>NC_134410.1:26264010-26583177 GCF_038048845.1 Mixophyes fleayi
TGTCTTTCTGTGTATCCAGGATTACTGGCATAATAACAAAATTTGCTAGGTTCCACTAAATTCGTATGGTTGCACAGTGCATTAAGAGTTCAGGACATTCCAGCTTGTATCATGTAAAGAACAGTATGTAATGGTTTAAAGAATTTTATTTAATGGCATAGCAATAGAACATCACAAGACCGCATATGGTGTCATTAAGCTATACACAGTGGAGCAAGGTATAAAGGAGCTATATTTGTGGCCCTGTGTTAAGCACATCTCCTGTGAGTCTTCTTAATTCTGGCATCCTGTCCAGTCTTTCTTTCTAAGCCAGTTGTGACAGTTCTCACTGTGTGTCAGTACATTTATGTGTAGTGATGTTACATTATATCAGGGATACACAACTCTGATTTGTGTTGGCACCATAATGTGAGATGACTGTATGCTTGAGGGGCCCATAACGTCATGTTAACCCTACTGATTGACACGGGTGGGTGAAATACAGTCCAGTTGGCTCTTATCCCTTCCGGAGTCTCCAGTCCACCCCAATACTACTCCATCATCATCATTTATTTATACAGCGCCACTAATTCTGTAGCGCTGTACAGAGAACTCATTCACATCAGTCCCTGCCACATTGGAGCTTACAGTCTAAATTCCCATATATATATATATATATATATATATATATATATATATATATATATATATATATATATATATATATATATATACACACACACACAGAAAGGGAGACACTAGGGTCAATTTTGATAGCAGCCAATTAACCTACCAGTATTTTGGAGTGTGGGAGGAAACCGGAGCACCCGGAGGAAACCCACGCAAACACAGGAAGAACATACAAACTCCACACAGATAAGGCCATGGTTGGGAATCGAACTCATGACCCCAGTGCTGTGAGGCAGAAGTGCTAACCATTAGGCCACTGTGCTGCCCATGCTCCATATGCTTAGCTATTAACCCCAGGGTTATTGAGCTTAGGATGGAATAGGCCTCCCTTACATTGAGGAGCACTGCAACAGAGTTGTCCATCCTTCTGTCGAGAACGATAGGCAGGAAACGTGTACACTTGGCCAATACTCCCTTCTAAAGCCAGTTCTTAGAATTCAACAAATCCATCCAATGACTAAACCCTTTACTGCAGGTCAAAGCGCAAGTCGCGCCAAAAATCAAATATAAATATGCACGCACATACCTCTGTGATTTTTAATATACTTCTCCAAACTATAGAAAATAATATTGGTGTGCTATAGGAGGTGCCGGGAATGCAAAGCTGAGACATATCTAATGCTATTAATAATATGCTGAACCGTGTCTGATGCCTATAAATCAGTAATCAGCTACACCTGGTGCCAAGTAGGTAAGAGTAAGAAAACAAACATAAAAAAAGACTTTAAAACCCCTTTCCTCCTTTCTCCCAATTCCCCCCCCCATTGCTACAGTACATTGATGTGGCTGGATCACTTATAAATAACTAAATTGTAAAGTTATTTCAGTAAGTGGCGCAGTTGTTTATCATTGCAAATTTACTGATTTTTGTATTGAAAACGTATTGATTTCTAAAACGGCATTACCAGGTTTGAGGAATCTTTTTTTAAATTTTTTTTTTTTTAAAGGGCTAATTAGGCCTTTTCATTTGTGAGGTACCAACACATCATTTATTTATTTTTTTTTCCAGCCAGAATGCCCAGCAGGGCGTCGTTACCTTTTTATCCTGTCTTGTTAAAAAGATAGATTAACTACATGAATAATGCAACCAGCAAGTAATTTAAAAAATCACAGATTGATGTGAATTTTGTTAACTTTAAATCCTGTTAAATCCAAACTTGGAGTACATATTACATCCTCATGCTAACGATGTACTGTAATATCTCAGTCTTTGTGGTGCCAGCTAGGATCAGGGGGCTGGTTTACTCCCCTACCTACATGTGTTTCAGAAACAGTATATAAGAACTGTGTTTTTTGTATTTCAACTGTAGTATACCATCTGAATTTCTTGAAGATCACTAGTACCTTTTTAATTAGTGTATAAATGTCCTCGTCAGGGCTCTTGAGCAATAAACATCACTGTTTGAAGATTCTGCCTGACGCCGATTTGTCTGCTGTATCCTGTGACCAACAGATAAGAGCTTACACTCTAATCTGTTCCCCAGCTGTCCTGGGTTTTGAACCCAGCTTCTGTGTCCTGTTCCATAGCGGTCAGGAGGTACCAGCCAACCCACAGCAAAGAGGCACTGTAGTAGCTACACCAGTTACCCCAGAGTTACCCTAGTGGTTCTAGGTGCCGCAAATGAGTCTAGTGGTGGCAGTGAGATTCTCCTACAACTATTGCGCAGCTGGCGAGTGTTTGATGGCAAGGGGACACCAGAAGGAGTAGTCGTAAGAGTCGGTCACTGATGGTGAGAAAGAAACCCAGATAAACTGTGCAGGTAGAACATCCCTTCACCCCCCCCCCCCCCCTCTCCCCCCCTCCCCACCACCACCACAGGCCGGGTGGCGAAGTATGCCCATCCGGTCACAACACTGAACACTAAGAGCCAATCATAGGCACATAGCATTTGTCATCTTTCCTGCTCTGAACACTGATTGGTTCAGAACAAAAGGGGAACGTGGCTGTATCAGCAGAGGTTGGCTTATAGGGCCGAAAATCCTGGTTGGAGGGAATGAGGCATCGTCTGCTTACGTCTCGTGTATCCGGCAGCCGCGCACCCTCGCTGAACTTGCCAGTTGTCTCTGCACTTGCGCTGGTCCAAATAATACGTGTTCTTGGCTTGGTCTGGTGGGCCAGTATTGGCCTGCAGGCCGTATGTTGTGCATTCTTGTATTATGCACCCTTCATGAAGTGTGTCCTATCGATGTTTGTCGCCATCTAAAAGACTTTAGTTACCGTATTAATTAGTTTCCTTTCTCTGTCCCAGTGCATTCAGGCACACACTTTGTGGTTAGAACCCTGTGGATAAATGGCTGGATTGCCTCTCTCTGTGCTGGCTGCTGCATGTGACATGGAGCCCGCTCCTCACTAGAATGTGTGGAACAATCATTCATTATATGTGCGTGTTATGCTTGTGAAGGAGAATTGTATGCACTTCATACCGAACATGTAACGTTTTCTTCCTACAGGCACAGAAATCCTTGCGTGGCCTCCTCAGTCCCTATTTCCTTTGGGTTTCAGTTTTGGAATAGTTTTATTGTGGATTAGATGTGGGTGGGCGTCCGAGTCCACTCTTGGAACTGGAGAAACCGTAGGGTGAGTAAAAGCTTTTATTTGTTGGTTTTTGTTCTTGCACTGTCCTAGTAAATACAAATTTAGTTCTAATCACACTTCAGTTATTCATAGTTACTAACTGTGTTAATGTCTCCGTTACATGTCCATTAACTGCACCTGTGCCCTACACCAGTGGTTCCCAAACTGTGCGCCCAGGCTCCCTGGGGTGCCTTGGCAATCTCGCAGGGGTGCCTTGGCCAGGGCCAGTGGTAAGCAAGGCGGAGGACCACTTTGTAATTATTTTGGCTTAGGGGTGCCTTGAAAAAATTATGGACACCCTAAGGGTGCCTTGAACTGAAAAAGTTTGGGATCCACTGCCCTACACAAGGTGGAGGCAGCCATGTTTTAATGGTAGCAATGCTCGTGAGTTTGCATTCTATCACCCGGAAGAGTGACTGACACATGCAGATGGAAGCACACATTTTCACTATTGAGAATGTAGCCTATCCAGTCACTAGAAAACCGTGAAGCTTAGTCTGTGGCTAAAACCTCTCAAGAGATTGCAAAATGTTAATGCAGAATGTTCTCAAAAGTATATTGCTTGGGGGAAAATGGAATAATTCAGTAAGATTTAGTTGCAGATGGATTTACGTGGCCAAGAAGATCTGCTAACATGAGGATGTGACCCTTGTAGTACATATCAGTGTCCTGACAAGTACAGGTATGACCATGTTGGTTCCCATGTAAACACGAGACACTGAAGTGTGTGCGCGCTGAGGGTTATGAACTGCCTGATATATATTGCAGAAATGTAACAATCCTTTAGAGAGTCTCCTCAAGTACCGATCATTGATCGCTATCAGCCTTTCACATTCATTAACTAATGTACTTTAACGATTATGGTATGACAACCTTGCATGCAAATATCAGCCAATCACAAGATTTCCTCTGCAAGCCTGCAATTGTCCTTGAAGCCACATTTTAACCTGGTTATGGCTCATCATGCCTATTGCCCTGAACGCCAGAATCCGTATTGGCAAACTTTCACTGAGGCTGAGCGACTGGATACCACAGGGGTCAGTGCAGTCAGCAGATGACTGGACAGACGCTTAGAGTTACCAGCCAACCATATCTTCAGATGTGCCTGCAAATGATCCAACTGATTTTGGTAGGATGGTCCTTTTGGTAGTTCATGGGAGTTGAACTAGGACATGCCGTTCCCAAACTTGTCCGCGCGTTTTAAATTTGCCCCTGCTGTAGCGCAACATAGTTTAGTCAAGGTGCAAAATTGCACCTTCTCGCTGGAATTGCTCCTAAATGAGCCCATAATGGGCCATGGGTTTTGGACCTTCCCCAATCAAAATTGCTTCCAATCTGATTTTGATCAGACTGAGGGATTGCTTTGGTTTGTATATATGGTGACTTCAGGACAATTTTATGTAAAACAAACACACTTGCTGCTGAGAGCAGTTTATGGTTAGTTCCATCTAGGAACAAACAGCCCAATGCATAGCTGTCAACATTAAGATATTTTCATGGTTACCTCCATTCAAGTTATGCGCCGTACTGTTTTGACAGGACTTTGAGCACTGTAATCCCCATCATATCACGTTTAATGAAATTGATAACAATATACTTTTTTTTTTTTTTGCCTTTTAAATAATCTTATTTAATAAATATCAACCTTAAATGCTCTGCTAATAAGAATATATGCTATCGATTTAATCTTTCAAGCAGAAAGTTTTTTTGTTTTTTTTTCTTCCAGCATTGACCATCTGCACAATAAAACATTTCCAAGGGCAAATCTTTAATATCTGAGACAACCCCTGCAAATTAGTGATATTTGGCCTGTTGAAATACTGCGTTTTCACACCGTCTGGCAAATCTGTGTTCACAAGGTTTTCAATTAGTGACATTTAATTTCCACTGGAATAAATTGAGATTTCATTCTGAAAAGCAGCATCATAAAATATTTGGGTACTGTTTATTTCTCCTCTGCGTAAAGAAATTTTTTTTTTTTTTTTTTTTTTGAATGACATGCAAAAGAAAATTATCATCATAGTTTTTTGTTTGTTTGTTGTTACTATTGTTTGTGTAAGTGTATGCAACTAGCGTGCCATTGTATGCATGACAGGCATTAGGCGGTTTGGATGAAGGGGGGATGGTTGGTAAGATTGGGTGTCTGGCTGAAGGAGTGAGCGTAGGACCATTACTGAAAAGATTACATATTCTGCGGCTGGAGTACACTGGAGTGGACACTTTCCTAGTGTAGGGGCTTATTTTGCTGAGTGTTACACCTCTGCTTCAGACTGATGATTATTGCGTTGAGTGTTTGCTGATTCTATTTAAATCTATATTACTAAAGTGGCTGAATGATCCTTTTAAAACCTCTGCTTCCCATCAACCTGGCTGATGAGAGCTTCTCACTGCTTCTGTGGGCGACTTGTGGGAAAATGCTCTGTAACGTTGACGTAGTTGGCCACATTCTAAGATGTATTCTGGGGCACTTGGCTGCTGAATCAGCCCAGAATACACATTATAAATATTGGAGCAGTTCTCGTTATGTCGCATTTGTGTTTGATAATAATGTACCTTCTTATGAGGTGTAGTTTTTACTTTTCCGTAGAAGTACGTTAACTACCAATACTTAACTGTATTAATTTGCTCCAGAAATGCATAACCTTTCAGTTCTCTACCTCCTTTATCCCAAAACATTGCTATCAGCCTGTCCCTAGTGCCAGTGACTTTCTACGTAAAGATGGGTGCATCACATTAGCAGTATAAAGAGTAAGGTGGCTCTGCCGTTACATGCGAATGCAGTACAAAGTAATGGGAGCTCAGTAGTGATAGGTGTATAAGGACAGGGCTGCACATTTCCTATGTAAGTATAGTGATTGTACATTCATCATCTGGACTTTGTCATTCATGGTAAACATACCTCTGAGCTCCAGGTCCTTATTTGCACGGCAGCCTGTAGTTGCAGTACTGTGACTGTGTGCTCTGCTCTGCCAGCTCATCCCACTTGCTGCACCATGGGAGAACGGAGTTATCTGTCTTCTGCATCCCACACTGGGGCACTTTTATCAAAATATGTGCACAGAAAGACTGTGCAAGCAAGTACTGCTGAAATTTAAAAGGGCAACATTTTTAAAAACTGTACTGATAACTTTTTTTATAAATGTCAACCCAAATGGCACCTATGTTAGGACCGATCTGCTGTGAAATAAGTGCCAGGTTCTTTTGTTTTGTTGAGTTGCCAATGATACTTTTTTTTTGTTTGTTTGTTGTTATAAATATGATGTGGTAGTGCTGGCGGTAAGCTCCACCTCCTCTTTGAGCCATCCTTAATAGATAATGGTACTCTACTGAGCACCATACTCTGTATAAAAGCCTCTCTGTGTTTTAGAATGGACTGTTCAAGTGATATTTGCACCCAGCGGTGCCACTGGCAGGCGCCAGCCTGTAGCGTTTCTCCTTCACCTATTGAGTGCTCCTGGGACTCTAGTACCACTGGTCCTCTTCTGCTGTCAGGAGAAGTGGATAATACTGGAACACTGACATAATCAGGCCTCATGCACAATAGGTTTTGCAGATGGGTGAGGACTGGCCAAATGCCCTGCAAATTATCTAATGTCACAGGGTTCAGAAGGTGACTCCTTTGATCTGTTTAGTGTGACTGTGTGCTTATAAGAGAATATATATATATTGTCTGGTTGCTCTTACTGCCTTAAACAAAAGCCATTTCTAGCATTCTGTTGTTTTTCTTTTTACAGATTAATTGGCCACTGTTGTAATGACCTCGAAAGACTGCTATCCTTTATTTACTGTGTGACAATATGTTCCCAGGGCTGTGCTAAAAGGAAGACAAAGCAAACATTCAATAATAACCGTACAGTAGCTTGTTGTGTGAGAAGGAAAGTTAGCCTGGTTTGCCAGAGCTTATGTTTCTTTTTACTCCTGAAGAGAAATCTAATCTCAGTATTTCTATTTAAACATGTAAATGTCTATAAAACCATTTCTGCTCCGTCCATATGCTGCCATTTCAATGAACATTTCTTCAGTTCATGTTTAAGAAACATGCGTCTCACCAGCTATTGACGTCATAGCCGGTCCTGCTTGCAGGCCATGCTGTGACTTGCAGTGCTTTACGGCTCGAGTGATTTTATACGAAAATAAAGTGAGAATATGAAAGTTTTGGTGCACGATGGCAGAGGAGGGGCTGGATTACTCTATTATGGCCCCTGTACAGCCAAGTACGCGACGTGGAGAAATAGGGGTTTAGCTTACTCGCATGAAATAAACTCACAAGAAACTCATCCCCCCTCTCCAGCACCAGTTTTAAGATTTACAAATCATTTTCTATGTACTTTAGGAGTACAGTCATTTTCCACCGCAAGAAAAGGGTTTGTCAAACAGTCAATTATTTGACACTGATCTACTTCCTTCCCCCACAAACCCCTCACAATGGATCATTGTCTCGATATTCCCGACTAGGCTTTCCAAGAAGAGCCTCAAATAACACGGGCATGTTTGAAAGGACTTGTGCGTTTTTATTACAAGCACAAGTTCCCCTGTCCCCTGTTCTAGTGAATATCACGGTGACAGGGTTTCATACGCTACATTAATAGCTCTTTGTCCCCTAATCCCTGTGTCTCTCTTTCAAGACAGTATTTCAAAGCGCTTGTTTTTATTGCATGGAGACGCTGTGTATTCCCTCCCTCTGGCAGCTGCGCATGAACGGACTTCTATAGTACACTGCTCTATTCAGGACGTCTGTTTACAACGCTGCAGTCTGGTTAGATGTCTTCTCACTTAAACGGTGAACAGTAACCCATTTTAGGTCAGGTGTAGGGTAGTAGAGCTCCCCACAACTATTCCTGCTTGTAGGTTGGGGGCTTATCAGGGGCATTGTCCACCTGAAGTGGACTTTACATGCTTCCACCTGGTACAGTACTGCTGGTATGGGAAACAGGTGTAGAGCCGTAGGTCTTGGTTTTGGGAACACAGGTAGGCAGTAAGTTGGCAAAGCAGGAAATAAGGAGACAAGTAGTGAAAACTTAATTTCCCTTATGGCTGATTATAGATGTCTCAAGCGCCATTTTCGTATTCCCTACATTTGACCCACTTGACCACACTCTAGTGACCTCATTCTGCCTGCGTTCAGCAGGATTGGGCCATTGGGTGTGTGAGTCAGTGTGGGCCATGCCCTCCACCCTCGACTGTGCAGCTCTGCCAGCAAACGTCTGATTGGGTACTGTGCCGGCTGGCTGGTATACTTGGGATGCACACAGCCGCTGCAGTGACTCGCTGCCAAAACCACAGATCATCTCCAAACATGAGAGATCTCATACAGCCGGCTCAACCAGGAGGAGGCTGCAAAGCTATTAGTGTAGCAAGAGGATTAATACAGGATGCACTATACAAAATCGCATGTGAATCTCCGTAGTTTCCAGCGTTACCAGTTTGGATTTGGCTAAATAAATGTCTCTACAATGAGTCTGTGCCGTTCTGAAAATAGGTTTTTAGTCTGTAGTAAGTGATGCTTGAGGCCTCACCCTGTAATGTTTATTCAAAGAGGTTGTGTCCACCTTCAGATGATTTAAATGCTTAATCTTGTACATGCCCTACAACTTTTACTAAATACATAGCTTTATATTTTTTTGGCTTCCCTCTGTGCTTTTACAGTCCTCTTTATATCACCAGACGGCATTGTTTATTTTCAGCGGCCTTTGATATGACTCGGCTCTGCTGTATTGAATCCGGAGAAGCTGGATTCTACAAATACATGGCTGAAAAGCATACTAAAAGATTGACTAAATACCTTTTTTTTTTTTTCTTTTTTTTTAATAAAAGTTCAGAGAACTTATTTTAACAAAAGACAGGTGAAAGAACAGTAGCATTTTGGTCTGGTAGATTACTGTACTCGGACAGATTATATCCGTAATGTTGCCTGATCCTAGTCGCTGCAGAACACAGAATTCCTCTATCCTATATTGCAGCTCGTCCAGAACAAGAAGTAATATTTTTAGACTTTTTTTTTTTTTTATTCCGAGCTTTACACCTGCATGGAAATGAACATGAGGAATGTATCTGTAACTCTGAGAATATTTGAAGTATTTGAGTGTTTTCGTTAAATCTCTGCCTTTAGGGAAACTTGTTGCAAAACTCCATTCCCCGAAGAGCTATATGAAACTGTTCAGCATTTATACAAGCGGAAAATGACATGTACAGAAAGTTGCAACTTAATAAACATTTGTAGACTGGCAACAGGCTGAGCCTGTGCTTTCAAAATGTAAACGTGTTACAGATAGGACTCTCCTATTACACATCTGACTTTCCATGTAACACAGAAATGATTGATCATGGGTCTTTGTTTACCCACTGCCTGTTCCATGTTACCTTAGATTATGTTGGAGGCTTTTAAGTGTTTAAAAAGTTATGGCCAAAGAACCATATTAAAAATGGCTTATGAGTGCGCAGGAAATGGACTAAGTACATACTACAGAAAATTTCTCCTGATGCGATGTTGTTAATGATTTTACCAAAGGCTGAAATTACCGATCAGCAAGCTGGTTCATGTGTACACACTTACACGATTTACCTTCAGATGTGTGCTCTTAGATCGGTCATAACCATCTGCTGAAAAGATTGTGACTCTGTAAACTCTGTGGAGATCTGCCCACACTGCCGGTCGTAAGTGCATACAAACTGCAGAATTTGCCTGACACCGTTTTATCGAGATTTTTAGTTTGTTTATAAAATCAAATCAAAAGATACGATGTGCTTTGGTGCGATTAAAACCTGATCGTGGAAGCGTACACACTAATGCGATATCGGACCTAACGGTCACTTATCGTGTGATTGATAATTGGGTGAAAGACCTGTAGTGTGTACCCAGCTTTAAGTTAGATCAACAGTGCAGCAGATTCAATGTATGGAACTAGCTCACTACTCACAAGAATGCTGTTGTCATAGAAACCACTTTCCTCTGACTGTTCTGTAGATTGTGTTATATACTTGAGCAGTCACAGTATCCATCCTCATGGCAGCTCACACTCTGTATGAGACAGCTCTTCATTCCTTATGAATGCATTCACTTGTGTATTTACATTACATTCTACTGTACACTGGTTATGCTTTAAACATTTAGATTTCCTTTATGGAGTTAAATAAAATAACCTTGGCACAGTCAGCAGGTAAGACAGATTTGGTGAGGTGACCTTGGGACAGGAAATGGCTAGCTCACAGGTGCTAGGAGGAGTGCTGTGTGTGTATATTTTCCTAACCTTCCCCTCACCTCAGCCTTCCTGCTACAGGCGACTGTTTACACTCCATGTGCCTAGCAGAAAATATGATATTTTGGTGTGTGCCGCCCAGTCGGCAACAGGTTCATCTGGTTTTCCCTCTTCTCACTTCCCTGTGTTTAATATGTAATCAGTAGCTTGGAGAGCTAGGAGAGTGGTGGGTTTAACCCTCCTTGTGCCAGCAGTTTTTTTTAATTAACTATACTGGTCCTTTACCAAATGCTAGCTTAATCCTTGGATCCTCATGGGTTAAACCCACATGTAGCAGCATTTAGACTTTCATTTAATCCTTGGCTACTGCACTGTTTAACCCTCCTTACACCTGCAGTTAAATGAGTCATGAGATGCTGACGTGTTTTTCCCTCCTTGTACCCGCGGTATCGACTTCTCATCACTTCGCCCGAGTCTATATATTGAGTGCGTAGATTCAGCCATGTTCTGGAGCAGCAGTTGTTTTGGGTGATCTAGTGTTAACACATTGTATTGTCCCTTTGCTAAGTATCAAATAGCTGAACACATGGTGCCCTTGGTCTCCGTTGGCATGATAAATGCAGAGAATGTGGCTGAATCTCCGTACCAACAAGCCTGCATGTGACTGTTATATCACTCAGCCTGCCAGACCAGGGCCTGTGTAGTGAGTGCAGATTCTGTATAACTAGCGCACCACTTACTAATGGATTCTGCAGCATAATTGTTACATGGCTTATACAATCCAGGTTTTCCTAGGTAGCTAGCTGTCCCCTAAACATGCCCACTAAATATGATTGGCTTAATTTATGTCCGATGGAGTGTTTTAGAGTGGTAAGTAGGTGAGGAGATAAGCAGAATTAACTTATAAGTAATTTGCACTTTAATTTGTAATTGCTACATCACAAACTACCCGTATGCTAATCATTTTATGTTAACAATTCCTCCCTTACCACTAGTAATGCCTCCATGATCTCTATGCAAATAAGTAGAAAGAGGTAATTTTATCAGCATTGATGTAGTGTGATGAGAGAGCCCCACGTAGTGTAGCTTTGGGTAGAAGAGCGAAAAGATCTTTTCTGTGTTCCCATCACTTGCACACAGCGGAGGAAGCTACAAAGTGCCTAATTCTTCACCTATGTCAGTGGCTCCTACGGAATTTGTAGGTTGTATTCTCTTTGTTCCTGTCCACAGTAGAGAGATTAAGAGGCGTTCAGTCAAAACGGGAAGTCAGGGAAGATTTTCATCTGTAGAAATGACTCCTATAAATTGGGCTCATTGGCTTTCTGGCTTGTCCAGCCTTCCTAAGTGACTTGTTCCTTTCCAGAACAAGGCTGGCGAGGGGAAAAATGTTTTGGAATGATGACAAATTGATGTCATAACACATTTTGATACATGCACTATAAAATGTTAGGCAAAGCTTTTATTTTGTGTTTAATTACAGGCCTCCCTTCACTTAATACTGACTCAGCTGTCCTGTCCTGTTATATTACTATCTGTTCCTGCTAGCAGTACCCCAGTGCGACCATTTATCATTGCATGATAGATCTCTTCGAACAAACAGAGGGTTTACTTATTGATCCCCTGTCTGTCCCCTGCTGGGGCAGGCTATTCTGTCTGTCACATTCCCCTGATGCTATCCTCTGTATCTCTGGGAGTAGGGTGTAATGGCACACCACACATCTGTCTGTCTTGTAGCTCTCATGTATGGATTGTCATGAATTAATTCTCCGCCAGCTTTGAAACCCATTATAATAACATCGACATGTATTGTATTATTGTCCATTTCAGTTGTTTGTGCTCATGCATGCGATGTGATCTGTGTTAAATGTCTCCACGTTTTATTTGTCCTGTCTGTTTGTAAGGTAGCTATTTTAATGGGAGATGCCAGTCACACTTCCCTTTAAAACCACCACCCAGCGCCGAACCCAACCTTCTACCATGTCATGTCTGTAAGCTGCTATGCTTATAGCATTTGATGGGAGGAAAAAAAAAATCATAATTTGAAATCTAGAAACCACTGATCGGTATCTGAAACTGTACAAGTTAAGTGTATCATTCTTTTCCCACAAATCTTTAATGTCCCTCTTCGGAGGCCTGTAACAAGGTGTGGACGGCACTGGGTTGAGCTGTGTGGATATGTTTAGAGAATAGTACATTCTTTCTGGTGGATTGGGTCACTGGAGTCATTGTTTAGTAATGTAAGCGTAAGATGTGCTGGTTCCCACTCCCTCTCCTCTTGACCTCCCCTTGAGCCTGTCTCGGCTTCACTTCCTGCAGAATAATGAAAGGATTGTATGTCCTATTCCTGAACTCCGAGCAGTCCCAGGTCACTGCCAAGTGAGGCTGGCTTGTTCATTCGTTTGTCACCCACTCGTTACTCACTAATTTATTCAGATTCCCGATCAAATAGATAGTAAAAACGATTGTGGTGGTTTGTTTTTTCCTCTCAAACGAACATATATCTGCTGATTTTTATTGTGTTTAGTGGTAGCTTGCCATGAATTCTCTCTCTTCACCACAGTTTGGGAGCAAATCCTTTTCAGAGCTGAGGTGATCTCATGTTACTGGCTGGACCGCTTCCCCCTTAACTCTCTGTTACTACAGGAGTGGTTTAACTTATGAATGCTGTGCTTTCCTGTCTAGAAAAGGGCAGTGGCCAAGATCTGCTGTGTGACACCGCACAGAGCAGAAAGACCAGCAAACAGCAAGCTTTACCCCCTGGTTAGTTGTCACAGAACTGAGCAATAGCCATGCTCATCTAGTAGGGGGAGGGGTTCTGAGGAGTGGCGGGAAGGGTTGCGCAGAGGGGTCTCTGTGGCGGGGAGGGTTGCGCAGAGGGGTCTCTGTGGCGGGGAGGGTTGCGCAGAGGGGTCTCTGTGGCGGGGAGGGTAGCGCAGAGGGGTCTCTGTGGCGGGGAGGGTTGCGCAGAGGGGTCTCTGTGGCGGGGAGGGTTGCGCAGAGGGGTCTCTGTGGCGGGGAGGGTTGCGCAGAGGGGTCTCTGTGGCGGGGAGGGTTGCGCAGAGGGGTCTCTGTGGCGGGGAGGGTTGCGCAGAGGGGTCTCTGTGGCGGGGAGGGTTGCGCAGAGGGGTCTCTGTGGCGGGGAGGGTTGCGCAGAGGGGTCTCTGTGGCGGGGAGGGTTGCGCAGAGGGGTCTCTGTGGCGGGGAGGGTTGCGCAGAGGGGTCATTACTTTAATAAAGGTTTATATAAATATACCGGTGTTATGTATAAGTAGAGATAAGAGGCATATATTGGATAGTAACTGGACCTATAGGAAGGGGTTATTTGGAGTAATTTGGTAGAATGGGCAGAGTTAAACATGCAATATCTGGAATTATTGGGAAGGAATTATATGAAATAGGAGGGTTATACAGAGCATTATCAAAAGCAATAATAGGAGTTGTGCGGAGCAATGTTTTGAGTAGTTGGAGTAATAACTGAGTGTTGCATGTAATTTATATTACACCCTCTTAATTTCCTTAAGTGTACAGCGCTATGGAATATGTCCGGCTCTTTCTCTGGTGTTCCTACTTGTGCACACTGTTAACGTCAGTCTCTGATAACACTCACTGCTCAGACGTAGTGATCAGTGCAGGTCATTCATCATCTTCTCATGCTCTTCATTTAATGGACGTTTTGTTATACAGCTCCGATGTTATTAGGCTGGAGAGAAATCCTTGTCTGCTGTAAAGAGCAGCCTGCATCTCAAACAGGTTCTGCTGCTGCGCGTCTGCGTTATCCCTGTATCCCTACACTATCCCCAGGTACTGTACGATGGGCATGATGAGTTTAATGTCAGTGGTTTAATTAATGAGAGTTGTGTCCGCAAATACAATGTAGTGACATTGCCTTTGTTTTCAGCTCTGTTACTAGTGCGTTCCTTCATATTCTTGGGGTGTACAAATTAAGTTGCCAGTTAGCAGTTATACTGCTGTCTCTGGTCTGTCTAGCCCCTGTGTATCCTGTTTGAACTGAGTGTAGTTTTTATTTCTTTTTTGGCTTATTGGCAAACTCTTCCTGACTTTCTATCGTAATCGCCAACATATGCTGTAATGCTGTACAACGGCAGAGAGACACTGATGTTGACAAGGCTTTTGACCATTTAATGGAAACGAGATTTCTGAGGGCCGTATTACCGAATTCAGATGGATCACTAAAGCACAAGTAAAGCCACTGTTTGACATGGATATATATGAAAGGCTGTGTTACTGTGCAGAATATATGTGAAATAACTGGAGTGTTTATACTTAAGTGAATATATCCACGATGCGCTTACACTTTTCTGCAGTAGATTGCCATTAGGAGGGAGCGGCTTCTCTAACACGGCAGATCCAGTGACTTGCAGCTTGGCACACTTACTTGACAAATAATGCAGTGTGTGGATAGAAGAATTATACACTAGGAAGGGACAAACCGCAGACATCTCGACCTTTTGACCCGAACCAGATCCCATCAGTGGAATATACGGTGAACATCCAAAGAGGTTCAGATATTTATTATTGAGTGGGAGGTAACACAGCTGTGATAACCTGGCATTGCAATGGAGAACACTGTATCTTCATGGTTCACGCCTGAAAATCTACTTTTGAGTGGTCCTTTAATGCGCATTAATGTATTGTGCCAGAAATATATGTAATTTATCTTTTTATATTTGGCGCGCAGCAATTTTACTTGTGCCACATGACTCATTACATGGTGAAATGCATAAACGTTAGCGAGGACAAATCACACATATAAGAATGCTATATTCCCGGCAACTTGTTTTTGGTTTACATTTAAACTTGTGAGTTATAAGGAGTACTGTACAGCTATAAAATAAATAGGATAGTGGAAGTCACTGAGGGGCTCTTGGGAGGAGATTCTATAGAACAACGCGGGATGTGCATCATTACCGTTAGTACGGTAATTTTTAACACTGATTTCTACTCTGGGAGCTGTGAGCAAAAATAAGCGTTGAAATTACTGTACTGACTGTATTCATGCGCCTCAATTACTGTAGTAAATTGAATCTCCCCCTTTATATAAAGCAAAAGACTGCTTTTATATAGTCAGTGAAATCCTTGGTACATTCTAGTATGCTTTATTTTTCACTAAGGGTACGTTATTCTCATTCTGGGCTGTAATAAATGTGTGGACAGGATGTGATCGCACAGGAAACCGGTCTTCTCATCTGGTCCTGCATGAAGTCCAGTCACTTTATCCCTCGGCAGTGAGTAATAGATTCCTCCACACCACTGGGGTCTTCAAACTCTCTACGGACCTTGGGGATGAGCAGTTTTGTTACAGCTGCAGGAAGTTGTGATCTTTCATTGAAGAATTATTCACTTACATTGAATCACTGTATGAGATTAAGAGGTCTGGTATGAAAGACTCCTTCCCCCCCCCCCCCCCCCCCACCTCTCATTCCCCAAATATGTAGATAAAATCTTTCAGAAATCACATTATTTTAAAAGTTGATTCCCTGAGAATGAAGTAAGCTTCTTTATATGAGTGTTACTGTTCTGCACAACTGGCCAGCTCAGCTGTCTCTTGGAGAAGGGAGACAGGTCAGCTGACCTTTGCAGGTCAATAAGCAATCCTGGTTTTTGAAGACCATTTTCCCTGCTGTATAGTGAAGACAATGACTCAGAAGGTCTCAAACTGGTGAAGGGTGGAATGTGTGCAGGTGGAACACACAGGATGTACTATGGTGGAGAACAGAGGGGGGTGTGTGCAGGTGGAACAGACAGCATGTATTATGATGGAGAACAGGGAGAATGTGTGCAGGGGGATCAGACAGGAAGGACTATGATGGAGAAGAGAGGGGGGGGGGGGGGACGTGTGCAGGTGGAACAGACAGGATGTACTATGATGGAGAACAGAGGGGGGTGTGTGCAGGTGGAACACACAGGATGGACTTTGGAGGGGAACAGTCTGGAAGGTTGAGGTAAGGGGTATAGCCTGAAAGGTAATAAGCATGTTGGTCAACTTGAGTAGAGCCTTCAGAATTAGATATATGATATCCTGAGCTTCTAGTACCAATAAATCTACCCTAGTAATTTAACACTTTTTACTTATGATTGTGATTGTTAGATGTTTTTGGTGAGGAGTAAATGGTCCACCAAGAGGCCGTGAGATTAAATAGTCACAGGCAGAGGGGCCTAGGTGTCATGATGGAAAGTGCCTCCAGAACTATATACAGTACTTGAGGTGAGGTCTTACCAGTGATCATTAAAGTTTCAACATAATCTCCCCCTTCATGTTACCACAGGAGGAGTCCTCTCATGAAAGCACGGATTAGTGTCAGGCTATGAGATCTCCAACCCATTAAGGGTTATTAAGATAACTATGGTAACTTTCTGCTTTGAACACTGGGTAAAGTTACTCTTGAGAAGAGTTGAAAAGGTAATGTATAATAACTCTGTAATACAAAGGAAAGGGAATAGCTGTGCGGCTTGTACATGAGACAGAACAGGACACGTGTTATCTGCTGCTTGTCAGTAAAAAGTTCTTGTGACAGATACCTTAGAAAGAAGGACAAATATTTTCAATGTGGAGGCAGAAGAAAAATCATTTTACAAAATGTTCTCTGCATTGTCACCTTCAGCTGCCTCAACATCTCTTCCCCAGCACAGAGGAGCACAATGGTTTATGACATGTGACGGAGACCTTAGGCTGAAACACATCATGTCCCTTGCAGTCAGTGTTTCTCTACACGTCTGTGACAAGTGAGAGAAATGGAACAAGGGAGAGCCGATGCTGCGTCCCTGCCTGGCACATCTCCTCTGTATATACATTGTACTCCATCCCTATATAAGTGCAACTTCCTGTGTTTACATATAGTAACGTTATCGTCCTGTGGCAGTGTCCTATCTCAGTGGGTACAAACAGACTAGAAGCATTTAGCTTTAATGCCACTTGTGCTTCAGCTAAATGGTCAGTCATTCAAACACCAGGGCTCTCCATTCTTCTTTTTGTTGTTGTACTACAAGTCTGGCACATGCTGGGACCTGTAGTCCCCCCTGTAGCTGTAGAGAGACAGACTAGGTAGACCTGGTTTAAGCAGGGCTGTAACTAGGACTGTGTGATAGGGGTGACCGCCAAGGCGCAACGCTGAAGGGGGGGCGCAGTTTTATGAATTTTTAAGGTCCATTTGATTAAAATTGAAGGTTAGAGGGATGGCATTTTTCTTTCTCGCCCCAGGAGCTAAAATTTCAAGTTACGGCTCTGGGTATAAGGACAGGGCATTAAGAGTGTCTATAGCTGCCTTATTCAGCTTTGTGACATATGGTCTCTGAATGTCTTCTTGGCTATTATTGAATGTACATTACTGTCTCATCAGAGAAGCGTTATACTTCGCTTATATATTAGGGAAGAGGTTAAGTCGAGAGATGTTTTTTTAGCAGTGAGGGGGCAGACAGTCTTGTCATTAACCCTCTGATCGACAATCCCAAATCGGAACTGACACGGGCACTTAGTATCCTCGGACTTCACAAATAGGTCATAGCTGCGTGAGCTGATGTGGCTGGAAGTATGTCATAACTAATTACCTCCGTCGGGGCTTATTGCCCCCACTAACCCTGGTAGACTGATCAAGCACACAGCCTCCCTTTGCAGTATTGCTCTAGATTCACGCAAAATAAATACATGGGAGCAGTCTGAGTGAATGAATGCCTGCTAAATGGGGTCAGTGCAGGTGGGTGTGTATACATGGCCCCCAGCCAGTGTTGTGTGTCCGTCGTTACGAGATGTGAGGATCAGGCAGTCGGGCCCCTTTCATTTGTATAGAAGTAGATTAAAGCAAGTCCCCCAGGGGAGATAAACACTCTCTTTGATTGGGTAGAGCAATAAATAATTCATATCTGTTTTAATCTCTGAAGTGCTCAACACATTATTGCAACATACTCCTCATATTGTATCATATCAATGGGTTCAGCCACAAACGTACACGTCATTTTTTTTTTTTTATATTAATATCTGTTGACATGAGTTTTCCATACACGGATAATTCAAGCCCGGGGCTTATTCCATACATAATGCCGTGCATATATATCGCAATGTATGGTACACACAGCCCTCTGGGAGAAATGCTGGCTCTCTATCAACGTATATAAAGACTTGTATTGTTTAATGTGCATCCATTTTATATACATTTATAATTGTATAGATTATATGTCCCATATATGGTATTTTACACATTATATTATTATAAATAATGCTCAGTGTTTTATTACACATTGAATTGTAGTTAACTTGATACAATAACAGGAGTATTCATTCAGTAGATTAAAATGTGCTTCATAAGTGTGTGTATAACCCGTTTCATACTGTATTTTACACATTTCCTTTACATTAACAGTGCCGGTTATGTATAGGGGGTGTGCAGGAGAAGTGGAAATGCCAATATAAACTCTTTCCGTAGGGCGTTGGGTCACCACATGTAGCCTGCATGCGCTGTGGCGTTGTACCTAGCAAATATATTTCCACAGTAAATTCAAAAAACTGATGCCTGGTTAATGCTTGTAGTAATCTCTTTATTAGGCGTCATTCCAGAATGTCCCGTTAATCCTCTGTTGTGTTCCGATATGAGAGCTGGAAAAGCGTTGACCTATGGACCACATCAGTGTCGTGCTCATCAAGCTATTGGTCAACCACATGTGCTGTGGATTGGGGGCATTGTCATCCCGGAAGACACCCCTCCCATCAGGAAAGAAATCCTGCAACGTGGGGGGGTGGGGGGGATAATAATTCTGTTCTATTACATACCAGTTAGCATTGACCTAAACCATGGAAGGAAAATGCACCCTATAGCATTACAGAACCACCAGAACCCTCCACTGTCAGAAACATGCGCTGAGGGCCGAGAAGTTATTTCGGTTGGCGCTCATGTGCACACGTCCGTTTATTATGGTGAAGAATGATTCCGCAGGCCATATTGCCTTCCTCCACTGCTCACTTGTCCACTGCCTCTGCTGTTTGCACCACTGAACTTGCAAACGTCCATTGCCAGATGTAATGAGCAGTTGATGCACTACAACCCGATGTGATATCCCGCTCTGTGGCATTCTCGTTGGACCGTTGATGGTTAAGCTAACACCTTGCAGTCCATTGATCTGCTCTGCTCAGAAATCACGATCTTGGAATACTCTCTTCCACCCACGATTGCCCTTTGCTGATGATGGTTTTCCTTCGGAGTTCCGTGCTGACATCACCTTAAATAATGTTGCTGTTGAAGCATTAGCACTGAGCTTGTATTTTTTATACGTGACTCTAACCATGCTGAGGTGTTGTTTTATGTTCCACATGTGCTTTTAGTATTGTTGTCTCATTCATCCAGGTGTTTTATCAATCTATCCAGCAGGAGATGATACAGATAAGAAGCTGAAAGAGACAGCAAGAGAAACATTAAGCATTTTGGGTCGTTCGTACTTATGCTTAGAGTGGAAGAGTGCAGGGACCTAGAGAGAGAGAGCTGGGGCAGACAGAGACTGGTGGCCTGGAGTAGGATGCAAGCCCTAAAAAGAGGGAGGTTGAGGGGCAGTATCAGTAGGCAAAGCCCTGGGATGAAGGGTGAACTTTGGTTTGGAGTAGGTTCCATGGTTTTGGGCAGAGAATGAATGGCACTAATGGATAGAGGAGATTGCATTGCTAAAGCACTCAATGTCCTGGCAAATGTCAGGACTGGAATACCCTGGTGGGGGAGAGAGATGTTTGGATCAGAAAGGAAGGCCAGCACGGTGGCTCAGTGGTTAGCATCTCTGCCTCACAGCACTGGGTCATGAGTTTGATTCCTGACCATGGCCTTATCTGTGTGAAGTTTGTATGTTCTCCCCGTGTTTGCGTGGGTTTCCTCCGGGTGCTCCGGTTTCCTCCCACACTCCAAAAACATACTGGTAGGTAAATTGACTGCTATCAAAAATAAAGTAAGATCTGTTGCTGACCACTTTTAAGAAAAGTTGGTGTATTTGCTGTATAGTCCAACCTGTCATCTACAACAATGAGCAGCCCAGGCAGCCAGAACATGACTAGCACTTAGGGTGTGAGCTAAATTAATAGAAAACAGCATGGCGTCTGTTGTGAGGGAATGATAACAAAGTAAATGAGCCGTGTAACAAAGAAACCAAACTTCCAAGGTTCTGCAGCTGCTTTATTTGCTTCTGTAAATTGATACTTTATACACACTAAGTTCTGGAAAATCAGTGCATGTTCCAGGGGAGGCGGAGAGACTGAATTGAGGGCTAGGAAGAAAGGGGTCTCGCTGCAGAGGGGGGATATTCTATTTTAATGTGGCTGATTCTAGCAGCCCCTCAGTCTGTTCCTGTAGATGATCCCCTCATTGCACCAACTCGATGGGCATTGTCACAATACAGAAGTCTAACCAAGACCTCAGTTTTACTTAATGTTTCCAAATCCCATTCATAGAAGGGTTTAGTTACCACGCTGAAGCTATACACAGGGAATGGGGGAATCTCGCATGTTCCTCCCTGTGTGCACAGCTGGCTCTTAAAGAGTTGGCTTTCTACACCAAATCCCTCATAGAGCAGTGTAGGATTACACCCTGCTCATTGCAGCAAGTTATAAAACACCCCCTTTGATTTAAAGGGAGCAGCTGGATGTATGGGCCGGGGGCCAGCTGCAGAAGGGTGGCGCTGGGCGTGGTGGTCACAGTGGAGGGGTGGGCCATGTGCCCAGGTACATAACACTGCCCTTGTGTGTACAGTATGGAGCTCTTCCTAAATAAATAATGCATTATTTGTACATTCATTTAATGTACCCACCATTACTAGATTAATAGCACCGCCATATAACACAGCACAGTACAGAGAAAATCTGTAATTGACATCATTCCCAGCCTCACTGGGAATTAGTCTAAATTCTCTAACAAACACACACACTAGAATTCATTTCAGTCAGCAGCCCATTAACCTACCAGTAGATATTTGGATTTTGGGAGGAGACTGGAGCACTTGGAAAAAATCCACACAAAAGCAGGAAGAACTTAATCCACACAGAGAGGTCCCTGATTGGGGGATCAAACTCATGACCTCAGAGGCAGCAATGCTAACCACTGTGCCACCACGTTGCCCCATTCACCACATGATATACTCAGAACAGACCCCAAAACGGTATAACAGTGACCCTGCACAGCTGGGTACTCCACAAGCCAGATCAGCAAAGTGACTTCTCGTCTTGGAGCCACTGTAGCTTGGTGCATGGAAACCCACTAACTTTTACCAAAAAGGTCCAACATACTGCTTGATGTGAACAGTATTTATCATACACTGAATTCATTAATTAAGGGAATATTGTCTACATACAGCATCTGCTATCCATAGTAGGATATATTTAAGCTCTCAGGAGCAGGGCCCTCTTTCCTTGTGTGCTCCTTCTACTATTCCATCACCCTCTGTACCTCTTGGCCTGTTTTCCCTGGTGTCTTAAGCTTCGGCCTACATCTCACAGATTTTTACCATCCCTTCTACTATCTGTCCCAGTAATAATCTGATTTGCTTTACCATGTTACCGTGTTTGTATATATTTTTGTTCTTTCTGTATCATGTGTCTTGGTTCTCTGTTTTCTGTATATGTAATGCACAGCGCTGCGGACCCTTTGTGGCGCCTTTATAAGTTAAAGATAATAATATTTACACCAATATATATATATATATGTACTCAAAGGAAGATTTTACCTGCAGTGGCGCAATTGTGTGTGTGCTTACATTATGTTATATATTTGCAAATTAGGAACCATTTTATTGTAATGCAGGCACCAAGCTCCATTGTAAACACGGGGTAGTATAATGCATTTCTTGCTGAAGTCGCTTAGTCACAGTCCAGCGTCAGGGGTGTGAAACGCATTTGGATGTCCTTTGGACTCTGACTATCATCTGTGACGGAATTCTCTCACTCTGTAGCATTACATACCTTATTCTTCTGGTGTGTGCCTGTATACTACATACAGCTTTATATCTATATTTAGGTACTGTCAATACTACAATGCTGCAGAGAAAATCTTTTATTACTATAATTTATCTATAAAGCGGTGACACATTACACAGCACTGTGCATTGAGACATGACACAAGCAAGTTACATGTACTGACATGAAATAGAAAGTACATCTGGCCCTACTCAAATGAGGATCATACCTCAGAGGTGCGGGGAACACCTGATGCAGGAGGCAGCAGAATAACTATCGCAGCTGCTGGGGGGGGCGTGTGGTGGCCTTAAGGCAGAAGCATTATCAGCCACCAATATTAAGACATTAATATCACCAGATCTATTTCCCAAACCTCCCTCCTGCTCCGGGTGTGGGGAAGGCTTTCGTGTTGGTGCCGCAGTGTATGTACCAGGCAGCATTGTATGTCTATATTAGGGCACACAAGTGATTTGTCGCATTTTGTCGTCTTTGAATGATTGTCATGGTGACAAAACACAGACCTGTCAGGTTTTTTTCTTATGTTGTTGCCCTGATTATAAAGCTTTGATGATCGTCTCGTTATATAAAGGAATACTGACCTCCACATATTTCTATGTTTATTTGTGTTCTGTGCAGAACGTACTGTGACGGGGAGTTTATTTACACAGAGTGGGCAGCCACGAGTGGTCCTTGGTCCCTTCTATAGCTGACTGCTCTCCCTCCCTGGCTCTGCAGCACATACAGACAGGGTGATGCTTCTGCCAGCTTTAAAAACAGTCTCTTTTTTTTTTTGTAGCATGTTCATTGCGGCTGGGAAAGTGCAGTGGTTTTCAGTCTCGCAGCTTATAATGAGCCCTTTAAAACACTCTGTGTGAGTTTCTGCCCAAATATAAATTTTATTTTATTTGGAGAGCGTTTTTATGGAGTGCTTTGGTCCAAAATGCTGCTGTCAGCTTTTACAGAAACCGTGTAAGCGTATAAATTGCCCATGTGACATCCCCTCCGGTTTAGTCTTTAGAAATTAATGATTTCAGAATTGAGTCA
Organism: Mixophyes fleayi; assembly: GCF_038048845.1. Classification (NCBI taxonomy): domain Eukaryota; kingdom Metazoa; phylum Chordata; class Amphibia; order Anura; family Limnodynastidae; genus Mixophyes; species Mixophyes fleayi. The sequence continues at coordinate 26,287,430 of NC_134410.1, forward strand.
TTAGAAGCCGCTCTTTAAACTTGGAGTAAAAATGCGCCAATGTGACGCCACCTTTAGGGGAAGGTTTTATCTGAGAAGATAACAAGAAACGTGGTGCAGATTGAAATGGGCTGTGTACAGGCACTGCAAACGTGTGTATATATACATATATTTCTTTACAACTATTACATAAATGGTATGGTAGGGGCTGGTATACCTTTTTGACAGTCAATTTTTGTTCTCTCTGCTTGGAAGCGAGAGGAATAAATTCACAAGACCGCATTTTACATAGAAGGTATTTTTGCACTGATTACTATGGTGTCAAACCATATATTGTTTGTGGTTTGCTTTTGTAGCCATAATTTAAATAACTGACAGAAATTACCTGAGTGCCTGGGCCCTAAGGCTGCTGACACGCTGATGTTAAAATTCTGCTTTTAAGACTCTTTTCTAATGTAAGTTTTATGTGCGTGTGAACCAAATGAGACCATACTCATTAGTATTTATTTTCTTTTTATGCTCTTTGTGCAATTTCTGTTCGTCGGACGATTGTCAGTTCAATTGGAAACTTACATTAACCTCAATGGGAACACCTCGTAAACCGAATAAGAGGGAGTGAAGCATACTTGCCAACTCTCCTGGAATGTCCGGGAGACTCCCGAAATTCGGGTTGGTCTCGCGGACTCCCGGGAGAGCTGGAAATCTCCTGCAATTGCGGGGATAAAATGACGTGATTCGCGGTGAATCGTGTCATTTTCGCCCCGCCCCCACATCAAACCGGCATATTTGACGCGGGGCGGGACCAAAATGACGCGGTTCACCGTGCCCCCGTCCTCGACACGCCCCTTTCCCGGATACAACTTGCCTAAGGTAGGCAAGTATGGGGTTAAGAAGCATTCACAATGTCCATTTGGCTTGAAATAGATCTTTGACTTCCTGTTTTGTCACAGACTAAAAAAAACAAACCATATTAAATGCATTTGTCAATATATCTAACTATTTATTACATGCATTTATAAACTCAATATGGTTTATATGTATTTACTTGCATTTTAATGCATTGCAAAAGCCAACACATTGTTTCAGTGCCTGAGAACTGACATGTTTCAGTGTGCATAAAGAAATCTCCTTTTGATTGTTTTTTTTTTTTTTTTATAAATACTTGCTACATTAAATCGGTATTGGTGTGCAGATTGTGTGTTATGCAACATTGCAGTATATATATTTATAGAATGTAACCTAGTATCTTGCAATACTGTGGTTATGTGCGGCTGTGCGACATTGTTTCATTGCAGTGATTGAGTGGATGACATTTATAGAAATGTAAAAGAGGAGGTGTTGCCCATAGCAACTAATTAGATTGTCATTTTCCTAGAGTGGTGATGGGGAACCTGATACACTAGACGGCCTCATAACCTTCAAAAGGCCCACAGGTTTCCTTTTAATCTCAGTGATGAGTTAAAACAATACATTTACTCGCAAAAAGAGACCTATCTCTAATAACTGATCAGTAGGCTTCTTAAACAAGTGTTAAAGGCTGCAGGTGAAGGCTCAGAGGGCCGTCTGTTGCCCAATTAAATTAAAATTAAATTAAAGTGTGTAATTGGTTGCTATGGACACCTTCACCTTTTCTACACTGTTACCTGTAGAACACTCTTCATAAATGTGTGTCTATACCAGTGATGGGCAACAGGCATGTGGTCATCCAGCTCTCTCCTGCTTAATGACTCCTTTATCCTTTTCACTGCTTTATACCTCCAGCCACAGCTCTTCTTAAATGAATGGGAGGCTGAGGGGTGTTTCAGGGCAAGTGGTTAGCGTTTTGGGTAATATGAGTTTTAAAAGGCATGGGGGTGGCTGTTTTTGGGCTAGTGGGATGTTTAAGAGTCATGTAAGAGACCAACCTAATGGGTGTTTAGAGTGTATGTGTGATCTATTTTAAAGGCATGTGATGTCTCTTTGATTAAATGTGTTTTAATTTATTACCAAAACTAAGGGGTAAATTTATTAAGCTGAGGGTTTGAAAAAGTGGAGATGTTGCCTATAGCAACCAATCAGATTCTAGCTGTCATTTTGTAGAATGTACTAAATAAATGACAGCTAGAGTCTGATTGGTTGCTACAGGCAACATCTCCACTTCGGTTGCTACAGGCAACATCTCCACTTTTTCAAACCCGCATCTTGATAAATTTTCCCCTAATAGTAATGTGAGGGTTAACTGGTAGCACATTTGGCCCTTGAAGTATATCAGGTTCCCCACTGGTCTATATTATTCAGTATTGTATCTTTTTATAGAAAATCGGTGTATAAGCAAGACTCTCCCAGGCATTGCATATCACCGTTACTTTATGCTGGGTGTATGTTTGGACTATAGAGCATTGCGTCTATATCATTATTAATCACTTGACTGCCAAAGGCTTTTTCAGTCAAATAATGTGTGGGAATAATGTGCTTTTAATGGAGAAGCATTAATAAGCTAGTTTTACATGTTCCATGTGACATTAATGTGTTCCTATATATAACATGTAATCTTACCACATGTAAAAATACATATTGTCATTAAAATATCATTTATTTCCTGATGTGGCAAGTGTCCATCTATTTTATTTCATATTATTATTATTATATGTAATTAGTTTTAAAATAATATTAATAATATATTTATGTGTATTGCTTGTACAGATTATGCCCAGTAAAACCTCTGTGTATAGAACTTTCTTAAAGTAATGGCGGAGTAGGAAGCAATTTATATAGATGTGCATTGCATATGTCACCTTGCATAACTGCACATCGATTGTGGCCATTTATATTAAAATTAATCGTAAAATAAACCGTAGTAAATGTGCAGTTATCAACGAACGTGCACTATACACAAAGGTGTGCTAGAGAATGAATGGCCATGACGTATTTCCTTTTCCAGAACCTGAGTTTGTGGGAGTTTTTTGCTGGCGATGTTCTGCCCTTTTATTTAAATTTATTTGATATATCGCTGCAGGGAGCCCATATATTGTTTACGTGTGTACGGACTCACAATCGATTGAGACGACGTTATGCATAACTAAAATGGCTGGCCAGACTGTTAGTTGTGCAAAAATCGTTTAAAACGTGTATAGAGTGCTCGCATGAGTTCACCGACTGATCGGAACGTCAGTCGTAGGTACAATCTTTGTAGATAATACAATATTCTGTAGTGTGTACCCAGCCTTACCAAGTATTTTAAAAAAAAGGGGAAACAGTCATCGCACCTGTATCTCCTCTTTCTGTTTTAGAAATAATTAGCATTTTGCCTTCTCTCCCAGTGGCTCCTGGGAGATCTACCTTGAACTACACAGCACTTTATTGCAGACAAATCCTGTATCAAACTCTCCAGCCTTAATAATGTGAGGTCAGACATCATCAGTCCTTGGTTTCTCTTGTCTCCTTTCACCACCTCTGTCACCAGCTTGCCTTTGCCCACTGTATTTGGCATCCATGCTTTACCAAGCACAGTGCCTGTGTATAACTCCTCCTAATGTAAAACACACTTCACCCCCTATATTCCCTGATTGCTCCGTTTCTTTAGAGAATTAGACAGTGAATCTCTCGGCTATCACGTCCCACCCAGCACATTACTCTTTATGCAGTCGGTGGGGGAGGCTTCTGTATGGGTTAAACAAAAGGGGTTGTCGGTTTTTTTTTTTTTTTTTTTAAAGCTACAGATGTTGTAAAGGAATTTGGTGGGCTTCCTGGAACAGATGGAGTAGCAAAAGCAATAATTAGTACTTAAACTTCAGACAGGAGGAAATGAAACTCTTCCCAGACTTCCACACGTTCCTGACAGAGGTGACTGGGATGGTTTGGAAGCCTGTGCTGCAAGTTAATCCCCTATCCTTGGATGTCTGTTTGGATAATGTCTGGGTCATAGATTTCCTGTTGTATGCGAGGGTGGGGGATGTAACAGGTGCCCTCTGTTATGTCGCCAAGTACAGAGCAGCCTACTCTCTTATCCACATAGTACATCTCAAACTGCACAAGGAATTCTAACCTTGTTTTCTCACATTATAGTGGAACAGTCGCCTGCGTGCAGTGGAGTCAGTCAAAATTAGCTCCCTCCCACTGTAGTGTCTTTAACGTGCCCCCATCACCCATGAAGTATGTCTTTATACTCCTGCAGTGAAGAGGTGTTATGTTTCACAAACAGTTGGCCATCTTTTGTTATAAAGTCATTTGTCAGAGGCCTGTGCAATTTTTTTTAAAAGTTAGCAGCCAGCTATATTGCAATTAAAAACTTGCGAACCACACATAGATTCTTAGTTGGGTGCCATGCTTATTGGCAGTAATTGCTCACCAGCCTTTGCCTCCACAAATTCTAACAAGCCAGCCTGTGTTCTGATTACCCCGTCTGCATCCCTGCACAAGCATTGCTTACTAGTCTGCATGCAAGTGTTTCCTGCCTTCTTTATGCTATCCACCAGTGCACCCCGGCCTACCACCTTCCACCTACTGTCTCGGCTGCCATCTGCAGCGCCTCTGACCTTGCTTCCTCTAACCTTGTTCCTGCTTCACGCTGGACTGCTTCATTTTACTGGTTAATGAGGCTCAAAATGAGGAGTTTAACCCCCTCAATGAAAGAATTGTTGGTGGAGGCATGCAAATTGTTGCTTTTATGTGTCTCTCTATTGGCCAATAATGCATCCTGAACTGCAACTATGCTGATACAGAAACAACCCGCTATGTAGAGCCCTGTATGCCTTTTGCACTCTGCTGTTGCAAACTTATTAGATCTCATCAGTGCAAGATTAGAAGACTACTACATAAAACTTTTTTTTTCTTTTTTTTTAAGATATCCAGCCAGAGTCTGTGGCCTTATCAGGCACTTTTTTTTCTATAAATTATTACCCTACTTTGTCACTTCTTCCTGCTCTTGTTTTTTTTGTTACATTTTGTTGTGGATAGGGTAGTATGTAATCCCATTTAGGTACCTCTGTCTAAAGCCAGCGGAGGAGGAGTGGTCTTCAGGCCCCCACCTCCCTGAAGATTCTGAAAACTTCCTACTTTGGGGGGACATAAACAGTGCCGGATCCCAGAGATAAAGGGGCCTCTCCTAAAATTGTGGAGAAAGGAGGCACAAATACCTTGCTCTCTAAGGGGCCTTATGGAGGTCAGTGGGGGGGGGGGGGCTCTCTCCTGAAGATGTGAAAACACTACAACCACTTTGCACTTCTTTGTGCACTGAGCACTGTACCCCATACTCTTAAATGCAAAAAAATGGTACATTTTGTAGGAGCCTATTAAAACTGTAGATGTTTGAGGTAAAGTTGTGACAATGGGGAAGGGGGGGTAGGATTTTTCTCTACGCACAGCTGTCTTCCTGTCTATCGTCCCATTACAGGACACTTGCTTGAACTCTTCTCAACAATACTAAATACAGAAATCAATTTTTTTTCAAATTATGGGAACTTTTTACATATATATTTGTAAGTTATTGGTAGCTGTTTTATATAAGGGAAGTTGTATTATATGTTTAATGTTCCCAGTGTCGGACTGGGGCATCAAGGGCCCACCGGGGGACTGCAACGCTAGGGGCCCACCAGAGGGGGTGTGGCCAGCCATCATAGAGGCGAGACCAGACACTAAAGGGAGAGTGGTCAGCCCACGAAGGACAGCTAGCACCATAGTGTAGTATATAAAGAATGTAGTGTGCTCATCCTTCTTTTTTAAAATGACAGAGTTGCGCTCTACCCCTACTGTTGCAAGAGCAGCATTAACACAGGTTATCCCTCTCTACGAACTAATAATATACTGAAAGTTAAGCGCTCATTGACTTATGTATTATTCCAAGTGTAATGCTAATAATAAAATTTGTATTCTTTTATCTTGAATACAATTCGTATTTTTCTATATCTTGTATTAGGCTGTGAGCAAGAGGCTCGGTTCAATTAGTGGGATAACATTTAATGTTAGTTTTATCACAATTTATTGAATCCTGGTTAAAATACATAAATATACATTAATATAGACAAATAAAATACTCCAATTAAACCACAGTATTTATATTATGAGGCATTGATTTCTATATACATACATATGGTATGGCATCAATTGAACATACATAAAAAATCAGACACCCCTAGGTATATAGACCTGGACTAGTCTAGCTACTGGGAGGCAAATGGCAGTGGGTATAAATGCTGCATTGATCCAGATATAACACAGTCACTGATATCTCAATAAAATAATGTTCATAGCATACAAGTCCAGTAGATGGGAATTGGTATTTCTTTAAGTCTCTGCTAGTGCAATATAAATATTCAGATCACTGTCCACATATATCACATGGTTATTGCTGCGATGCTTTCAAATTTAACTTTGTTTACTTGCAGTTTTGATATATATAGAGATGGTGGCCGGGTACCCAGTGTGCTGAAATCAGAGGATGTTTCTCGTGGTCCGTGCTTGTTACTGTTGGAGAGGAAGGTGCCTGTGTTCCACTGTGGAACGCATCTGTCCCTTCCTGTTCTCGCGTACGCGCAAAAGAAGAATTGTATGCAAGTCGGGAGTCAGCTGTTTTCTTAGCTCCTCCCTAACAATGGAGGGGGCGTGGCTATAATGTGGAGGGGCCTACCGGTGGATAGTCCTGCTGCCCTGCAGGCCAGTCCGGGCCTGAATGTTCCTAAATGATGAGTTGAAAGATAGCCAGTTAGACATTGCCTGGCCCCTAAACTTCCCAAGAATGAAGGGTGTCTGTTAATAAGTCTCTCCTACAGGAACCTTGCCTCCTTGGTTTAAACTGTTTGTTCCATTTTTACCATTCCTATCCATTATTATTATTATTTTACTGTTGTTTGATTATGTATTTGTGGTGCATAATGTGTTTATCACATTACTTTTGTTTCTTATGATGATTGTTACTATTAGACACTCTGTAAAGAATATTTGAACATTAATAAGACCGGTTCTGGGGACTGGAAATGCAGAACGGGTAGATGTAATGTGTCACATGGTTCTGTTAGGTCAGCAGCTGAACTTTGACCTCACTCCATCAAAAAGAGCTTGGTAAGAGAGGTTTATTGCAGGATAAAGAGGGATCAGATAAGAGACAGCATCCCCTTTCTCCCAACTATAGGCTATACATTAGTTGTATCGCTTTTTGCCTTGTTTATAAGAGTTCATTCCTGGTCCAGTTTTGTTTTAAGGGTCTGTTTTTGGGTTCTGCAGATACCTGTCCTAGTCCTATTTATGGTTTACAGCATGAAAGAGTCCTGACCTAATTTTATTTATGACTTATCAAAGGTACTATTCTCATTTTTGTTTCTGAAACCCTCCCATTACATTTTAGTTTATGATTCATGAGTGTCTCAACCCAATCCCATTTATGGTTTATTAAAGAGTTCCATCCCAATGTAATTTATAGTTTCTGAAAGAGTTGTCCGATAAGCCAGCACTAGTCACTAGCTTCTCTCATCACCTGTCTGCTGAGACATCACCATTATCCAAACCTCCCCGAACAGATCTTTCTCTGCACATTATTGTGTGTTATACGATTATTTCTACAGAAGTGTGTTCATTCATGTATATGTACTTTGTCTAATTGCAGGTTTGCTGTCGCACTATATTATTAATTCTGGAAATGCAACAATACAGGATTTTTAAATGTGCCATTATACACCACCCTCGTGTCCTATTCTTCTTTTTATCATGAAGTGCTTTGTGTGATCCTTGTTTGATTTTCTTGGCTAGTTTCAATGTTTTGTGTGTTTTTTGTTTTTTTTTGTTTTTCTTCTGCATGTGAATAAGAAATACACTTGTAGCCTTTAGCCTACAGCTGTATTGTGTTTATAATGTTATAGAGTAATTTATTGTTTCTGTTTTTGCTTCTTTACAATATTTGTCCTGAACTCTGAAGCAATTAAAAATGGCTCCATATATACAATATTACAAAAACCACCCGATATATATGAAAACAACTTAGTAACAAAATAAAAGAACAGCAGCATTATTATACTGTGCTTTGTGTCTTGCAGATGGATCTGAAATGATCGGGCTTCTCCACCGACATGCATGTGAGCGCTACTGTTTTCGGCCAGTGTGCAAGGTCTACTCTCCATAAACTTACACAGACAAGGCCCCAATAATGGTTCTGCACTTTGGCTTAACAAAGAACTGCGATACCTTTTTGCTCTATGTGGATCTTTATGTCTGTATTGGAGCATGACAAGCTACAGATCCTATCAAAATGACGGAGTAGAGGGTGGTGGGACATCCATAAGAGCAAACGATGTTGTCCGGGGAGTGGAATATTATCCACAAGGTCTTTGGGGTCAGAACAGCATGCAACTGTCTGCAGATGGATCAAGGTTTAATGCTATCACCCCAGCAATGCCAAAAATGGGAGTTCGTGCAAGGATTGCAGACTGGCCCCCAAGAAAGGATGCTCAGAAGGAAACCATGACTCCCAGCCCTTCTAGGGAAACGAAAGGGTCAAAAGAGTTCCACCTGCAAAGGAGCTTTGTAAACGGACAACACTTTCAAAGCAACGGGGGTTCCCCAGGATTTAGGGGTTTTCACAGATTGTCAAGGATGAGGTCAAAAGATGTGGAGTTCCAAGACGGTTGGCCGCGGTCACCTGGCAGGATGTTTGTCACTCTTCGGAACAGAAGCAACAGTGAGACGACACTCAGCGAGTGTGATGTGGATGTGGCTTTGGAGCCCAGAGGGTCAAAACTGAGCAACGGCATGCCACTGTTTCGAGAGTACGGTAGCACTTCTTCTATTAATGTACAAGGTGTCTCAGACCAGAGTTTATATGACATGCTGAAAGACTTCAGAAATGAAAAGCATGATAAAGGAAGTGAGTCTCCTGGCAGAGGAAGTGGGTTTCTCCATGAGGACTCGAGTGTCTCTTCTAATCTCCACTTGGCAGGAGGCTCCAGAACAGATCTGCGTAATGGACAGTTTCATAGAGATGACGGTACGCTAAAGGATAAGCAACGAAAACAATCGAACAAGGGGGAGTCCAATGACTCTTCCATATTTCGCAAACTGAGAAGCAACAAGAGTGAGAATGAGCCAGGAAAGTCATTTGTGGAGCAGGATGAAGGACTTAAACCCTGGCTCTGCCCAAAGTCTTTTGGACATTTTGATGTGCAGAGCATGCTCTTCGACCTCAATGAAGTTGCAGCCAACCGAAACTATGTTGCTCAAAGACGAAACACTACAACGGGAGCCTCCGCTGCCTCTGCTGTGTCCTTAAGTTCTAAAACCTTTGGTCTTGGCAACATGGACCCCAGTTTCACCAGCACAGAAGACTTGAACTTTAAGGAGAACCTGGAGCATGACCTGGGTGACAACAACAGTAATGACCTCCTTCTAAGCTGTCCGCATTTCCGCAACGAGACCGGTGGAATGTCTGAACGTAATGTGAGCTTCTCTAAAGCATCTGCTGGTTCTTCAAGTGGGATGGAAGGGGGTTTCCTGGAGCCATCTCTTACCATGTACTGTACCAATGCCAGTATATCAGTCTTGGAAGTTTCCAAGGAAATGCAGAAGACCCAGGGGAGGTTAAAACACTACAGCATTGAACATGTGGATTTGGGAGCTCGGTATTTTCAAGACTACTTTCACGGTAAAGGTAATATTGTGTTTTTCTTTTTCTTTTTGCAATGCCTACTTTAGTTACGGCCATGTATAATCAAAATGACAAAAAAGGGATTTAATGCAGGAAAAAAATTTATGGTCTTTGAATTGCCCAGTCCTATCTAGGGGCAAAGTGATCTCTCGACACTGACCAAGTTATGTTGTAAAGTTGACACACAAATGATTTCCTTCTCTCCTGGGGTGGGGAGATGCATAGTGGTCTTAACTGTCCACAGGATAAGTTTATTTTAGATTAATTTGGAAAATATTGTATTAGTGTTTCGCATCACTGCAGATCCATGACACAGCTATTTGGGACTCATTAGATTGTTGCAATGAAGATGCATAATTTGTGTGGCCTAATTAAGATAATGTCATTTTATTTTCAAACATGCTTCCTATTAGCTACTAAGACACGAGGGATTATTCCTATTTTAATGTGTATGAATACAGTGTCTCGAGAGAGAAAGAGGGAACGATACCTGTTAGAGGTGGCAATTATCAGAGTATACATCAAATTAGGAGAATAAAGCAAACTACCACACGAATGGGATGGGACTCTGTTCTACCTGTGCATTTATATGTTATACAGGAAGGTCCAATATTTATAGAATAATCTGGAAGTAGTTTGTGGGATATAGCCAAGAAAAAAAAGTTAAGATTCTCAGATTATAAATGTACTAATAATAATTGTGTGATCCTATTAGAACAGAGTTCATTATTGCAAATAAGATATAGACTCATTCAAACACTGATTATTGTCCCCCTGTTGTTTTACCTTAGCCAGTATATATATCGTACATGCATCAGAGTGACTTGTAAGCATTGAATGGAGTCTAAATTTGTTTTCCAGAACACTACAACTATTTCGGAGTGGACGAGAAGCTGGGTCCTGTTGCTGTGAGTCTGAAAAGGGACAAACTGGAAGATAGCAAGGAGCATGGACCTCAGTACCAGTACAGGATCATCTTCAGGACAAGCGAGGTTAGATGGAAGTGGGTTTATCAGTAAAGGATGCTGGGAGTAGGGCGGGAGGGATTGTGGAATGGAATACTGAGAATCTAAAGGGATCTGAGTTGTTCTTGGTTGGGTGGGCAGTACAGGTTCTCTCCATGCAAACTGTTCTATCGTTACAGACAGCAGTGATAGTAGCCATGTGTATTCCTGTGGTGAGGAGGTTGTACACTACTAGACATTTCTTTAACATCTGTAGCCTCGGAAGACCAGTCTTTACACATTTCTAAGTTTCCCTTTTCCAAGTGACTACTGTTACATCATACAGTTCTGCAGGGCATCAGACTTTTTGGAGAAATAATGTGTCGGTTGATTAGGGCTAATGCTGGCGTAACACGATATTTCCTGCCACTCTGTTGAGCCGTGAGATCAATGCATATAGGTGGCTAGATTGTATGAGAGATGCCCATTAGGTGCATGGCAGAGCAGCTGGGTCTGTTTCTGCTATCAGCAGATGGCTGCACCCAAGGCCAATAGCCGTATTCTTTAGACCTCATTCAACATCAGGTTAGATAAAGACATAACTAATTTCTACAGTATTATCAGCAGGTTTGTATTGGGCCAAATATGCTGCCGTATCAGATTAGTTACCCCGTGTCTCTGCTTTCTCTGTGTATGTGGCCATCTTCATATTTCTTGAATGTGGGTAGGAGTCGTGTCGGTAGGTGATCTCCAGTACATATAGTAGAAATATATGGAGTGTAATGTTTCACGCGGTTATCATTACTTATGGTCTCCAGTACATCAAGCAGCCTACAAGTTTGATGGTGCCAGATTAGATTGACAGCTTTGGAAAACTTATTAGTGAATTTAGTAATGACTCCTAGGTAAACTGACTTCTTCCCAAAACAGTTGGTGACCCTGCGAGGGATGATCCATGAGGACGCCGTGCCATCCACAGCAAAACATGGTACTGTAAGGGGCCTGCCGCTAAAAGATAGCCTGGAGGCTGTGATCCCGGAGCTTAATATTCAGTGTCTGCGACTGGCCATGAATTCCTCTAAAGTCACCGAGCAGCTCCTGAAGCTGGATGAACAGGGGGTAAGAGTCGTGACCTTTTTTTTGGGGGGGGTCTTGGGTGTAGATGAGTGTTGAACAATGTGTTGGAAGCGGATGAGAGAAGCAAAGTGTGCGGAGTAAAATAATTTGGGGGGGATTGATATGCTGAGTTCTTGGCAGTGAAATAGGGTGGTGTGTTGTGTAGATATTTGGAAAGTGGGGTAACAGGTATGTTTGTGGTAACAATGTGAGTAGTAGTTGGTGAGAGGGGTTATATGATTGCTAGGGAGGATGGTAAGCATTGTGAGAGGGGTGGTTTGATAGTGGGGATGTTGCAGTATAAGAAGTGTTATGGATGTGTGTTTAGGAAACAACCAGAGGGGTATGAGTTATATGAAGGGTGTGTGGCTGGGTAACATAAATAGATGAAGTAGTGATGAATGAGATATAGGGAGTGGCAGGAAAGATTCCACCTGGATTATGTCTCTGTTACTCTCTGCTGTGATGCACTGTTATCCAGTGCTCTCCAGTCTGCTGCAATGTTGGTGTACATGCATTGGGTTAAAGGGAGACTGTACATACTGCCTCAGCGATAATAATGATTGTTGATATACGTAGAGCTTGGTTCTCTGTGGTAATTGTGTTAGGCACAGTGAAAACATGGTGATACATGCTCTTTGTTCATCTGACATAAAATAGTTGTCTGTATATTACATCCCAATAGCCCCTCCTGGCACTGCAGCAGTACTATTGTGTTTGTTTGTTTTTTTTCTTTTTTTATATGTTGGGATCTAAAAGACCAAGAAGTTCTTGTTTTGTAGCTTGGCAGTCTTGATTGCTGCTTGTGCGAGTGAGTTGTGTAGGAGGAAGTCGATATTCCTGCTGCTCAGTCCTGAACCCACATATGTTGTGCGGAGGACGTGGCGTTTGGGATGGCGCCCACATACAGTGTAGGTGTGACATCTGTGGGAAGGGTTAGGATGATTGGTGTTGGATCTGACATAAATGGGGTTGACTGAATTGATAGGAGAGGAGTGAGCATTACGTTGGGGGAAGACTGCATGATTTCAGATAAGGAGTAGGTTAGGGGGACGTGGGTCAACTGATATGGTGTATCTAAAGAGTGAGGAATACGAAGGGTTGTGGATGGTGGGTGATAAGCAGTATGACAGGTGAGGTGGTAATAAAGGTGAATGATATAATGTGTATTTAGAGGACACTTTATGACCAGTGTGAAGGTAGGGTGCGTTAAATGGTAGGTTGGGGAGGGACATGCATGTAGAACATGTTAGGTGAGGGGGTACTTTAGGATATGCTGCAGACTTAATACAAAGGAAAGATGAAGGGAGTTAGCGGTAATTGGGGTAAACGGGTGGGATTCATAATTACAGTGTTGTGATGTTACCAATTTTGGTTTGTTTTTGTTTCTCTTCCTGAAGAAGCTGGTTAACACTTCTGCCTGACAGCGCTGGGGTCATGAGTGTAATTCCTGATCAGGGCCTTATCTGTCTGGAGTTTGTATGTTCTCCCCTTGTTAGTTGGGTTTACTCCAGGTGCTCCGGTTTCCTCCCACACTCCAAAAACATACTAGTAGGTTAATTGGCTGCTGATAAAAACTAACCCTAGTCTGTGTGTGTGTCTGTGTGTGCATGTTAAGGAATTTAGACTGTAGATTCCACTGGGGGCAGGAACTGATCATCATCAGCTATCTTTATAGTGCCACTAATTCCGCAGCGCTCTACACAGAACTCACTCACGTCAGTCCCTGCCCCATCGGAGCTTACAGTTAAAATTCTCTGACATAGAGAGACACACACACACACTCAATATTGATAGCAGCCAATGTTTTTGGAATGTGGGGAGAAACCAGAGCACCCGGAGCAAACCTACACAAACACAGGGAGAACATACAATGTCCACACAGATAAGGCTGTGGTCGGGAAACAAACTCATGAACCCAGCGCTGTGAGGCAGAACACATCAGGGTGTAAAAGGGGAGTGTCTGCAATGTTCAGTGCACAGGTATCTTTGTATGTAGTGACGGACAATATTGACTCCAGCTCTGCAGGAAACACAAAGTGGGGATCCTGTACTGCAAGGCCGGTCAGAGCTCGGAGGAGGAGATGTATAACAATGAAAGCGCAGGGCCGGCCTTCGAGGAGTTCTTGTCCTTGCTGGGGGAGAAGGTCTGTCTGAGAGGCTTCAGCAAGTATGCAGCCCAGCTTGACACTAAAAGTGAGTAACTGGCCTGGGTCACTGATCAGTACCACATACATCGGTACATATCTTACCATATGCAGCGGGTGTGAGCATGACTCTTACACTGACTTCTGCTATGACTTATAGAGCTGCATCATTTCTCTCTGCTTTCTGATTTATATGGTGTTAATATAATTTGAGTCCATCTCCTCTGCGTCTGTTATGTGAAGTAACCGGTCTCTTTCTTTTTCCTAGCGGATTCCACTGGATCACACTCTCTGTATACCAACTACCAGGACTATGAGATCATGTTTCACGTTTCCACCATGCTGCCATACACCCCAAACAACCGGCAGCAGGTAAGTCCCCCATATATGAAGTGTGACTCAGCTGATCACCATAGAGGGGATAAGGGAGTCTGAAACGGCAGGTATGCTGCACTAACAAATACAATGTCTCCAGTAGCAGATGTTTGATCAGTCTATTGCAGATGTTTGATCAGCTGATTGCAGGCGTTCAGGAATTTGCATGAATAATGTACACCTTACGACATATAATGTAGAGCTCAGTATATGTTTATTACAGTTTTGCTTCTACTCCATAACGTGACCAGTTAGCTTGGCTAGCCTTGAACATGACCTGTCACCTGGCGATGAGAATATTGTAATACACAATCTCTAACACACAGCTCCATTACTGCTCTCTTCTCACTTCAGCTTCTTCGGAAAAGACATATCGGAAACGATATTGTGACGATCATCTTCCAGGAGCCGGGAGCTCTACCGTTTACCCCACAGAACATCCGTTCGCACTTCCAACATGTCTTCATCATTGTCCGGGCACATGACCCTTGCACTGACAACGTCTGCTATAGGTGGGTTCTAGCTCTTACCATGGATATAGTTCATTGATCTCGTCTTCAGTCATACTGTGTCTCGTAATAATGCTGTTTTGACATCTGTCCGCAGAGTGGCAGTAACAAGATCCAAAGATGTCCCTCCCTTCGGCCCTCCGATTCCCAACGGTGTCAAATTCCGCAAGTCTGATGTGTTCCGTGATTTTCTTCTGGCCAAAGTCATCAATGCAGAGAACGCGGCACACAAATCGGACAAGTTCCACACTATGGCCACCCGGACAAGGCAGGAATACCTTAAGGACCTGGCAGAGAACTATGTCACCAATACTCCTATTGACACCACTGGTAAATTCAACCTGATCTCTCTGACTTCCAAGAAGAAGGAAAGGACAAAAGCACGGGCCGGTGCCGAGCTACAGAGTACCGGCGCCCTGTGTTGGCGAGTGATGGCTCAAGACTTCTCTCAAGTAGCTGAGACAGAGTGTGCATTAGGCATCTCCAATGAGTTCATGGTCCTAATTGAGACTGCCACAAAGGAGGTGGTCTTTAATTGTTACTGTGCTGACGTAATTGGGTGGACACCAGAGCCATTGTCTCTCAAGATCTTTTATGGCCGCGGTGATCATATACTAATACGGACGCTAGACGGTAACGGGGAAGATATCCGGGAGATCGTGCAAAGGTTGAAGGTCAGTGAATCTTCAGTAAGACGTCAATGTTGTTTAAATGTTTTGTCTTCTCTTACTGGGTGATTGCAGAGTTACTCGTCTAAATGTTAATGAATAAAAGCATATAGTAAATCAAACTATACCAGTGTGTTTTTAGATAAATCCATAATCCAAACATTAAAAATCTTTTCCATTATTTACTGATGTCGAATACAACAATATTGTTGTAGCCTCAACTTAAGACTTAGGGGTAAATTTTATCAAGCTGCGAGTTTACGGCGGGTTTGAAAAGTGGAGATGTTGCCTATAGAAACCATTCAGATTCTAGTCATTTATTTAGTACATTCTACAAAATAGCTAGAATCTGATTGGTTACTATAGGCAACATCTCCACTTTTCAAACCTGCCGGAAACTCACAACTTGATAAATTTAGTGCCATTGCAGCTGAAGAGGACTCTATGAAGAGACTGATAGTGAAGGTTCCTATATGTTAATCACTATGCAATCCCTTTTAACCATTTGATACTGCAAACATTCATATATTTAACAGTGAAACAAAATTATAATGGTGGTGTCTATAGCAGCTCCCTGTCCTTAATTACTGCTAATCTGCCCCTGATTCAGTTGAGTGGCCCCATTTAGTGACCATTGCATAGTTCAAGTCCTTGTCGCAGCAGAAGCCACAGAGTGTTGCCTGTGAGGGTGAGTGCGCTGCATCGAAACGCTCTGTCTTCGTAAGATTAAGGTGATGTGGGAGATGGGAATGAAAGAAGAGAGACGGATTGTTACTGTTGTTCTCTAGTACTATATGAAAAGATTACTTTTAGTTACTGCCTTGTCTACCACTTGGGATGACGTGGGTACCTGGGCGTCATGCATACGTAAACAGCATCTATGCCTTATCCAATTACAGGAAAATATTACCCAAAACATGTTCTTTGTGGAGGGCTTGAAGTTCTGTACCTTTCAGCTAGCATTAAACATAGCAGAAATGATCCCAGATGTGACTTGGTAAAGGAAGTTCTTACTCTTGTGAGGGATGCAAGGGTCCTACACAAGGATGCTCATAGTCAAGGCTGACAGCACATGATCGGAGCAGCATCTTTAGTATTCCTTTCCATCTGTGCATTTTCCCTGCGTTGACCCTGTATCTGGCCCTTGTGCTCCTTATAAAAATGAAAATGTCTTTTTGAGCTCCCATCTGAGATATTGCGTGGGCTACTGTACTAGACGGAGATGTAGAGGTAACACTATTATAGGGCCCATTTTAGGGATAAGATGTGCGTAATTTAAACATGAACAACATGTTGGCACTGTATGGAATTTGTATAATAATCTCTACACATTTTCGAGAAGATTGTGAATGTCTCCTGCCATGGTGACCTCGATTCAGGTGGCAAGGTGACACTTCCAGTCCATTTCTGGAACAGGGACTGTTCCTCTACCAGGGGGATTAGTGTACAGACTATAAATAATATTGGTGTTTTACCGGCTATATTCTGCACTAATTATTAACAATTGAGGCGACTGGCTATGTACAAACCAAGGTACAATATTGCACCTTAGACACTTGGAACATACTGAGAACAATCAGAACTATATAAGGTGCAGTAGAAATGGTGCTCTGGGATCTTCATCTTCATCCTTGATATTATTTATCATAGACATATTGCAGAGTTTTATGCATATATCACCTGTTGTGCTTTAATAGGCCCCTGAGCCTTGCTTTGTATCTTATCGAGTCCTAGCAGTGTAACAACTCTGCGTACATTTAATAAACTAGTAGGGTTGTGTGGACCAAGTCCCTCTGTTTCTGAGAAGATGAAGCTTTACATGAGTATTGGACAAGTGAGAGGAATTAGGGTCTTGCTCTCCAAATCGGACCCCTACCTCCACCAGAATACACCCCTAGTCCATGGTGTTACCGGGTTATCACATTGCTATCCACAGGCTACCTCTTGTTGTGATTCAACTCCTCTAATAATTTACACAAGTCTGCCCCATCATAGCTCTTTTGGGTCCTTTGTAAGATTATCGTCTTTTTACCTCCTGACTACCATTTAATATGTTCAATGGAGCAGTTCTGGAACAGATAGAAGGTTCGGGGCAATAGGGATTATTTAATAGACTGTCACTATTCTAGTGTAAAGGTTTTTCTGTTTTTGTTTTTTAAAATGTGTATTTTCTAACCCCTCCCTTCCCTAGAAGTCCTTATAGGGAGGGACGATAAAACAAACTGCGACCACCCCAGCACTTGTTGTATTGAGCAGGGATCTGTCACCTACATAGAGATAGGACCTATTGTAGGACTTTTGAGCTCTCTGAAGCACTTTTGAGGTCTCCCTTTTTAATATTACTTTTATACCTAATTTGTGATTATGGCGGTACTAATGATCCTGCTTTGCCCCCAGTAGTGTGGTAGCTACAATTGTACAGCTCATATTCTATCTGCAGAAGATGAGTTAATGAACAATTTTGTGGTAACTATTTCTGGTGGAAACGCAGAAGAACCTCAGTATGTGACAGAGGAAAGTAAGTCCTCTCATCTCCTCAGATCATGACCACGGGATGTGAGACGGTGGACATGACCTTGCGCCGGAATGGACTGGGCCAGTTGGGTTTCCACGTCAAGTATGACGGCACGGTGGCGGAGGTTGAGGACTATGGATTTGCATGGCAGGCTGGACTGCGCCAGGGCAGCCGACTCGTGGAAATATGCAAGGTGGCCGTGGTGACGCTGACCCATGACCAGATGATTGACCTTCTGCGCACCTCAGTCACGGTGAAGGTGGTGATCATCCCCCCACATGAGGATGGAGTACCACGAAGGTGAGGTGCTTCAATAAGCCACAGTGTGTGTCAGTCATCCTCTTCTCTCACTCTTACTGTCCTACTAGATATACTGCCTGGTGTTATGCTGTGGTGATGGGGCTGTGAAGTTGGTGCTGGGCAATTATTGTACGATTGGTCCTTTCAGCATTATTGCACTCTTGTGGACACATTCATCCCGGTGCCGCGTTATGAAGCCGGCACCTCTACCTTGTGTTTTACATCCTTTAGGCTAGTTCATGGCTGCTTTGTGCACCAGGTATTAAAGTTAATGTAACCCTGATTCTGTGCCCCACGCGTGCTCCCTGCAGCATGATTAGAGCGAGGACTAGGGTGCTGGGAACATGGAGCTTAATAGACCGATGCACCAAGGACTCTCTAGTGAGCTGGGTCATCTTGCTTTGTTGCTGTATATGTTACTGTATTGTTATCATGGTATGTTCAAATGTTACACCTAATTGTGCAGCTCTGTGTTAGTATTATCTTCTATTTACAGATTACTGAGGTGTATTGTGCTATAGTGAGGGGTCTGTGGAGGGAATCTAGATATACTGAGGTGTATTGTGCAATAGTGAGAGGTCTGTGGAGGGAATCTAGATATACTGAGGTGTATTGTGCAATAGTGAGAGGTCTGTGGAGGGAATCTAGATATACTGAGGTTTATTGTGCTATAGTGAGGGGTCTGTGGAGGGAATCTAGATATACTGAGATGTATTGTGCTATAGTGAGGGGTCTGTGAGTGGAATCTAGATATACTGAGGTGTATTGTGCTATAGTGACGGGTCTGTGGAGGGAATCTAGATATACTGAGGTGTATTGTGCTATAGTGAGAGGTCTGTGGAGGGAATCTAGATATACTGAGGTGTATTGTGCTATAGTGAGAGGTCTGTGGAGGGAATCTAGATATACTGAGGTGTATTGTGCAATAGTGAGAGGTCTGTGGAGGGAATTTAGATATACTGAGGTGTATTGTGCTATAGTGAAAGGTCTGTGGAGGGAATCTAGATATACTGAGGTGTATTGTGCTATAGTGACGGGTCTGTGGAGGGAATCTAGATATACTGAGATATATTGTGTTATAGTGAGGGGTCTGTGGAGGGAATCTAGATATACTGAGGTGTATTGCGTTATTGTGAGGGGTCTCTAGAGAGGAATAGACTTAGTTTTATTGTAATAAACTGAGTGGTCTATAATGGGGAACCAAGTACTAGATATACTGAGTGTTATTGTAATAAACTGTTGTCTGTGGATGGAAGCAGGATGTTAGCTCTCCTGAGTACTAAATATATTGAGGTATTTTTCTATATAGAGGGGACCTCCATACTAGATACCTGAAGGGATACTATGCTACATTGTGTCTATGGAGCGGACCTGGGTACTAGATAGGCTGAGATATATGGTGTTAAACAGATGGGAATCTGGATATGGGGTCTATGATTTAATACAATACCCTCTTGGTATAGACACACTACTCCATTCCCCTCCAGTGTCTCTGCGTAGACGCTATCTACCCAGAAGGTACTATATGATTTGAAGGGCATTGCACTATATAGAGGGGTCTGTGCAGAAACTAGGTTGTTGATATACTGAGATATATTGTGCTGTACTGCGGGATGGATGGAGAGGAGCTCCGTGCTAGATATCATGGCAGGTGCTGAGTTAGGGTCTATTGAGTGGGGTTAAATAGCATATTAAAGTAAACACAATAATGAATTAAAGGACATGCTATAAACTATGAGTACATGTACTCCCCGCTCTCCATGAGCCCTGCACACATACAATACTGCTTTACATAGGATTAGTGTCTGCTGCATATGAGATAATAGTTCATGTAAGGTGCTACAGACAATCATTGTAGTGCCAGGCCGTGTTCTTTTCTCATAGCCCATTTCTGACCTTACAGATATGTAGATTTATGTAGCGTATATATGTCTGCCCTTACCACTCGGTGTGGGATGATGAATGTCAGGGATATGGAACGGTATTCGGCTTTGAAAGTCTTACACTTTTTTTCAGGCAGAGGGATGTTATTACTGAGCTCGTTAGTAAACCGCACCCGTTTAAACCCTCGCAGGACAAGTTGTAACACAGACATAGCCGCAGAGCTGCTCCTGTAACGTTATGGATCAGCTTACATTCTGTCTGTACATGTGTGAGGTACATAGACACAGAACATTCTCTATGCTCTCTCCACAGGGGATGGTCCGAGACTTATGAACTTTGTTCTATGGACCAAAAGGACACAGAGAATGCCTCTTCTGGTCCCCGGCCTCCCTTCCGCAGCAGCGCAGCCTGGCACTGGAGCAGCTCCACCGCCCAGCACGGGGCCAACCCGTCGCAGAAAGGGGTAACATCCAACTACGCACAGTCGCTAAACCGGACACCCAAGCAGGTTCAAGTGGTGCCTGTCCGAGAGGCCCAGCCGCTGCACAACAGCCGGAGGTGAGTGGTCCTTTCATGGAGGGGCGATAAACCCAACAAGCAGCTCTGGTGATGGGGTGGGCCACGGGTGTCGCACTTGAATGGATTTTGTGTTTTGTTTTATTTATTTTATTTTTGTTATGTGTGTTTTGTGTTTTCTTTTTCTTGTGAGTGAACGAAGGAAAAGTGTTTAGTTTAAGAGTTCTCTCTTTTGTAGCAAATTCTTTTTGTCCTCATCAGGCCCATAATCACCAGCTTATATGGTGTTATAGGATAGACGTTCTGATGACTGCTCCCAACATACACACAGAGCTGCTGCATGCAAAACCAACGTATAACATTATTATTGTTGTTTGTTTATATAGCGCCACCATATTACACAGCGCTGTACACTCAGATCAGTCCCTGCCCCATTGAGACTTAGTCTAAATTCTCTACAACACACACACTTATCAGGGTCCATTTTGACAGCAGCCAACTAACCTATCAGTATGTTGGTGGAGTGTTGAAGGATACCAGAGCACCCGGAGGAAAACCGCAAAAACGGGGAGAACATACAAACTCCACACAGCGCCCATGGCCGAGCGTTGTGATTTGAGCATATATCCTGTAACTTTGCTCCAACATGCCACTTGCACTTTGTTACCCTTTATTAAACGGGTTTGGGAAGAGACTGGATTTAGTAAACCCATTTAAGATGTCGCTGTCAATAGATCACTATTCCTGCAGGATCTGTGTGGCCCATTATACATGTCGCCATCATTAGATCACCGTACTGACACTGGATCACTCGCTAGCTATCTATTACACAGAACAATAGGAAATGCTATTTATCAGGCTCACTTAATCTTGGAAAACTGGAACAGCGTGTGCCAGGAGACAGTTGTAAAAGGTGTGACAAGGGAGGAGGTGCCCATAGGGCCCCGAGAGAGTTGTACCTGTGTCGGCATCTTCTCATACATGGACTTTCTATGTATACAGGCCGGTGAGCTATCCAGAGACACCGTATGTCGCCACATCCCCGACAGCGATAGACAAAGGGCAGCCTTACAGACACCCCTCCGGGAGCTTCTCTACACCAACCTCCACCGGCACTGGGTACAGCCGCTACAAGCCGCCTGCGGACAGGTGAGAGGCGAATAATCTTACACACACATCTTGTGACCTCAATCTGTCATATGATGTAATTGCTGACTGCTGTCCAGTTTCTGCCTCTACATGTTAGATCAGTCAGTGTTCCAACTTCACTCAATATATTTAGTGTTGCTGACTCTGACGCCTCTTTCCTGTATGAGATTGTGACAGTGCCTTTAGTCGACAGGGTGGTAAATGGACTATGTATTAGAAACAAACGCTGAAGATAAAAACCTAGTAAAATAATGTCAGAGTAAGCTGTATATTTTTCCTGAACTTATATAAAATCAGTACTGCTCCACAGCCCCTTCTGTTCATTATATATCTGATAATGAATGCACTCCCTGCTGTATATTATATGTAAATTAAAGTCACAAGGGAGTTCTGGGAACGTATTGATGCACCAGGCAGAACGCACCTATAGAGGTCACTTCTATCATCAATAATAATTTACAACAGGGAATGCATTATTCCTTTATTATACCATGTTTACCTAATGAACACTATAGTGATGATATCGTAACGCTCAGATTATATGCAGTGACATTAGAACTCGCCATTTCTAAAGATATTATTTACTGGAGTTTATACTTATGTTAATATAACTTGTGGACTATGCACTGGCTATCTAGTTATTTTTCCCGAACTGGTGATTGTGAGGACTGTTTGTCAGGATGACATTGTTGATGATTGCCGGTATGTTGTAGGTTTGGAACACCCCAGCGGTCTGTTCTACAGGCAGAACCTTACTGCATACAAGATGGGATGTCTGGCCAGGAGATGACATCAGACAGACATAAACCTGGTGAGATAACTGCAATAGGAGGATAGATAAGATCTTACCAGTGATATCACTAGTTCTCTCTTTCCTGGAGACTTGGTGCATAATATTAGTAATTAACCTTTGATTGGCACCTACATATTACAGAGAATGTATACAACTGAACTCTGTTGGTGGTATAGAACTGATCACTGTACTGTAGGTGGGATCTTACCGGTCATGTATAAAGTGATATCACTTCCTCTCATGTCCTGGTGAATAGAAAACTACATAGAACAGGTGAAGATCTTACCAGGATATTACAGAATGTTGTATATACAGCGCCATCTAGTGATACATATGTGAATGACCGCAGAAAGCCTTGTTTTTTTACGGCATGTGATTGAAGTGTGGCTGGTGCAGGATCTGTGTGACTAATCATTTCATTTTCTCATATGTCATGCTGAAGTCCTCATAATGCGTTTTCTCTGGGGATGTCTCTAATTAAGTCAGAGCACCAGAAAGGTCACCTCAGCACAAGTAGACTATTGTGCTTGTTTTAATAACTTCACTAGGCTCTGAGCCCTTTACATGATAAAATCGGTGCAAAACCAGGAATAAATATTATTGCTTTGACATGTGACTCGGACAACAGAAACATTAGGAAAATGTCTCTCTCGGGAATAGATAATGGTCTGAGTGTGCGGAGAGGAAAGTGACAAAGGAGTGCATTCATGGTTCATGGAATGTAACGGTGGATCATGTGACTTGTTTTCCCTGGGTCATGTGATGAATTATCTGTGGCCCATGTGACTGCATAAATTCATAGGTTACATTTGGGAATAGTGTAGAAAACAGATAATTGGGATATGTTGAGGGTTTGGCAGTCCCAAAGACCAGGAACAATGTGGAAGGAGGATTGAAGGTGGATCGCATTGTGGTTGGATTGGAGTGAACAGCAGACTGGTGATTTAGATCTTAATATACATATATGGACAGAACTTTGAAGAATGTGAAACAAAATGGTGAACGCCTGAAAGAGGTTAATAAACTTTGAAAAAGATTATTTGGATGGTAATTTTGCCAGTAGTATCCTAAATGGGTAGCAATGTGGAAAGCCAGGTGTAGGATTAACCCATCACCATCAACAGCTATTTATATAGCGCTACTAATTCGGCGGCGCTGTAAAAAGAACTCGCTCACATCAGTACCTGCCCCATTGGAGCTTGCAATCTAAATTCCCTAACACACACAGACCGATTAACCTACTAGTATGTTTTTGGGAGTGTGGGAGGAAACCCACGCAAACACGGGGGGAACGAACGCCACACAGATAAGACCATGGTCGGGCATTGAACTCATGACGCCAGTGCTGTGAGGCAGAAGTGCTAACCACTAATCCACAGTGTTGCCTCTGACCCATTAGAAAGTTTGCAATAATTCAGGTGAGAGAGTAAGAGCCTGCATGAGCTTATCTGCAGTGGTCACTGGTAGAAATAAACACATTTTAGACCCTTTTAATAATAAGCATTCAGCATGATATAACAGTCTCTTCAATCTTTTGTGAAAATGAAAGTTCAGAATCTGTTATAACAGTCGGGCATGATACTGACAAACACGTCTTACTGGGGGCTGGTGGTTACTGCTGGAAAACATGGCTGATTTTTAATTTTGTTTTTGTGATGGGCTAATTCAGTGACTGAAGTGATTTGTCTCAGTCATGCTTTATACCTCCTCTCCCTGCTCTAATCAGTAACCTTGTTTGTAAAGAAGTTGTGAGAGAAAGTGAACATGAGAACTGCTGGCTGTGAGATCTTCAGTATAAATCATGACAGGATATCACAGAGATACAGCTCCCAGCCCCAACCTCTTTAATTAACATACAGCTTCTAATTATTCGCTGTTGCTAATGCTGCTACGTACGTGTGACGACAGTATTTGCCTTTGCAGAGCCTCTATGGCACATACCATCACACTCCCGAGTGGGAGCCAGTGTGAACAGGAGACCGAACAGACAGGAGCTCACTGGCAAGAATTCTCCTCACCGACATTCAAAGGTGAGTGGTCTGGTACATGTTAGCTATGTATACTTAGATACCATTCAGCCCAGTGTCAGTCACTCATTGGGGTGTTTCTTCTTCCCTTTATGTAGGGGGAAGCGCAGTACTCCAGTCACTCCAGCAGTAACACCTTGTCTAGCACGGCCTCCAGTAACCAGAGCGATGAGCGTTGGTTTGACCCCCAGGAGCAGCCAGATATAGACCTGGAGCCTCTCACTAAGGGCACGTCGAACGACAGCGGCATTGACACTTCCCTGCCCAATTTCCAACTCCCTAAACCGGCCCGGCCAGCCCCTCGTCGGGAGAAAGTGCAGAAACCAGTGTCGTGCTCCACCTACCCTGGTATGCATGAAAGCAGCTCACGGGACAAGAGGAAGGATCAGATGTCTTCTGGGAAAGGCTACAGACCCAAAATGTACCCCCCTGGTAATGGTACAGGGGAAGCCTACAGTGATTCCAGGTAAGGAGCTGACTGGACAGTAGATTTAATACAAAAGCCGATCTTTAAATACGATCAGAGTGTGATGAGACTGTATTGTACAGGGGAGATGGTCCTGTATAGTAAAGTATGGGGGGTGATGACAGACTGTATGAGTACACTATGGGGGTGGGTGATGACTGACTGTATGAGTATACTATGGGGGGAGAGGACAGACTGTATGAGTACACTATGGGGGGGGGCAGTCTATTAGTACACTATGGGGGGGAGGACAGTCTATGAGTACACTATGGGGGGGGAGGACAGTCTATGAGTACACTATGGGGGGGGGATAGGACAGACTTTATAAATACACTGTTAGGCGAGATCCTGTATTGTGTGGTGTCTGGGTAAACCAGACTCTATTGTACTGTGGGAGACATTTGATTCTGAGTTGAAAAGGGTAAGAAATATCAGATTGTGTATTGCACAGTGTAGAAAGCAGATCAGACACCCTGTATTGTGCCATGTGGGAGATCACATCCTGTAGTGTACAGTGTTGGGTGAAACAGTGTGGAAGGAAGATCACAACTTGTGTTATTCAGTATGAAATAGAGCTCAGATCCTGCATTGCACAGTGTAGAGGAAAATCAGATCCTGTAATGTACAGTGTGGGAGAAATATCACACCCTGTATTATAGTGGGTCAGAGTCTATATTGTACAAAGTGTAATAAATATCAGGCTCTGTATACGGTGTGGAAGGAAGATGTGTTGTATAATAAGTGAGAGAGATCAGATCATGTATTGCACCCTGCAGAGCCGTAACTTGAAATTTTAGTGCTTGGGGCGAAAAACAAAAATGCTGCCCCCCCAGCCCTCAATTTTAACCAAATGAACCTAAAATATTTATAAACTGCTCCCCCCTTCAGTGTTGCGCACTGGGTGGTCGCCCCTATCGCACAACCCTCGTTACGGCCCTGGCACCCTGTGGTGTGCAGTGTGGGGCGAGAAGACCATGTGTTATACAGTTTGGGGTGAGATCAGGCGTATATGTGTTTGGGTGGGGGGGTTTATCATCAGACCGTTTATGACATGGATCCAACCACAGGTAATAAGTATGGAATATATTGTTTCTGTTAATAGGTCCAACATGTTTAAAACTCCCGATGGTCCCCGGAACCAGCAGATGTCTCAGTCGAGCTCCTTCCAGCTGTCCAGCTCTGTACCCAAATCCTTCTTCTCTCGTCAGAACATGAGAAACAAGATCCCAGTTGGCTGGAAAAGGCCAGAGGAAGCCCCACAGAGACCCACCACGTTCACAGACCCCAAAAAGTGAGTGTAGCCCCTTTCTGTGGCACTGCGATGAGTGGAATTCAGGCTGATCATTAAAGAGGGAAACAGGCTAGTAATAGTTATATAGGGCTCAGTAGATATAATGCTTAATGTTCATCTGGGTGTCATGATGGATCTTTGAGCGCACTTAATTTTTACTGACCATTGTATATATTTATATATAATAAAAACTTTATAGTGAGAGTAAATTCACTTTGACAATAGAAGATATTCATTTGAATATAGATAGATAGATAGATATATAGATATATTATATATAAATTAAAAATGAAAGATGCTTGGAAGGATTCAGCAGATATAGAATGCAGCCCTTGTGGGTGGAGTCCTCGTTTAACAATTTAACTCTTTCCAGATTGAATGACCTTTGCTCCTGCTAATGCTGAGCAATCACACAGGACTGACCCTTTAGCCCATTAGACATGTGACTGTCATTAAATCGCTGTGTTCCATCATGTGACTCGCCAGTGGCGGAACTTCTGTGGGCTCAGGGGGCCAGGCCGCTATGAGGCGTATGCATGCTCAAGAGCTCACTTCTCTGATCTTTTTAGGCCTGAGACTACACCTTAATCGCCGGGCCCCTGCCGAACTTTTGCTGTGGGGGCCCAGCGACGTAAACTTATCTATTATTAGGTCTCGCTGGCCTATGGTGTGAATTGCCCATTACACTAACACAGTAGTTCTATTGGCACAACGTGCTTGGGCTGGAGTCCTGGTTTTCCCTGTGTCTGAAGTATGTAGGTCAGCGGTTACAGACAACATGTGGGAGAGGATTACATGAGCATCTGCTGTGTGTATACAAGAGCAAGGCAGCGTGTGTATGTATGCAGTTGTGTTGTGTGTGTGTTGTGTATGTGTTTGTCAGGTCCTCTCTGTGACTGTGGCTCACAGTTCTGGGGTGTTCTTCTCTGTTTCAGACAAGTAGATCTGAACACAAAGAACGTGTTTGGTCAGCCCAGGCTTAGGGCCTCTCTACGTGACCTGCGTTCACCTCGAAAGAATTACAAGTCTACTATTGAGGATGATCTGAAGAGACTGATTATTATGGACAATCTGGGGCCAGAGCAAGAGCAGGACTGCATGGTGAGACGTCAGATCTGCTGAGCCCTGTAGAGTCATGGTCCTGACTGTCTGCCCTTTGTTGTCTGTTCTCTGTATTGTGCTACCCCCTGTCCTCCACTGCCTCCCCTAGTATCCTAACTCGTGTACCCTTTCCCGTGTCTTCCTAACCTGCCCTTCACTGCTCTCTCCTCAGCCGTCTTCTCCTTCCACTCTTTCCAGCACCCCGTCTTGTAAAGAGAATGTACAACGTCTTGGTGCTTTTCTACAAACTACAGCACCGGTCACTTACACACACACAGGGAGGCGTTTGTAGGGTCAGGTCCACATTAAGTCAATGCCCCATCATGCTTTGCTCTCCTAATGTTCTTCCCAACTTACTGTTTGTTTTCTCACGTCTCTAATGGCCAGAGGTATATTGCTGTGCAGTGACCAGGGGCATTTTCTGTCATCTGTTGGGTTCTCAGAGTAATATTTATATATTTTTAGGACAGAGAGGTCTTTCTTTTGGTAGCCTGTTTGAATAAATGTATTTTTATTTGTAAGTGTAATGCATATGGAAAGCAAATATGAAATAAAAGCACTTTTTCAATATTTACCTAAGTTTCTTTCATCCATATAGAACAGCACCATAAATTTAGCTTAAAGTATTGTTATAAAGCTGCTGTTATGTAGTTCTAGGGCCTGTACAGCTGGGGAGCGAGTAGTCGTTAAGATACAGGACAGTGTGCACAGACCAGTAAGTTAGGGTGTATGTACAAGGAGCTCTACACCCCTCATATCACAAGCTTACTGTCTTGGGTTCATGGTTTTACTGAGAATCTGTATATGAAAGTATAATATGTTTAGTGTTGAACATTGAGGGGTGAAGATGCAGAAATGCATTTTCTCTCTTATGCCATAACAAGTCTTGTCCAACTAACATGACGAAATAACATCAACAAGATGATTCATGACAATGTTGATGCCACATACTAAATCTTTATTATGTTCCAGCAGAGTTTAGAATTATCACACATTAGAATGTTTGTAGCAGCATCACAGTTCTTTACCTGCTGTACTATAAGTACACGAGTGGCACTCTCCCAAATCCTTAAATTGGTGGGGCGAAAAAGTTCTTAAATTGGTAGTGCACTACATACGAGACAGTCCATACATTGGTAGTGCACTACATACGAGACAGTCCATACATTGGTAGTGCACTACATACGAGACAGTCCATACATTGGTAGTGCTCTACGTATACGAGACAGTCCACGCAGTGGTAGTGCTCTACGTATACGAGACAGTCCACGCAGTGGTAGTGCTCTACGTATACGAGACAGTCCACGCATTGGTAGTGCTCTACGTATACGTGACAGTCCACGCATTGGTAGTGCTCTACGTATACGAGACAGTCCACGCATTGGTAGTGCTCTACGTATACGAGACAGTCCACGCAGTGGTAGTGCTCTACGTATACGAGACAGTCCACGCAGTGGTAGTGCTCTACGTATACGAGACAGTCCACGCAGTGGTAGTGCTCTACGTATACGAGACAGTCCACGCAGTGGTAGTGCTCTACGTATACGAGACAGTCCACGCAGTGGTAGTGCTCTACGTATACGAGACAGTCCACGCAGTGGTAGTGCTCTACGTATACGAGACAGTCCACGCAGTGGTAGTGCTCTACGTATACGAGACAGTCCACGCAGTGGTAGTGCTCTACGTATACGAGACAGTCCACGCAGTGGTAGTGCTCTATCTTTCGAAGTCACTTAATCTTAAATTGATGGATCAGCAGGATCTGCAGAGTTGGAGGTAACTGTCAATCACTTGACTGAAGAGTGAAGAACTGCATGTGATTGACCGCAACCACGTTCCAGACCTAAAATGTTATAATAAATGAATTTAAAAATAAATAATGTTGTAATAAAAAAAAAAAAAGTAAGTGACAGCATACCCCATTCCCAAATCATCAACCTGGCACTGTGCTAGATAGTATTGGAAATAACAGGCGTTAGATCCTCCTTGCTGTAGTGAAAACCAGCCGAGTAGAGTGCTGCTAATTTGGGGAGTGGGATATTTTTTATTGTGCAGTGTAGCATCTATAGTCCAAGTGATAAGTCAATCACTAGTAGTTCTCCTCTACTTAGCTGTGTATGTTTGTTCTGCATGTAATTGACAATTACCCCTTCTTGGACCACAGATGCTGTTGATACATACGCTTAAGCCTGGATCCTAACCTAGTAATCTGAATCAGAAAGCACAGGAAGCATACGCTGCATACCTTTCGTTCATCGCACATGCGTAGTATGATTCTGTCAAGGTTCCATTTAGTGGCAGAAAAGGGTATTGCAGGAAATTCTGTTTTGATAAACACACTTGACCCCATGTGTTTCCCATGAGAGTCGGTGAGCATTGCATGAATGAAGTTGTGCTGTATTAAATGCCCCCTTCCCTCCAAAAGACTTCTTTGTCGCACCGGTATTTAGAAATGCATTTTGTTGTCTAATCAGACTATCCCATAAAATATCCTTCTTTATGGAAATCTACCTAATTATCTCGGATCTATGTTCCCTTGCTGAAGGTATGTGACACTTCTGGAAGACCCTCCTTAATATAGGCTGGTCCCCCACGTTGTATTACCTAATGAAAGGAGCCACAGCCTGCAGCTTCAGACCGATTATTGCAATCCATCCAGTTGTCTTCACTAGAGTCTTCCTCTTATTCCTACATATTTGCTACACAGGGGGCAGTTTATATTATGCAGGATTCTCCAAGTGCACACTAACCCGTTAGTTGGGTAACTTGTGTGCTCTGGCCGTCTCTTTTTCGATGTTCCTCCTGTATTGTTTTCATGGCACGTTCACTTTTTTGCATGTCTTATTGTTTTTCTATGTGTATTATATAGAGGATAAAAATGACTAATAATTCTCATCACCACCCAGTGCAGACATATTCAGCGATTGCCCCCACCCGTTCTCTAACACTTACACACTGTTCCCTCCAGTCACCCCAGAAGACCCTACACAGAACCTTGTCAGACGAGAGCCTGTGCAGTGGCCGCAGAGACCCGGGATTCGCCTGCTCTCTGGGAACGGACTCCTCTCTGGACAGCAATTTGTTTTTTACTAACTCTTATCCATCCTGTACCCTCCCTGTTCGTCGACAGCTGCCACCCGGACTGCCAGAGAAATCCGGTAAGAAGCATAGCAACGGGTCATAGATTAGATACTGTCATGCGTCTGCATTGTCCTCCGTACGGTTTAAGGTGTGCCAGTGATGGCTAGAAAGCAGCGCACGTGTTTGCTCCCATTAAAAATCTCTAGGACATGGAGCTCTGTAAATGCCGCCTGTGGCTGCACACAGCACATATGTTATCCATTCATCCTGATGCACCTTATTGGAAACAAGCAGAATTATTTTTCCTGCATTGTTTCCGTGGGCGACTTTTCACCACCAGGAAAAATTGGTCCGTCCACAGTTTGTGCTGTCACACACAGCAGTAAGAATGTGGAGGACACCGTAGAGGTGAAAAGCGCTCATGCAACATCCATAGCGAAATAACGATTATTGCTTTGTACTCTACAGCCACCATCTCGTCTTCTGAGCTGTCTCTTACCGAGATCCAGGATTCAAACTCCAGACACATAGACCCGGGAATGATGCCGCTACCAGACACGGCGTCTGGCCTGGAGTGGTCCAGTCTCGTCAGTGCAGCCAAAGCCTTTGAAGGTAACTATGCAGGAAAGTACTAAACTGCCTGGTGTGTTGTGAGGCTGTGTTGGCCTTTTTACTGACAGATATATGGGCACAACTATTTCCCTAATAGGGGGCAGCTGAGGGGCTTGAAACTTGTATTGGGGAACTGTGTAATTGGAGCCGAAGTTAGATGTTTTATTAAGAAGGGTAATGAGACCCATGGTGTATGATTGTCTTACAGTGTCTTCCTTCCCTTCCAGTGCAGCGAGCGTCCTCACCCAGTGTGTATGATTGTCCTACAGTGTCTTCCTTCCCTTCCAGTGCAGCGAGCATCCTCACCCAGTGTGTATGATTGTCCTACAGTGTCTTCCTTCCCTTCCAGTGCAGCGAGCATCCTCACCCATGGTGTACGATTGTCTTACAGTGTCTTCCTTCCCTTCCAGTGCAGCGAGCATCCTCACCCATGGTGTACGATTGTCTTACAGTGTCTTCCTTCCCGTCCAGTGCAGCGAGCATCCTCACCCATGGTGTACGATTGTCTTACAGTGTCTTCCTTCCCTTCCAGTGCAGCGAGCATCCTAACCCATGGTGTACGATTGTCTTACAGTGTCTTCCTTCCCTTCCAGTGCAGCGAGCATCCTAACCCATGGTGTACGATTGTCTTACAGTGTCTTCCTTCCCTTCCAGTGCAGCGAGCATCCTAACCCATGGTGTACGATTGTCTTACAGTGTCTTCCTTCCCTTCCAGTGCAGCGAGCATCCTAACCCATGGTGTACGATTATCTTACAGTGTCTTCCTTCCCTTCTAGTGCAGCGAGCATCCTAACCCATGGTGTACGATTGTCTTACAGTGTCTTCCTTCCCTTCCAGTGCAGCGAGCATCCTAACCCATGGTGTACGATTATCTTACAGTGTCTTCCTTCCCTTCTAGTGCAGCGAGCATCCTAACCCATGGTGTACGATTGTCTTACAGTGTCTTCCTTCCCTTCCAGTGCAGCGAGCGTCCTCACCCATGGTGTACGATTGTCTTACAGTGTCTTCCTTCCCTTCCAGTGCAGCGAGCATCCTAACCCATGGTGTACGATTGTCTTACAGTGTCTTCCTTCCCTTCCAGTGCAGCGAGCATCCTAACCCATGGTGTACGATTGTCTTACAGTGTCTTCCTTCCCTTCCAGTGCAGCGAGCGTCCTCACCCATGGTGTATTATTGTCTTACAGTGTCTTCCTTCCCTTCCAGTGCAGCGAGCGTCCTCACCCATGGTGTATTATTGTCTTACAGTGTCTTCCTTCCCTTCCAGTGCAGCGAGCGTCCTCACCCATGGTGTACGATTGTCTTACAGTGTCTTCCTTCCCTTCCAGTGCAGCGAGCATCCTAACCCATGGTGTACGATTGTCTTACAGTGTCTTCCTTCCCTTCCAGTGCAGCGAGCATCCTAACCCATGGTGTACGATTGTCTTACAGTGTCTTCCTTCCCTTCCAGTGCAGCGAGCGTCCTCACCCATGGTGTATTATTGTCTTACAGTGTCTTCCTTCCCTTCCAGTGCAGCGAGCATCCTAACCCATGGTGTACGATTATCTTACAGTGTCTTCCTTCCCTTCTAGTGCAGCGAGCATCCTAACCCATGGTGTACGATTGTCTTACAGTGTCTTCCTTCCCTTCCAGTGCAGCGAGCGTCCTAACCCATGGTGTACGATTATCTTACAGTGTCTTCCTTCCCTTCTAGTGCAGCGAGCATCCTAACCCATGGTGTACGATTGTCTTACAGTGTCTTCCTTCCCTTCCAGTGCAGCGAGCATCCTAACCCATGGTGTACGATTATCTTACAGTGTCTTCCTTCCCTTCTAGTGCAGCGAGCATCCTAACCCATGGTGTACGATTGTCTTACAGTGTCTTCCTTCCCTTCCCTTCCAGTGCAGCGAGCATCCTAACCCATGGTGTACGATTGTCTTACAGTGTCTTCCTTCCCTTCCAGTGCAGCGAGCATCCTAACCCATGGTGTACGATTGTCTTACAGTGTCTTCCTTCCCTTCCAGTGCAGCGAGCGTCCTCACCCATGGTGTATTATTGTCTTACAGTGTCTTCCTTCCCTTCCAGTGCAGCGAGCATCCTAACCCATGGTGTACGATTATCTTACAGTGTCTTCCTTCCCTTCTAGTGCAGCGAGCATCCTAACCCATGGTGTACGATTGTCTTACAGTGTCTTCCTTCCCTTCCAGTGCAGCGAGCGTCCTCACCCATGGTGTACGATTGTCTTACAGTGTCTTCCTTCCCTTCCAGTGCAGCGAGCATCCTAACCCATGGTGTACGATTGTCTTACAGTGTCTTCCTTCCCTTCCAGTGCAGCGAGCGTCCTCACCCATGGTGTACGATTGTCTTACAGTGTCTTCCTTCCCTTCCAGTGCAGCGAGCGTCCTCACCCATGGTGTATTATTGTCTTACAGTGTCTTCCTTCCCTTCCAGTGCAGCGAGCGTCCTCACCCATGGTGTATTATTGTCTTACAGTGTCTTCCTTCCCTTCCAGTGCAGCGAGCATCCTCACCCATGGTGTACGATTGTCTTACAGTGTCTTCCTTCCCTTCCAGTGCAGCGAGCATCCTAACCCATGGTGTACGATTGTCTTACAGTGTCTTCCTTCCCTTCCAGTGCAGCGAGCGTCCTCACCCATGGTGTATTATTGTCTTACAGTGTCTTCCTTCCCTTCCAGTGCAGCGAGCGTCCTCACCCATGGTGTATTATTGTCTTACAGTGTCTTCCTTCCCTTCCAGTGCAGTGAGCATCCTCACCCATGGTGTACGATTGTCTTACAGTGTCTTCCTTCCCTTCTAGTGCAGCGAGCATCCTAACCCATGGTGTACGATTGTCTTACAGTGTCTTCCTTCCCTTCCAGTGCAGCGAGCGTCCTCACCCATGGTGTATTATTGTCTTACAGTGTCTTCCTTCCCTTCCAGTGCAGCGAGCATCCTAACCCATGGTGTACGATTGTCTTACAGTGTCTTCCTTCCCTTCCAGTGCAGCGAGCATCCTCACCCATGGTGTACGATTGTCTTACAGTGTCTTCCTTCCCTTCCAGTGCAGCGAGCATCCTAACCCATGGTGTACGATTGTCTTACAGTGTCTTCCTTCCCTTCCAGTGCAGCGAGCATCCTCACCCATGGTGTACGATTGTCTTACAGTGTCTTCCTTCCCTTCCAGTGCAGCGAGCATCCTCACCCATGGTGTACGATTGTCTTGCAGTGTCTTCCTTCCCTTCCAGTGCAGCGAGCATCCTCACCCATGGTGTACGATTGTCTTGCAGTGTCTTCCTTCCCTTCCAGTGCAGCGAGCATCCTCACCCATGGTGTACGATTGTCTTACAGTGTCTTCCTTCCCTTCCAGTGCAGCGAGCATCCTCACCCATGGTGTACGATTGTCTTGCAGTGTCTTCCTTCCCTTCCAGTGCAGCGAGCATCCTCACCCAGTGTGTATGATTGTCTTACAGTGTCTTCCTTCCCTTCCAGTGCAGCGAGCATCCTCACCCAGTGTGTATGATTGTCTTACAGTGTCTTCCTTCCCTTCCAGTGCAGCGAGCATCCTCACCCATGGTGTACGATTGTCTTGCAGTGTCTTCCTTCCCTTCCAGTGCAGCGAGCATCCTCACCCATGGTGTACGATTGTCTTGCAGTGTCTTCCTTCCCTTCCAGTGCAGCGAGCATCCTCACCCATGGTGTACGATTGTCTTGCAGTGTCTTCCTTCCCTTCCAGTGCAGCGAGCATCCTAACCCATGGTGTACGATTGTCTTACAGTGTCTTCCTTCCCTTCCAGTGCAGCGAGCATCCTAACCCATGGTGTACGATTGTCTTACAGTGTCTTCCTTCCCTTCCAGTGCAGCGAGCATCCTCACCCATGGTGTACGATTGTCTTACAGTGTCTTCCTTCCCTTCCAGTGCAGCGAGCATCCTAACCCATGGTGTACGATTGTCTTACAGTGTCTTCCTTCCCTTCCAGTGCAGCGCGCATCCTCACCCATGGTGTACGATTGTCTTACAGTGTCTTCCTTCCCTTCCAGTGCAGCGAGCATCCTAACCCATGGTGTACGATTGTCTTACAGTGTCTTCCTTCCCTTCCAGTGCAGCGAGCATCCTAACCCATGGTGTACGATTGTCTTACAGTGTCTTCCTTCCCTTCCAGTGCAGCGAGCATCCTCACCCATGGTGTACGATTGTCTTACAGTGTCTTCCTTCCCTTCCAGTGCAGCGAGCATCCTAACCCATGGTGTACGATTGTCTTACAGTGTCTTCCTTCCCTTCCAGTGCAGCGCGCATCCTCACCCATGGTGTACGATTGTCTTACAGTGTCTTCCTTCCCTTCCAGTGCAGCGAGCATCCTCGCTCTTCTCTCTGAATGAGGCCGTTTTGAGTCCTGTGCAGAGTGGTGGCACGGCACACCTCAGCCTGGAGAGGCAGCATACAGCCCGCAGTACCCCCACCTCAAGGTATTGAGACCGTGCAGATAAAGATGTGTGGAATAACTCATTGGTAGTAATGGCTCAACAGCCACAGTCCTCAGGCTTCAATCATGTTTAAAACAACAAAACTTGAAATGCTTGTGTTAAAGCTCTAATTGTATCCTCAGTGAGAATTGTGTGGCTCACAGCTGACCTTGTGAATACCCCTTACCCCCCAGTCTTTCCTTGTTTGGGTACTGGCTGGATCTTTACCTGCTGGAATTCATCCCACTTGTTTAAGTACTACACTTTTTATTTGAATTCCGCAATACACTTAGCATGTTGATTTTATTTTTTTCATTACATGTTGCTGAGGATTTGGTACTATTATTTGCCCTGCAGTTCTGTTTTACTCACATAATTGCCATTTTATGACCGGTTTAATTTGCCTGCCTGCTCCCCCTACTCTCCTGGCCGAGTTGCCATGCCACCGCTAAGTTCCAGTTTTACTTCATGGAGGGTGGTTAAACCCTGCATGGGTGCGGAGAGGCGGACAGCTGGCCAGTTGAGCTGTGTTAACCATAATTGTCTTGGGACACTGTTGGAATAACACGGAGGTGTACTGGAATTGGATTAAACTACAGTGATGCAGGTTTTATTGCTGTTCATATTAAAATACCCTGTTGTGTTATTTCAGATGGTATTCTAGGTTATTTCAATTTTGCCCGCCTTCTTCCCTCTCTCCTGGCCTAGTGTCCACTCTTCCGCTAATCAAAGTATGGTCGCTTAATCCTGCATAAGACAGGACAAGGAAGAGATGGATAGTTGTGTCTATCGTAGCCGTTATTTGTTCTATTTATATAATGCATCACTACTTTGTTATAAAGAGTTCCACCCTTCTGCGATACAGCATCCTCCCATGTCCCCCGTCCTTTACACCTTCCCCTAATAGTCATTAACTAGATGTGAACCATCATTTAATCCATTCCGCTGCCTCTCACACAGCCACCATGAGCGGTATCACACACACACTAGGCTCCCCAGACTACCCCTTCCATGCGTCCGATATCTCTGCCTCTCCCTACCCAGTATTCCCTTATCCTTTCTCACTCCCCAGCACCTCCTTCCTGGAGTAGCTGATATGCTTCATTACTGATTTGGGGCCCCAGTGGACCCAGCTACCTACAGAAAGGTTTGACAAGAGCCTTGCATCCTATTTTTATATTCCTGGTTATTAAATTCTTATCGTTAAAACACAAAGGGGAAGATTCAATTGGTTTCAATGTGCAGCCAGACATCATCTCTATGGTCTGCGAGAGAAAAATGAGCAGAGACAGAAATAGTAGTCCAGATTATTAGTGCAGCCAGAAGCCACCCATTGGAAACGTCTGGATGCTCGCTCCAGACAATCACTCCTTAGTGAGGTCTAGCACCTGGCCACAATACACAATTACAGCCTACCTCAATAATAGGTCCAGTAAACGCAAACATGGCGCCTACAGTATCTTTATAATCCTTTTAACCAGAATATCTCCTAGAGGTTAGAGGTCCAATTCTGGCCCACCCGTTACTTACCGCACCCATCTTCCTTTCACCCCTCGCCACCCCTATAAAATTAATCTGCGCTCCAAATGTTCTACTACCCTTTTAAATACTTGACATCATTATGTAACAGTACATATCCCCTAAAGGATTTTTAAACGTAATGATGTATTTGTAACCTTATGCTATGCTCTAAACCAAACACCACTGCGCTGCTACTTGTCATGACTTTCTTTGTTACTTTGGGGAAAGAAAAGGATCTAAAAATAGAACCTCCATAATTGTGGTTTACTGAACACTGCAGCCTCTCCCCGTAGCTTTGTGCTCATTCCATATTATGTCCCTGTCTTTGTAGTGACGACGTTCTCCCAGACCTCCCTGGGAAAGTCATGCAGCTGGAAGTCATGTTGAAACAACTCCACACAGATCTACAAAAGGTAATTATGAATCCACACAAAGCAGAGAGGGTCTGCGTTGGTTCTTTTTAATAATGGCCACATTCATGCATGTTACCACTATAATGAGTATGAGTGCTGTTGATGTAAAAACCAACACCGCAGATCAGGTAGATTTCTAAAACATCATCTGTTGTTAACAGGTAATTATCTAGACCAGCGACGGATGACCTGATACACTTCGGGTGCAGCCCTCTAACGGTCAAAAGAACCGCACATTAATCTCTGAATAAATGTACTGTTTTAGATTATTACTGAGAAAGACACCTCTCTGTAATGATATATCTGCATGTGTTTCAAACAAGTGTTACAAGGTATAAGAAATAAAGCAGGAGGGAGATGGGGGCCGCTAGTGAAGGTTCAGGGGGCCACTAGTGAAGGCACAGAGGGCCGTTTGTGGCTCATTACTGATCTAAACCTCCACATCTGCGCCTGTGGCTGATATGTACCTCTCCTCTATTGTAAGCAGTCAAAACCACTAGACCAGTGTTGGCTAAACTGTGACACTCCAGGTGTTGTGAAACTACAAGTCCCAGCATTTTTGCCAATATATAGCAGCTTATTGCTGGAAGGGTATGCTGGGACTTGTAGTTATTTTTTAGCCAACACTGCACTAGAC
This sequence comes from Mixophyes fleayi, assembly GCF_038048845.1. Taxonomy (NCBI): domain Eukaryota; kingdom Metazoa; phylum Chordata; class Amphibia; order Anura; family Limnodynastidae; genus Mixophyes; species Mixophyes fleayi. The sequence goes on from NC_134410.1 coordinate 26,325,518, forward strand.
GGTTCCCAAAAATCTAGTGGATAGCACTTTGTGTGTTGCATGCCGGCACTCTTAATTGGTGGATAGTATCCACCACCATCATCATCATTATCACCATCAGCTAATTATATAGCGCCACTAATTCCGCAGCGCTGTACAGAGAGCTCACATCAGTCCCTGCCCCATTGGAGCTTACACTCTAAATTCCCTAACATACACACAGACAGAGACTAGGGTCAATTTGATAGCAGCCAATTAACCTACCAATATGTTTTTGGAATGTGGGAGGAAACCGGAGCACCCGGAGGAAACCCACGCAAACATGGGGAGAACATACAAACTCCACAAAGATAAGGCCATGGTTGGGAATCGAACTCATGACCCCAGTGCTGTGAGGCAGAAGTGCTAATTTCAGTGTTGTGCCCGCTAGTAGCAGTGAACAGGATTGACCTCCTTACTTCGTGGCATGAAGTTGTGGAGATCTGTTAACCACAACAAGACTTGTACTGTCACACAAATTGCTCTTTTTCTCTCTCTACTCCCATAGAGCCTGTAGATCAGGTCATTATCCAAACTCCCGTTTTGCCAATAATAATAATGCCTACTGCAATGCATGATACGCAGTCTGTGCATTGTCTCTCGTTCCTCAGCCCATGACATTGTCTCACAGTTACGTGTGTGTATGTGTTGCAGGAGAAGCTGGACAAGGAGTTGCTACAGGTAGAGGTGGCGAATCTTCGCCACAACAATCAGCGGCTTCAGGCAGAATCGCATTCGGCCAGTGAGCAGCTGAGGAAATTTGCCGAGATCATTTCTACGGTGGAGAAAAAGGATTATTAAGATTCCCGTTGCGGAAGTAGAAAGAGCCCACAAAATGGTACATTCTGGGAATCCCCTATCCCAACTGCAAGAAGTGGATGCTCCCCCTCCCTGGAAAATGTCCTGCGTTACTACAGAGCTGCAATATGCAAGATTTCATCATTGTCACTTTCTTTGCATTAATAACTCATTTCTTCATGTACATAAACATTTCCTTTCTTTTGTAGATTTGTGTAAATTAGAAAGTCGAAGGGGGGGTAGGGATTTTTTTTATTTTTCGCCACATGGTCTGCACAAACTTCCATCCGGAATTATGCAAAATGGACAGACTCACAGGCAAGCGTAATGCAAAATATTGTCAATATTACAAACTTCCTGGAAAATAATGTGTTATATAGATATATATATATATTTAAATTGTAAAGGAAAAGTTATATATGGGGATAAGGTCTTAGGGTGAATACCCTAAAGTAATGTTAAAGTTTCATACAAATTTATTTTAATATGACCTCAGTCTGACTGGAAACAGGAGATTTCCGTGTATATTTTGTTAATAGGACATGTATATAAGCCATTTTTCTTTTGTTAATGGGAAAACTGACATTCCAAGAGTTTGTTGACATCCTGTTAATTTACTAGGGGGATATCTTGAAAGATTTGCAGACACAGACTGCAAGTGTTTACATAAAAATACCTTCTACACATTGTACATTTCTGTGTAATGTCAGAGTAAAGGCGATTATTTATACTTGAAGTTTGGGGTTTGTGTTTGCCATTGATTTTTGTAGGTGTGAGATCACGGTAAGCATTAAAATTTCTATTTTTAAGTGTTGATTTAATATATACAGTTTATCTGTTGACCCAGAAATAGCACTTTTCCCCTGCGGTTCTCTTGATACGGACCTGTCCCCCCCACACCGCCAGTACGACGTTCACATTGGGCCCAAAGCCTGTAGACGTACATTCTTCCTCACCAGCCATTCTCCTACTGTCATGGATCCCAGGAACTGTTGAGCAGCCATTTTGAAAAACAGACTGGCTGAAGCCGCCATTTTAAATCTCACTGTCTACACATCCCGAGAAGATGGATGACATTTGCTACTGGACTTCTCTTCATGCTTCCCGTACAACATACTATACTGTTGTGTAAAACGCATGATGGCTTTTACCTTGTCAGAGGTTTTCATTTTCTAAATGAGGGCTGCCAGAGACAGATGTATACTGTTATATTTGTATAAATTGTTCTACACTTTCTTTGGTGTCGTCTTTTTCAGTTTTCTTTTGGATGATTATACAAGTGATTGTGATTGCGTGATAACGGGGCGGTATTAACTCCAGCTTCATTACAACACAGACAAATACTGTGCATGTTCATACCATCTACTCCTGCTGTTAAAGAGCGTGGTTATTCTTCCATAAAATATATGAAAATACACTTCCATATTATGACAGCAACAAGGTATTATAATGTACACAGCGCCAACTACAGGCGTGATGATTAACTGCACCATTTAATTAGACTCCATTTGTTGGATACAGTGAATACAGCTCATTTGGGAACAGAACCTACATATGTAAGGTTGCAGTCTATCATTTCTCCTAGTAGTGAAAGCTGTATAATACAGAACAACAAAGCTCATGTCATGATTTATCACTAAGAATGGATGCATCATCTAGTTTGTCCATTATTCTGTCTATTTTAGTGTATTGTCTCAGTTGGTGATTTGGGGTTTTTGTATGTATTTCTTTTCTTTTTTTTTTTTTTCCTTTTTAGGATTCTAAAGTCATCTGCCAGCGGAATGTTCTACAAATCTGTCACTTTCTGTAAAGAAATCATTCCTTGTGTTGCCTTTCAGTCTTCCTCTAATTTCACAGTATATCCTCCTCTTTCTGGACATCATTTTGTGTTTAATTATGTTGCCTTTCTGATATCTATTAATACACCGTTATATGTTTTATCACTTTTGTCCCTTCTCCCATCTAATCTGTCCTGCTCAATTTGTTTTTTGGTTTTTGTTTTTTTTTGGTTTTTTTTTTGCTTTGTCTTCTTTAGCCTAGAACTGAAGGTAATATTTAAGATCTCATTAGTACTTATATAGGACTCATTTAAGCTTTTACATCTTATATAAGCCACTATTCTGTTGCTTTTCCCAGTTACTACATTGTTTCCTACCCATTATTCCATTTTAAATTTAAACATTTAGCTCCCTTTTGTATAGTGTTTTTAGTGATACGTTACCGTACAGGGGAAGTGAGCTGTCATTCACAACAATCAAACGGTGCTTTCATGTTCAAAACTGTGCTATAAAAATGGCAAAATCTGATTTGGTTTAATGGGAAACATCTCATTAAAAAAAACTATTTTTTATAAATGTCCCTCATTATATTCTAGCTTACGATGTGTTTGGTGTGAATGTTTTGGTTTCACTCAAACTCTTGTTTGGCTTTATAATCAGGAAATACTGACACACAAGTAATGATAACGGGCATGGAGGACAGATTTACTTAACTTCTATTACAGATTATCACACAGCCAGTGTCCTGTGATGCACCAAAATGTGGATGACTTTTACTAGGAAGGTTCCAGGGAGAGAGATCAAATTACTTCCACGGAGATCATCATCATTTATTTATATAGCGCCACTAATTCTGCAGCGCTGTACAGAGAACTCACTCACATCAGTCCCTGCCAAATTGGGGCTTACAGTCTAAATTCCCTAACACACACACATGCGCACACATACACAGACAGACACACAGACTAGGGTCAATTTCTTAGCAGCCAATTAACCTACCAGTGATTTCGAGTGTGGGAGGAAACCGGAGCACCCGGAGAAAACCCACGCAAACACGGGAAGAACATGCATACTCCTCACAGATAAGGCCATGGCATGGTCGGGAATTGAACTCATGACCCCAGTGCTGTTTAGGCAGAGGTGCTAACCACTATGCCACTGTGCTGCCTTTTGCCGTGGAGATCGGCCTTTAATACTGATCATCACCCCATAATAGAAGACATTAGGTGGCAGTAGTACTCTAGGCATATAATATAGGATTATTAAAAGTAATTGGTAACAACACTAAACCCAAGTACATAGTTAAGGTTGCTCTGTTTGTTATATATCTATATAAAATTGAATTGTCAATAATTACACTTAGGATCCTAGACTCCCTCTATGGGGTCCTTTGATAGCTTTAAAGGCCAGTCTGAGCTTTATCTTGCTAAAATCTTGTTAAGGTATATTCAGTGCTCCAGACCTCCTCCCAATCTCACGATTAGCACAATTTATTCCCTATTTAGTGCTGCATATGGAGACCAGCAGGAAAGCAAACAGTCCTGCCATTTGCATTACCTCAATGCATGCTGAGAGACTATTTACTCTTGTTACTGTGATCAGCAGCTATAGGGAGGACATCATTGGAAAAGCTGCTTCCCTGGCAAGATGAGTATAATCAGAGGCTTCTCGGTGCTGTAAACTTTTCACGGAATGGCTCTTTGTTCGCTAGTGTGTACCGGCCACAGACAGAGGCTCGCCGGTGTCTACCTGCCACAGACAGAGGCTCGCCGGTGTGTACCGGCCACAGAATCGGGCTCACCGGGGTGTACCGGCCACAGAATCGGGCTCACCGGGGTGTACCGGCCACAGAATCGGGCTCACCGGGGTGTACCGGCCACAGACAGAGGCTCGCCGGTGTCTACCCGCCACAGACAGAGGCTCACCGGGGTGTACCGGCCACAGAATTGGGCTCACCGGGGTGTACCGGCCACAGAATTGGGCTCACCGGTGTGTACCGACCACAGACAGAGGCTCGCCGGTGTCTACCTGCCACAGACAGAGGCTCACCGGTGTGTACCGGCCACAGAACCGGGGTGTACCGGCTACAGAATCGGGCTCACCGGGGTGTACCGGCCACAGAATCGGGCTCACCGGGGTGTACCGGCCACAGAATGAGGCTCACCGGGGTGTACCGGCCACAGAATGAGGCTCACCGGGGTGTACCGGCCACAGAATCTGGCTCACCGGGGTGTACCGGCCACAGAATGAGGCTCACCGGGGTGTACCAGCCACAGAATCGGGCTCACCGGGGTGTACCGGCCACAGAATGAGGCTCAGCGGTGTGTAAATTTAACCATGTTTAAAAAAAGGCAAAGTATGACGACTGCTATACTGATGCTTCATGGAAGGATAAAATCTATCTGGATTAGTTTTGCATTTGCTAAATCCGGGTTTAATGCAAACAAGCGACTGTTTTCTCCTCGGATCCATATTTTCATATATTTAGGCAAAAGGGCTTTACTGATATTGCAAAGAGCAATTATGTCCTGTACTACTCATAGCAACCACTGAGCCTCATTGTATTCTAGATTAATAAATACTTTACTTTTAAATGCACTTCAATTGGCCTCCAAGGTTTTGTTTGTTCACGTGAACACTACCACCCCAGTAACTTTGAAATTATATACCCCTTACTGAACGGAATCCTCTCCCAATCTCACTGGATGTCATTCTAATACTGATTTATGTCACTGGTGAATACTGTTCAATGGACAGATATAGTCTGTGGGAGACGTGACGCTACTAGACTGACCTATAATGACAGTAAAGAAATCCCGATGCTCGGCGATACTCCACGATGGCTGGATTCTGGTGAAGCTGCTTTGCAGTATCCGTACGCATCACGATATACAGCCCAACGTTTCAGGAGCCTCCGCTCAAATCCGGGAGCTTAGTCTACCCATACGGGAGGTCTCCTAGGTGTCCCTGGAGATCAGGTAAGTATGAGTTTCATGTGTTGACCCTCCCAACCTCTAAAATGTCTAGAGTAGAGGGTAGAGTAAAATAGAGTCTAGAATGTATCTACTGTATAATTTACCAGTTGGCATATTCCAGTACACGTTCAGCATATGATGACCTTGTCTCTGCAGCCCTTAGATGGTGCTGCCTTTCTCATATCGATGACATCTGTGTGTCCGTTTTCTCTGGACAGTTTTTCACCCAAAATCTTGAAAATTGTGGAAAACTAAATAGTGGGAGATATGATGAACCCAAGTCAACAGTTCACGTGGGAAGATATTCTGTTTTACCATAATTAACATCCAAAAGAAGTAGTGGATTTTATTGGCTGAGTAAAATTCCGGTGACCTTGGAAAGCAGTTGGTCATTCAAAAATTATGCGAGGGAGGAAATGATTTTAGACAACTTTTAATTCTTGCCTCTCGTGACAATCGGTGGTTTTATCACTGACACTGGTGTTGTTGCAGCTGTGTTCTTAGGAAGCCAAGTGCCTACGAGAACTGATCCGGCTTCATTCCGATAGATGACGGATTGCTATAACTTATCAGAAAACAGAATAATATCAAGGACAAACTGCAACTTCACTGTATGAAATCCCCTGAGGCCTCCTTACTATTGCCTCAATATCGGCAGGTACAGGCGATATAATAAGTCTACACACCCTTCTTGTTATTGCCAGGGATTGTGCTGCAAAGTCTGAAATTAAGATAACTCGTGTCAGAGCTTCTTTTTTTTTACTTTAATGTGACCTTGCAACAAACAAAATGCAAATGAAAAACAAGGAGAAAAAACATTTAGGAAAAAGGGAAACAAAAAAAAAAACCTACAATACCTTTGTTGCATAATTGTGCACATCCTTCATAATGGGCTGTAGCTGTATTCAGAGTTTAAACAATCACATTCAAAATCATGTTCAAAAGTAATTCGTATACACTTGCCAGCAATAAAAAAAAGTGATTAACCCCAAATAAAGATCATCATGGGACAATGTCTTCTGGTCTGATGAGGTTGAACTTTTTGACCTTAATTCTGAAAGATATGTTTGGTGCAACACAGCTCATCACACAAAGACCGCCATACTTAGGCTGGGTACACTCTACAGGTTTTTTGGCTGATTATTGTACCAATGACATGATAAACGACCGTTCGGCCTGATATCGCATCAGTGTGTACGCTCCAACGGTGAACGATTATCGTAACAATGCACATTTGTTTGATTTGATTTTTAGACTGAACTAAAAATCTTGTTCAATGATGGAACAATGTTGTTCCAATCCTGCAGTGTGTATTCACTCGTGACCAGCGGTGTCCATAGATCTCTATGGAGTGTGCCGAGTCACGATCTTTTCAGCCGATGGTTATGAGAGATGAAGAGCACAGATCTGTAGATCTTTCTCTCACGCCGCTCCTCCTCCGCCTCCCCTCTCTGCCTTGCCTTACACTGGCTCCCCTTCCCCTACAGGATCCTTTTCAAGCTCCGCACCACCACTTACAAAGCCCTCTCCCAGTCTACTGCCCCCTATATCTCCAACCTCCTCACCATTCACACCCCTGCCCGCTCCCTGCGCTCGGCCAATGACCGTCGCCTCTCCTCCACTCTGATCACCTCTTCCCACTCCAGAATCCAAGACTTCTCCCGAGCTGCTCCCCTCCACTGGAACGACCTCCCTCGCTCCATCCGTCTCTCATCCAGTCTGTGCTCCTTCAAACGGGCACTCAAAACTCACCTGTTCCTCAAAGCCTACCGACAATCCACTTAACCCATACCTTGTTGCACCTTCGCAAACATCCTTCTCTCGTTCTCCCCTATCTCCACCAGCCCCGCCTTTCTCTCCCTTACTTTAATGGCTCCCTCCTGTGCCTGTTTGTCCACCCTCCCTTAGGATGTGAGCTCGTATGAGCAGGGCCCCTCTCCCCTCCTGCCTCCATACCTGTTCTTCTACTCCATCTTCGCTCATATGTCTGCCCGGAGTTCTGAAGTATTGGTACTTTGTGTTTATTGCTCTGTACTATGTCACCCTGTATGGTCTCCTGCTTGTATTATGTACGGCGCTGCGGAAACCTTGTGGGCCTAACAAATAAATGATAATAATAATAAACTGTCTATAGTGTGTACACATCAATCGGCTGCTGATCAGGACTTTTGTTTTTTTTCAGTCGTTGGTAAAATCGTTAACTATATTGTATCAGGAGAAGTTTTCTGCAATGTGTGACCAGCCTGTGAAGCCTGGTGCTGGCAGCTTTGGGTTTGTTTCTCTTCAGCTGGGACTGGGGCTGTAGCATAGTTGCCTACTCTCCTGGAATGTCCGGGAAACTCCCATATTTTTGGGAGTTCTCCGGGACTCCCGAGAGAGCAGGCAAAAATCCCGGATCCAGCCGTCGCCGTTGTTGAATATGGTGGGGGCGTGGCTAAACGCGACATCATGGCCCCGTCCCCTACTGCGATTGGCTAAAATTGCCTAAGATTGATCGGGGCGGAGCCTAACGGCGCACCATGCATGGCTACGCTGCTCTCGACGGACCCCCTCCCGGACAGCTGCCTTCAAAAGTAGGCAAGTATGGACTGTAGTCAGGATTTAGGGCGTAACAAATAGCTCCAAATATCAAGATATTGTGGCACGAAACCTGCTGGCTGAAGATGAAGTGGAATTTCACCTCCCAACATAATAACGATCCAAAGCACACATCCAAGTCTAACAAAGAATGGCTTCAGAAAAGGAAGATCAAAATCTTGGAAAGACCCAGTCCGAGCCCAGACTCAGACATTGAGAACCTGTTGAATGACCTTAGAGAGTCCTGTCCACAGGAGATCTGCTCTTAATTTGATGCACCTTGAACTGTTTTGCAGGGAAGAGTGGGATAGAATTGCAAAGTCCGGATGTACGATGTTCATAGTTATTCATAAAGACCCGCTGCTGTAATAATAGCAAAAGGAGCTTCCACAAAGCATCAGTATAGGGATGTGCAGACTTCTGAAAACCCGATATTGTAGGTTTTTATTTTCACTTATTTTACCTAAAAATAAGGGAGAGAACACTGACAATCAGTGGTAAATATTTGGGGTGCTCACTGCCCTCCAAGGTTCAGGGGATATCAAAGAAGAGAAGGAAACTTGTATATATTGTATGATGTGTGTGAATAGGGGTTCAGCAGATTTTGGTGTCTGGGGCGCAGGGAGACAAGTGATTTATCCAGGGCTATATAAGCTGATAATGGGATATAAATTGGGGTCTCGGAAACGCTTTGTGGGGCATATGCAATTAAGCACAAAGTACCTCCGGAACGGACCCTGAGGCACTCTCCGCGTTACCGCAACATCACAGGTGTCCGTTCGCCCCCCATAGGGTTGAGAAGGGAAATCCGCGATATTGTGGTACCGTATTAGCATAAAAAATGTGCAGCCGCAGGGTCCGCGGCTAGTCTTTTAGTCTTTTTAATAATGCCCCTTATCTCTCTAGGATGTGGCCAGCTATTAGCTCAACACCTCTAGTATACTTATTATGTACATAACCTTATCTACTGCGATAAACAGCATTACCCATTAAAATGTACATTCAATACATTCATTTCTAATAAAAGTTATTAAAGAGAGTTTCCACATTAAAAATTATTTTTACTAATTCCCTTTGCTTCCCAATAATAGAACTTTAGCTGTATACAGTAGGGTCCCGGAGCCAGGGCTGCCATCAGAGGGGTACAGGGAGTACAGCAGTATGGGGCCCCACCAGTACTGGGCCCAAACAAATTTATTATTGGCGGGGGCCTCGGCAGTGAACTAAGGGAGGTAGCGGGCACCATTTCTAGACAGCAGCTGCTCCTGAGATGTGAGAGGTGATGTGGAGAGAGATCTCTGTGCAATTAAGGATTCAGCAGTGGCCTCCTTGTAGGTAGCATGTCTGCCTCCACTCCCAAGATGTCAGGGCCCCACAGCTGCCATTTGCTTCAGTCCCTGCCCCCCAGGTTCCTGGATCCCGGACAGAGAGCCGCGATAAGGCAGAGAGCATCGCTGACATCCAGTAATTAATAACGTCACAGCACTGTCAATAGAGAGGAGCTGAAAGGAGACAGCAAGAAGATGTAGAGAGGTAAGTAAATTGCTGCAGGGCTTAGATGGAGCTGGGGATGGGGGTTGACTGTATATAATGGGAGAGGGGGGTAAATGTTGGGTAGAGAATAATTTAAAAATGAGGGTAGAGTGAGAGAAGGAAGGAGGGGGGTCCTTCCTGTTACATTTGTACTGGGCCCCGCAATTTCTGGTGGCAGCCCTGCCCGGAGCCACACATAGCCGGAAGGTCTGCGATCACCTTAGACATTCCTAGTCTCCCTGTAGCAGGGAGATCCAACACAGCGGCTCTAAATGTTTCAATTAGAGACAATAATGTGTCAGATCTTGAGAGCCTAGCAGCACCCAATGTGAACAACACAGGACCGGGTTCTATGTAAGTGCATGGACTATGCTAAACATAGGATATGGTGCGAATTCCAGGGGAGGGACCCTCACCAAAGTACTATTATTAGGAGGGGAGGAGATTTAGTCAAATTTTTTTTTTTTTTAAGTGGGAAATTTCCTTTATAGTGTGATATGTTAACATCTGCACTTCCCATACTTAGCCACAGGGTGGTGCTCTTTGTAGGATTTACAGTGAGAGCCCTCACCTTAAATGACTCCTGTAATTCATTCATTGCCTATAGGGATCTGTGTCTTATCTGAACAGCAGGACCTTAACTCCTGGCCTGCTAGAAGCTATTGTTGTGGACTAGAAGCTTGAAATTCCTCTCTGCCTGTGACCCCGGCCTGCTCTCTTAGTAATATTATCCTGATCACAATCACAGGACATCCCCAGCCTGTAATCCATACATAAATACAGATTATAGCGGAAATACACATTTGTGTCTAATCATTTCCTGGCTAAGTAAAGTCCTCTACCACAGATATTCTGGGTGTAATGTACTTCTGACCAGAACTTGTGTGTGGGTAATGTGCAGATTAGCCAGAGGGATGATAAACACTAGGCTTAATTTCAGAATGTAGCACCTTGGTTAAAACAGAAAAAACAATGACACCGTTGTCATGTAATGTAAGATGTGTATGTAATAGCGGTAGTGTGGAAGTTAAAGTAATTATTTACATAAACAATGTTTTTCCCATTAAACTGATAAATGATATATAAATGATGACAGACCGTCCAACCTCAGGATAATACAATGCCACTCTGGTGTGGATAATGCTGACACTTCCTGCATTCTGGGCCGTCTCTATTTCTTACACATGTAATTGGATAGGACAGAGGCCTGGAATTAATGTGAAGGACCCAGGCCCACAGTCTCCCCCCCACTGTGTGTCCACTGCTTGCAGATTTCCCAGAGGAAAAAGAGCCAACATCACAGGGAAAAATAATGAATCCTATATCCATTGTCCCAGACATTCTCTGCTTATCATCTATTTCTAGCAGCACGTTTATAATTAGTCTGCGTCTATGTAGTTCTCATTACCCTGGTTTTGACTTTGCAATGCATTCTGGTCTCTCTAGTCCTGATCAGTTTTCTTCTGTAGCTGCTTTCTGATGCCTGCTTCTAAATTTGCCATTTATTTTGGTCCCTCTACCTCAGAACAATCTGGCTTTGAACTGCTGAAGCCTTCTAATTCTAAATTTGAAATGGATTCTGTCCCCTTTAGTCCTGATCACCCTGTGATTGCATTTGCAGTGAAATTTGGTTCCTTGAATGCTGGTTATTCTGATTCTGAATTTGCAAAAAAAAATATTTTAGGGCTAGATTTACTAAACTGTGGGTTTGAAAAAGTGGAGATGTTGCCTATAGCAACCAATCAGATTCTAGCTATCATTTATTTAGCGCATTCTACAAAATGACAGCTAGAATCTGATTGGTTGTTATATGCAACATCTCTTTTTTTCAAACCAGCAGTTTAGTAAATATACCCCCATGTCTTGATCAACCTGGTTCTTAAATTTGCAATGTATTATGGATCCACAGTATTTGTGTCCTGGTCCATCACTCTGGTTCTAAAGCTGCATACTCATTTTGGTATGTTCACCCTGGATCTGAGCTGTATCTTTCCCTCTAGAACTGTTCTGATGCCAATAGTCCTATTTACTCTGTTTCTTAATATGCATTCCAGTCCATTTAGTCCCTATCAGTCTGAATATGTTATTGCACTGCATCCTGATGTCTATATTCCTAATCACCCTGGTTCTCAATTTGCACTCTGGTCTCTCTAGTACCGATCAGCCTTGTTTAGGGCTTTCATGTGCTCAGATTTCCCAGGAGAGGCCTATTTCTCCCACCTAAAATATTTCACTTCAATGCTCATTTTCCCATATGGTGCAGCACAAATAGAGGGCGGTTCTGGAGACTCTAGAATGTTTTTCACCCAAACTGAAATATATCGTCGGAGTACCTTTTCCAGAAACAATGGCTTGTCCGGTGGATCGATCTATGTGTATATTAGGCAGCATGTAGAAAGTAACCATGTTGGTTCGTCTATGGTATTAAATCCAGGAGGTTTATGGTGCGGATGGGAGTCCCTCGTTTCGGTCTCTATAATCCCCTTGTCTATACACGCGTGGGGTCAGTTTATTCGAGAGCTGCTGCGTCCAGTTCGTAGTTGGAGGGAATCACCATGACAGCTACACAACCTTTGTCTTCTTGTTTAATGATTATTGATGCTGAGATTGTGTGGCTCTCTTTTCTCGCATGGCCAGACTATAAGCGATTGCCCATCGTTTATCTAGAATAGAAGATTTAACTCGGTTCTAGAAGGCCTCAATTTAGTTGTCCAGAATAGGATGGCTCCGTAAGGTGGTTAATAAGCAAAAGTGTCTTACTACATCATGTTTAGGCCATTTCAGTGACTGAGTCTTAGATTTCCAGAAAACATACAAGATGACGGATTAAAGTAATCTGGAGAAAAGAGAGTTTCCTGTTTTCCCCCTATCATCTACTGCTCTCCGTCCTTGTACATCAATGAGTGTAGACAATCCATCACTACAGCACCACAAACTCATGGCCTAAATTTTGACGCTGATGACTTTAAGCCCATATGTCCAAATAACATCATATATTTGCTCCCAGCTTAATATCACTGTTTGCAATCAGTTCTTCTCTCATGTGAGGAGATCCAAACTCGCATACAGCTCTTATCATATTGCCAGAGTTACCACATGTCAAACGCAAACGTGTTGGGCTTGTGGTGGTTAAGGGCTGGCATATGCTCTGCTATGGTCAAAGATGGACACTCCATTAACTCCAATGCATTCACTCACAGTGAATGCAAATAAATGGAGCAGACAGCATCTGCAAATGCAAATGCTAGTGTGTATGGGCACATTGGAACCAATGGGTTCCATTCCCATACCCATTCACATGCTTGTATTAGAGTTAAAAAAAATGGAAGTAAAAGCCTTTACTTTGAAGCCAGCGGGTAAAGGCCCAAACGTCTCTTCTGTTTGACAAAATAACTAATTGTTATCCTTGGGAACTTCCTCACATTTAATTCTGTAATACTTCTCCCATGCTTCACCTCTCCCACACTACCCCAGACTCTCACTTGCCCTTGGAACACAAATATTGAAATCTCATCTCATTAAAAATGTTTCGGTCACATATAGCTATTATAACACTAACATACACCCACAATGTTTCCACACCACGGATTGACACTTAAGTCATTGAATGTTATTTTTTTTTTCCCCAAGGCTAAGCTTACATACGGTGTTTTATTTCATGTATTACTTATTTAGTTTGGAGTTGTATTAATGAATCATTGATTGTTCATCTGAATTGTCTGGCTGCAGCTTGTAAGGAACCTGAAATTGTGATCGTGGTGGCAAGTAGGGGAATGCAGCAAAGACCGTGGACACCAAGGTCTACAAGCACTGTGGACAGACAATAACATCCAAGGACGTAGAGAGAAATGTAGAACAGCATTATTTTGCTACCTTAAGAATTATAAATGCAGCTGATGATTTGCTTGATTCTGAACCGCAAGATTGGATGATGAATGTTGGATTCTGGCTCAGCAATGGACAGAGGGAGAGGACAAGGACCAACTTAATCTATACAATTGTAATTCTACCTGTACGACAAGTATTGGGTTTACAGTTGTTGGAGATGAACCACACTCATTTCCATTAACTCCCGTCCTCCAGGATAAGCTTCAGGACATTCTGAATGGAATAATTAGGGGTGGAGAACAGCCAGCCACAAAGAAGGAAAGGGCAAATGGTGTGGTGGTAGGTAATATCTACCTCTGCTTCACCTTGTAGGTATAAGGAAGTCTGGGACTCTCTCCTCTGGTCTACAAACTTCCAAGCGTTCTCTGAAAACCCACCTCTTCAGACAAGCTTATAATATTCCTTAACCACCCTCTTACCCTTACTACATTACCCTATTACCACCCGTTACACAATTCCACACAAGACAACTACCCCCTGACCAACATTGTTGTGTGACGGGATAATTTAGCTTACAAATCACTTTTACCTTTGCAGTCTGGCTGGGCCGAAATGCAAAATGTAGACTTAACCTCATGTATCAAACTCCCATTGTCCCATAGATTGTAAGCTTGCGAGCAGGGCCTTCTCACCTTCTCACCTCTTTGTCTGTTCTACCCAGTTTGTTTCTTACTGTATTTGTCCCCAATTGTAAAGCGCTACGGAATATGTTGGCGCTATATAAATAAATGATGATGGGCAGCTGATCATGATTTTCTACTGGGGTGGGACGTTCAGTCACCACTCAGCACCCTGTTAGACACAAGCACAGGTCCATAAAACAATCTTGGGTAATGGTTTCCAGTGGGAAAACCAAAGTCCTAGCATACAGTACCAGAGAGGAACTGGATGCCAACCCAATCATTTTAGAGGAAACCATGCTACTGCCCATGGACACACAGAGAAGGCATGTCACAGGGAAGAAGCTTATCACTCCGCCCCGAGTAACACTACCGACAATCAAGACAGTGAGAGCTTTTCCTTGGCGCCTACAAGGTGAACCCCCTTTGTTTCCCCTTCATCCTATAAGATGATCCCACCGCAAGCAGATATGGACTCACCAGCATTATATACATTATATACATACATATCCTACTGCACTTGGACATCTACTAGATTGTGGGATGGCAAATATTTAACGTATGGGTGATGCCATGTTATTCAATGAAGGACAAACCCTTTGTTGTAGGATTATGCTTTGGTAATAGTGGGTCAACTATTTCATATATATTTGATGCAATCATATTAAATAGAGGGCAAACCATTTAATGTATAGTGGATGACATTCCATAAAGGTCTTTGGTAGTCAAACCATATTATTTAATGTGTGGGGCTAATACATTTTAATAGGTGGCTTGTCATGAAATTGGAGAAACCATTTTATTAATACAGGGAATCACAAGCTTTTCCTTGCAATGACTATATCTATGACTATCCAGGTATTTTAAAATGATTAAAAAAAATCCCTCATGTATATTAAATTTAATCTACTTTACCTGCTTTCCATTCAGGAAATCAAATTAATTTTATCTGCGTTTTCTCTAATCCACCAGATTTATGTTTAATAAAAAATAAATAAATCAGCGTTTGTCTCCTTCTTCTGGCTTCTAAAGAGTTAAGCGCAGAATCAATTCCCTCACCTCCCCCCCTACACCCCTCTCTTCATTCACCCATCTCCCCCTGACACTTTCTGCTCATTAAGTGTAAATCTCGCTCCAGCCCAACACTGAATTTCAACAAATATCAGCAAAAATACCAATGAATATTTAATGGTATTTTTTTTATCCATCAAATCTACCTTCTCTCCCCTCACTGGGTTCTTGAAATTTGCAATTTGACACCAAGTTGCTGGGCAGGAGAGGAGCCAGTATTGCTGCAGACATGATGAGGCAGAGGCATCTGAAAGCCCTGGCATTTGTGGCCAGAAAATAGGCAGAAAATTAAGTGAGAAACCAGGAAATTAGGTCTTCCATTGCTTTGAAACCTAACGTTTGATCACCTATTTCACTTTGTTTAGACAATGAGATAAGCTATAAAAAAAGCATTACCTGCAAACAAGTTCCAGTGCCGAAAACCAGGATTAACCTGAAAAAACCCGGGATTTATGGGATTACTTGTCATATAAAATTGCCTCTTTATGGAAGTTATTGCTTGACCCCTACATTCAGTGTAAAGGCTGCACAATGGGTAATTTAATGTGTATAATATGTAGAAAATAGAGATGAACAAAATACACAAGTCAAATAAAATTGGCCAGTTCTAATATTTTTGCTATGTTGATCCAGAGAGAGTCAGAACAATGGTCGCAATGGATGTTCCTTTGTCACCTCCGCAGCCTTTGTTTATGAAACGTTTCTTAAACAAATCTCAGTATTGACCTTGAATACGTTGTGCATAGTAATTTGGTCAACACTACAGAGCCTCTCTTCCACAAAAACAATCTAAACAGGTCTAGCCCTCATTTATAATTTAACCATTCCCTTCACCAATAAGGTAGGCATTCTCTAATCTCATCAGTTCCCCCTATGTATTTATTAAAGACAGGTAGACAAAACCCCATATTCAGGATGCAGACTAACCGGTCACTTATACAATGATAAAGCTATGTTTGCCTCTTTGCAACTATCCCTTTTAATGCCTTTTATGATTTTATTAGCTCTTGCAGAAGCTACCTGACATAGGGGTATATTTACTAAGCTGCGGGTTTGAAAAAGTGGAGATGTTGCCTATAGCAACCAATCAGATTCTAGCTGTCATTTATTTAGTACATTCTACAAAATGACAGCTAGAATCTGATTGGTTGCTATAGGCAACATCTCCACTTTTTCAAACCCGCAGCTTATTAAATATACCTCATAGAATACCTCTACTCAGCTTTTGTCTACTATTATTGCTAATTCTCCAAGTTGTATCCCACTTCAATGTTGTACTACAGTTGTTACCATGGCCTAGATCAGCGGTGGTTAACAGGCAGCCAGTGGCAGCCCCACCGAGCCTTCACCTGCAGCCCCACAGCCGACTGCTTCCTATCTTATCAGAAATGGGGGAAGCCAACTTCGGCGTCACATGACCTCTTCTGCACCGTGCAGGGAGGTCACGCGGCATACCCCAGGAGGAAGGTGCGCTGTGCTCCCTCCTTCATCTGTGTGCCCACTCTAGCATGCTGCCCCTCACAGGCCTCACACACTGCTGTACCGACGTCTCCAGGGCTTAGGGCCCTCTCTGTGACACCAATACGCTACCTGGGCTAAGGTCTGTCTGGGTTTCTATTGAAGCAGTACAACAGTTATAGGAAATACTGTGTAATGACATCACTGCACAGCGTTTGCAAAATAATTTATATCTATGCTTTAAATATCTCCTACACAGTTGTTGCTTATACATATCTCTGCAACCCCGACTTTAATTTTGCACCAGTGCTTACAATAGGTAAATTTAGATACATCACTGACCTTAAATTTATCTACATCGAACCTTGTCTACCATTGCTGCGCCCAAACCGTCATTTTTCTCCAGGTATCTGCCTACTGAGTTGCATTTCTGCTCTGTGTCAATAACCTTCCAGAGTTTACTTTCATCAGGTAATATAGACATCTTACTTTATAAGCGAGCTACAAGGTAATTAATAATAAGACTGAAAAGGACAAGATCCAACACTGATCTATGCAATACGCTCCTAATTACTTTAGCCCAATCTAAAGTTAGTCCATTTCTAATAGTGTTCTGCTTCCTACCCACCGGTCAGCCCCTAATAATAAAACTTTAAGCTCAGGGTACCACTGTTATGTAGTACTCTGCTTTGCTTCCTCATATGCTTTTCAGTGTAGTTCACTCTGTGTCATCATCGTTTATATATATATGGTGCCACAGATTCCGCAGCGGCTGACATAAGCATAGAGATAGGACACACATGAAACCTGTAGGCGCAACAACGAATACAAGGCTACAGGTAGGCACAATAATAAGCGCATGGATGTAATTAATAGAACAAATCACATTGCATACAAAATAATGCAGCAAAAGACATGACAGGGACAAGCTGGGAAGACGGGGAGTGTGGACAGACAGGGTATAATATATTTTTATTGGAAGTTAGATTAAAAAATACCAAAACATTAACAATAAGCAGCATAATACAATAGAGGTAGTCAATGGAGAAATGTCAGACAAAGCCACAAAACACACTGTTAAGAATCCATATACTGACACACACATACTGATACACAGATTGATTACAATAAAGTAACAGGTATGGAATCGTAATGGAATATTAGGTCAATAATACAGACAAACCTTGAGGTCCGGGCGATGTAAGCAACTCTCATAAAACAAATGAAGGTTAGTTAGCATGAGCCACGGATATTATTCTCTTAAAGGATAAAGTCGGCAAGTAGTTAAAGAAGTAGACCGCCAATGTACAGAGGTCACCGCTTTTGCTGCACAATTGAGGCAATTTAATATTGATTTATTTGTTTTGGGTTAATGGCATGGTGGTTATGTTAAGGAGCCAAAAGGACGGTCTGTCTGGAACTTTGCCTCCTAGGATTTCTTGGCTAGTTCCATTGCTGATTTCTAAAGGGTCTGAGGGCACCAGACAACTTTCATTCTAAAGTGAGATAATAATGAGAGACAATAGGAGCACATGGGACAATAGGCATATTGGGGTCCACTTATGGTGCGGAGGTCTGCAAAATGATGATGTCAGAATGGTGCAGAGGCCTAGATGGTGCATAGTCCTGGAAGACAAGATGGAGCAGGTCCTAGAAGGTGCAGAGGCCATGAAGGTGTTCATTAGAGGTCTGGATGATGGCGAGGCCTAGAGAAAGAGAGGGCCTGAATGGTGTAAAGGCCTTAATGGTGGCTAGGCTGGATGTTGAGGAAGCCTGGATGGTAACAAGACCTAGAAAGTGAGAAGGCCTGAATGGTGTAAAGGCCTTAATGGTGGCTAGGCTGGATGTTGAGGAAGCCTGGATGGTAACAAGACCTAGAAAGTGAGAAGGCCTGAATGGTGGAAAGGCTTGTGTCGTGGGGAAGACTGGATGAATATCGCCTACCATTCGCTGCTGGGGCAGGACATGTCAAGAGATGTCATTTAAAAGATGCATGCTGACTACAGCGTTCAGTGCAACGCCCCCCCCCCCCCCTCCCCCTACAATCAGGCAAACCTAGGACATCAACGGTTAGGGGGCGGCTAAAACACTGAATGCATGACAAAATGTCGCTCACCAGTGATTTCAATGCCTCCGAGGTGCCATCACACGGGGTGCCGACCACGGACATGATGTCGCAGCCAAGTGTCACCCTCCCAGTCTGAGGAGCTAAAGATACAGCCACCCCCTTCCATCTGAACAGGTAAGAAGCAGTGAGGTGGGAGCGCCTGTTCTTATTGTGTGTGATAAAGTTTGCAAATTAAAAGAAACACTTATGAAGTGTCTTTAACCTAACTTTACATTATATTTTAGCTTTTGGGTGCAAATCTTCCTTATATATATCTAGAAATCTGCCAATGCGCGTCCAGAAACACTAGCAGTACTACAAGATATATACACTCCATACATGAACACACTACGTAGGTGGACAACATGCAAATGAAGACTCCAGAATCCGAAATTCAACCCATTGGTTTATTAACACACAATAACAATTGATCTCACTAATGCAAGCAACAGAAAATAAAATCACAATGACGTTACTAACAGCCGAACAGCTGCAAAATATCAAATGCTTGGCAGTTCGAAACCCCGCCTCAAACTCTCTTTTTTAATTACATTTTTTTCTCATATTTTTTTTTTTAAAGTTTATTTTTTTTTTACATCAGGTTTTGCAGCACCTTTGAAGTAACACGTACATCTGTGCAAAATTCTCTCTCGACCGTCTTTTACTTTTTTTATACAGAAACACAAACACGAGTGACGGTTGTTAGAGGAGGGGGGTGGTTATAGCGAAAAGGATTGATTCTCCTCCTACATAATAAACAATGGTCACAGGATCTCTTTCTTGAAGAGGTTATAGGTTTTGGCAAAGCTTAACACTGACTGACTGGAAAAGAGTTTTTTTTTTTGTCTGGGTGTCTTGGAAGCCATTTTAAAATATGGAGGACCTGTTTCAAAATGGACGCCTCCGAATACCTCTAAAGTGCTATCTTGCAAAGTGGTGATCACACCCCTCCCTTCCCTTTGGTAGTCAGCCCCAGGGATTTGACTGCAAATGGACAGAAGATATGTGCAGCAGAAATTAAATAACATAACCTGTATTTTTATTCAAAACAGCCATGAACATAACTGTGTGGAGCTGCCCCTAGCCCCATAGGTTTCATATAAGATCTGTATTTGGACAATATACCTCAATGAAAATATTTGTATTTTTTTTAGTGTTTAGGAAACGGAGTGCTGTTTTGCTTACTTGTGATGCACTTAATATCTCATCTCTAACCTCTATTTACAACAGTCAAGAGACGTAATTACCCCTTCAGAAGGAGTATATCTTGGCTGTTATTCCAGTCACATGTGTCATAGCCTTAAAGGGACACTACCATTAAAAATGTGAATATATATATATATATATATATATATATATATATATATATATTTCAATAAATATCCCTCCCTACATGGTACAGTAAACTTGCTATCCATGTCATTTTCTTCCTCGGTCTCAATGTCCAACTCAACACAAAAAACAGAGAATCCTTTGAACAATTAACAGAATTAAAATGAAGTTAAACTTGAAAGTACAAAACACCTGTGGTCATTTCTTCTTGATAGTGTCCCTTTAAATCAGATCTCATCTACACTGACAGATCAGGTCACTCACAGCACAAATAGGTCTAGATTATTTAAAAAAAAACTATAGGGTACTTCAGAGGGACCCTCATTCTGTACATAAAATGAATTCCTAGCTAATAATAATATCAATTATAGTGACTCAGGAACATATAGAAGAGCAGAATGTTCTTACCGGTGAGAATACAAGATCCATGCTAAAATCAAAAATAATTTCATCTGAATAAAAAGATGCCATCACAAGGGTATTCCAGATAAGTACAAATATATCAAACTATCAAATTACCCTCTGAGGGTTAGTCCAAAGGTGCAATTCTGTACTAAAGCCAATGGCAACCAATCAGCAATTAGGTTGTATCTGTCTAGTGCAGGTTAGACAATGGAAGCAATTGTCTGATTGGTTGCTGTTTTTTTTTCTTATTATATACAAAACTTTATTAATACAAGACGCTCACAATGGAAAACTAGAGTTAAGAATGAATGAATGGGGACCATAAGTGTAAATTGCACATTAAAGACTTCATTTAATACCCATTGGGTCTGATTCATTAAGGAAAGTAAGGCAAATAAAGGAGTAAGTTTTCTCCTGGACAAACCATGCTACAATGCAAGGGGTGCAAATTAGTTCATTATTTTGCACATAAGTTAAATACTGGTTGTTTTTTCATGTAGCACACAAATACTTGATAGCCTGAATCAACTTAACGTTGATCTAGGACATGCCCTACCCCAACTATAAATCTGTCATCACATTTTAAATTTTCCTCCCCCTCCAATGTAACATGTTTTGCCAAGGTGCAAAGTTACTCTTTTTTTGTGCTTTACTTTCCTTAATGAATCAGGCCCATTGTGTGTGGGATGTGGAAGAGGATGGGCCATAGGGTTTGGTATCAAACAGTACAGTAGAAGTGATATGGGGGGGTGTCTGGTATTCTATTTTTAAGCAGTATTCTCTGTATTTTCCAATTGGTTTTAAATGCTTTGAAACCTACTTCTCCATTGTGATTGTCTGACATTAATAAATGTTTGTATGTGACTATTTGTATCAGCAGAGTGTTTGGTTATATTATATTTATTACTTATAGTGTTTGGAGGGCATTCAATTCAGTGTGAGGTCCCGCTGCAAACACTTCTGGGTATTAAAGTACCTAAAACATTGTTGTTGCTTGCACCTCTGTGACCTCACGCTGAACTGAATTCCCCCCCTTTGTGTTCTTTGGGTGTCTCTTCTTGGTGAAGGAATTACCTTAATTTTGCTAGATACATATGCCACACAGTGAAAGGTACATTTAGCTTAATTTAGCATCATAAAAAAAAAATGTCCACCCATCAACTCCCTGACTAACATTGCCTTGAAGGACCCACACCGGTGCCCAGGCATCATACTGTACAAACAGTCCCTTTCTGTGTATCTTCTGCATATTTATCAAATGTAGGGTGTCCACTATCACCCTTAAAGGACCACTAAAAGCAAATACAAGTTAGTTTATTAACAACAAAAAGCTATAGTATCATATACAACACAAATATATATATATATGTAAAAGTTTTAAGAGTTTATTTGAACTTTAGATATCCGAGCCAACGTTTTTTTGAACACGGAGGAAGTTTTTTCCTATGCTGAGCAGACTTCCTGTCTTTAAGACTACTGCAGAATACAGAAAGCAGGCCCATCAGAATGGATAATGACAAAGAACAGCTGCATAGCAAATATATACATACACAATGACAAATGCCTCATGTGGTTTCAGGATATGGGAACTTTTACATACGTCATATATTTGTGACTGCTACAACATGCATTATTACATTGGGCTAATTCGCATTTAGGTTTAGTGGCCCTTTACCGTTACAGATTCTTACCAAATGGCTTCCACGATGATCATATCCTTTCTAAGATCCTTCTGGCCAGTAAGAGGCATACATGTTACCTGGACAGGTATATGTCTGTTCTGTCTTTAGGCACTCAGCTAAGTGCTTTGTGTTTTAAATTTGTACACAGCAATACACACACATGCTAACACATACTCAGAGTTCATTCAACACGCCTGCTTTAAGCAGTGGCATCAAGTACCATAACGGAGTATGTAAATAAAGGTCCCATGTTCCCTGGCGAGTCAAGAGCCCTGTAGACCACAGAAAACCATCACAGCTGGACTGTATCCCGCTAACAGCGGCTTTGTGCATTGTTTAACCAGTTCTCAGTGGATTTTGATGAACTTGGGGGTTCCTGTAGCATTATAGATGTTAACTCACAGCATGGTTGCAAGTTTCATTTAATTACAAGCAGCGAAGCATTGTATGGTGTTAGCCATTGATAAAAGCTGGAACAAGTAGAATTAAAAGTGATGCCCTTCATTGGCTAATGAAATAGATTTTAATTGCAAGCTTTCAAGACATCTTAGGTCTCTTCTTCAATGCAAACACTGAAATTGAAGAATTGTGGCTATAGCAGCCAAGGATGATTATTGTTTTATACACGAAACTATGTCTCCCTTCCCCAATACACGTCAATGGCCAGGAATCAAAGAGAAAAAGAGGAAGGGAGACAGACACAGGGTGGGCTGTATAAAGAGGGAATGTGTATTTACAGTTTATGAGTTTAGTTCTCAGACATACATATATGTATAGGTCCAGTGTTGCCTGTGAATTGATATGCACGTCGCTATTTAAGATAAATCCATTAACAGACTGATACCATCTGCCAATGTTGATATTTATATTTTCTCACACAGTGGTCTGTGATATTAAAACCATTTTTGCTTTTAGTAAATTTTAGTAAGTGGTTACCCTGATAAAGGTTTTAGCGTTTTGTCTGTAGTCCATTACTGAGGCATGTTGTACTAGGAGTAGGGTGTACACAACACATGAAACGCGTGATGTCATATTAGCAATGCCTGGCATAAGACCGCTGTCCAGGATGTCAGCAAGGCTTAGAACAACACACTTACCCAGGACAGCAACGCAGACACCACAGCTCATCTGCCAAGATGTAGGCACCATTTGCCAAAACACAACTGCCAGGCTATCAGTACAACACCACAACACATCTTCCAATGACCTAAGCACTACCTGGCACAATATAAGTGCCCAGAATACCAGCAATGCCCAGCATAACACACCTGCCAAAGATGTCAGCACAGTCTAGCACAATGCCCCTGCCGATTATGTGGGCACTGATCAGGACTTTGCCGGTCCACACTGCCCAGCACAACACACCTGCCCAGGAAGCCCACACTGCCCGACACAACACACCTGCCCAGGAAGCCCACACTGCCCAGCACAACACACCTGCCCAGGAAGCCCACACTGCCCGACACAACACACCTGCCCAGGAAGCCCACACTGCCCGGCACAACACACCTGCCCTGGAGGTCCACACTGCCCGGCACAACACACCTGCCCAGGAAGCCCAAACTGCCCAGACCAACACACCTGCCCAGGAAGCCCACACTGCCCAGCACAACACACCTGCCCAGGAAGCTCACACTTCCCGGCACAACACACCTGCCCTGGAGGTCCACACTGCCCGGCACAACACACCTGCCCAGGAAGCCCACACTGCCCGGCACAACACACCTGCCCAGGAAGCCCACACTGCCCGGCACAACACACCTGCCCAGGAAGCCCATACTGCCCGACACAACACACCTCCCAGGAAGCCCACACTTCCCAGCACAACACACCTGCCCAGGAGGTCCACACTGCCCAGCACAACACACCTGCCCCGGAAGCCCACACTGCCCAGCACAACACACCTGCCCAGGAGGTCCACACTGCCCAGCACAACACACCTGCCCAGGAAGCCCACACTGCCCAGCACAACACACCTGCCCCGGAAGCCCACACTGCCCAGCACAACACACCTGCCCAGGAGGTCCACACTGCCCAGCACAACACACCTGCCCAGGAAGCCCATACTGCCCGGCACAACACACCTGCCCAGGAAGCCCGCCCAGAACACCTGTAAGAGGACAGAATAGAAGTGATATGAGGAGAGAGGATGTTATTTCTGTGAACATTCCCTGTAAATCACACTTAATACCTAGTTTTCTGATTGATCAGTCATGACCTCATCAACATACCAGACTAATGTATATACCAATGATAACATCATGAAAATAATATATCTATAATAAAATAATTGTGTCACCACCACCCAGGTATAATACAGTGTAGGGCTGATGTTTATACAAAAATCGTTTCCTGTATTCTATATTAGCGGACTCAAACTGGTGATGTCATCATTATAATCACCACTTCAATATTCACAAATCTCCTAGAATAATATACCACCTAGTATAGATTATAAACAGGGGTGTATTGCTGATGTACCAGGTCAATTCAGAGATAATTATATAAAATAGGTGACATATAAAATGTGGTGGCCATTTTTGTTTATACAAAAAAACAACATGTGGTTCATTTTAAAAGCAAATATTAAAAAACTTCACAGGCTTTGTCTACATAACACAGTGAAAGTTTGTACAACTCTGTGGTCAATCTCTTTGGGCTTCAGGCTGCAGTAGACTCACAATTTAAAGGTCAGAAAAAATGGATTTTTTTTTTATCACAGACCACTGTACGGGTAATTTAGAGGAGAGTAGCAGAGAAATAAATAGGAGCAGATTGTAATTACTTCATATTATTATCACACAGCTGAACCAATAATGGGGAAAGGACCATAGTGCTGAAATGAGAGAAGCAAAGGATTCTGGGAAGGGCAAGACCAGACTGAGGGAACCAGTGATCTTTGTCCTCCAGGGCCGACGGCTCTAGGTCAACGTGATGTAAGCCGATGCTTTTTCCTTCAGTTGTCTCAGGCACAAGTGACAGCTCCAGCTCCCTGCAACCAGAAAATCCAGGTCAAAGAGATACTTTAGGACAACCCCCCTGGTTAAGTTCTGTGCCCACCCCCCCCCCCCCCCCCCATCCTATGTAGCAAGTAGGGAGAGTGATGTTGCTATTGACAGGCTGCATTGTCAGGAATGTTGTCTCTGCTCACAAAATGGCTGCCTCCGCTATGTGTAGGTGACTATTACACTAACTGGAAAGCCAAAACAACCCGATGACATATCTGATTATCAGTTCCATAAATGACTTCCAATGATGTTATTTTCATTCCCACAGGGATTAAAACATCTGTAGGAATCCGTTCCAACATCATCCTATGCAGATTGGGAGGGTGCATTTATAATCTAATACAGTTTATACATCAGTTTAGAGAGAAAAGCACTTCTTGATGTAACGTGTACATATTTATACAGGGATGTAACGATCGCTGCTGGAATAGTCTGGGACATCTTTTTTCTCTGTAAGGTTAACGGTCTGGCTGTAAAAATTCTGGACAGCGGTCTTAAAAAGTGACATACTAAAGAGGTATTTGTACAGTGCTTTGAAAAAATAAAATAAAAGCAATTTCAGAGGTTTCTCTGTGGTTACAATGTTATGAAATACACTTTACCCCGGAGAAGAAAATATTGGTCTTTCATTATAGACAGCAGTGAAACAAATTTTGGACTCGCCATCTAAGGCACCTTCTTAAGCACTCGCTTGCATCTCTTTCTGTTTCTTAATGTTGCGCCTGCACATTCTGGATGACATCATCAGCATTCCCTAAATAAGACATCACTCTGCTTTTCCTTCTTCTTTCCTGTACCACGACTAAACTGGGACTTGCTGTTCTGAATAATCGACAGTGACTCTTCAAGAACTGTAGTGTCCCTGACTCGGCTTCAAGAGCTTGTCTCACTTGCCAAGGCTTTGTCACAACCTGTGTTTAGTCCGTGGCCGGGTTAATCTGGGGGCTGTGACCTGTGGGCTTTCAGTAGAGAAGTTCACACTCCATTGCTGTCCCCCTGCCAACTGGTGAGCCCATTAAATTATCTGCCTCAAGTTAGCTGTCACAAACCATTACCTACAGAGTAGGTTAATCAGCTGAAGGCTGAAGTATCCACTTTACCGGGGAAGAATTCAGCAAATGCAAATCAGGCTGCTGTCTAAGGGCACCCCCTCCCTGAAGCCTCAATCACTCCATCTATCCACCCCCCCCCCCTCCTCATAACAGTGCCTGAGTGCTTGGTTTAAGGGCAATAGAAGTGATAACTTAGCCCATCACTTCAATGAACTGACTCAATGTACAGACTAAGGATTGCAATTAGCTGTGTGAACTGCACGGACGTCATCGTCTACAGTAATCTCGGCCAGTTCAAGGATTAAATCCCTAATCAATGTCACTGTTCAATCTGACCACTTGCCATGGGAAACGTCACTCACCTTCTGGGGGCTCAGACATTGGGGGGCTCAGGCAATACATATGATACCCTCGGTCACAGTCATCGCAAAACAGCAGCTGGTCCTGTGACAAGAGAAAGGTTATTGAGTTTTCATTCATACATGATAACTCGTCAGAGACAACCGGGAACCCCACAGCAGAAATCGCCACGGAATTAGAAGATCATATATCTGCAGTCTATCATGTAACTGCAGCAATTCACAGGAGATGCACACGTCAGTGACACGTGTGACAGTAAACACACTCATCACCTCCACTCTTCCTCCACTGGTTGCCTCATCACCGTACACCCCAAATTCTACGTACTTACCCTGTGAGACCAGGAGATGCTGCACGTAAATATTGACAAAGCTTAACCCCTTAATAACCGGGATACTTTGTAGTTGGTGACCAGACACATTTTAGTACGTTTGCCATGTGCTTTTTAAATGGCCGGATCCTTTTTCATTTGTTAGGGTCCCTGGGTGAATTTTATATTGGTTTTTATTCGTGATAGCAGCACGGTGGCTAAGTGGTTAGCACTTCTGCCTCACAGCGCTGGGGTCATGAGTTCAATTCTTGACCATGGCCTTATCTGTGTGGAGTTTGTATGTTCTCCTTGTGTTTGCGTGGGTTTCCTCAGGGTGCTCCGGTTTCCTCCCACACTCCAAAAACATACTAATAGGTTAATTGGCTGCTATCAAAATTGACCCTAGTCTCTCTCTCTCACTCTGTGTGTGTGTGTTAGGGAATTTAGATTTGTAAGCTCCAATGGGGTAGGGACTGATGTGAGTGAGTTCTCTGAACAGCGCTGCGGAATAAGTGGCTCTATATAAATAAATGGTGATGATGATGATTTTACCATAAACAGAGATTAAAAGCGTGGTGTACTCACATCATTTTCCGAAGTGCCGCAGAGAATACAGGACTTGCATTCGATGCACTGCCAACGGTAGGTCCTGACGGCGGCTGTCATATTGACAGTGAATTGTAGACACGAGGGGTGACCTGCAGAGACAAAGGATTATAGCAACAGTACACACATATAAGACCTAGAAAAGCCAAGTTATAATATCAAGACCACATAGCTTAATACAAAAAAATACTAAATAACTCTTACTCACTATGTTGTCAGCCATGTTTGTAGACACAATTAAATTAAAATTTGGTCTCCAAACAAATGGACCACATCATGAAGACACAGTTCACCACAGGTAGAAACTGATTGGCCCATGTATTCTGCCCATTGTAATGCCTGTTACATATTAATTTACATGTTGGTGCTTTGGTTTTGAGCAAAAAAGCAAGTCTATAGTGATCTGTATTCTCTCCCAGTGGTAAGTAGATAATCAGAGACATAGGTAAGGATAATCTGAGGCAGAGATACAGGAAACAAAGAAAGAAAAGAGCTGTACTAAGTTCAATCAATAAAAAATAATAGTAAACCATTAAAAAGCAAAATGGGATGGCTAGATCGAACACTTGGGGTTATATTTACTAAACTGCAGGTTCGAAAAAGTGGAGATATTGATTATAGCAACCAATCAGATTCTAGCTATCATTTATT
This sequence comes from Mixophyes fleayi, assembly GCF_038048845.1. NCBI lineage: Eukaryota > Metazoa > Chordata > Amphibia > Anura > Limnodynastidae > Mixophyes > Mixophyes fleayi. The sequence continues at coordinate 26,353,747 of NC_134410.1, forward strand.
TGGTACATTCTACAAAATGATAACTAGAATCTGATTGGTTGCTATAGGCAACATGTCCACTTTTTCAAACCCGCAGTTTAGTAAATATAACCCCTGGACTTTAATCCAATGTTTCCATGTGAAATTAAACATTACTCATACATACGACTGTCCCTTTAAACGGAAAAAAAGCTTTAAACAAATGTATGGCATTAAATTGATGAGGTAGTCCCACTGATGTCTGAATGTAAATAGTAAATAATACCGCTTTATATAATGACCCCATATCTCACTACAAATATTAAAATATATTCCACTTTGAGAATTTACCAGAGCGGCCGCAGTCAGCGCAAGAAATTAGGTCCTCTGGACACCCAGTCTTCTTGGCTCCTCCTAGACAGAAATCGCAATAACCATTGGCAATGACCGAGCCGTCAGGAGCTTTCTTAACTGGAAAACAGTAAATAGAGTGTGTGCTTCATCGTATATGAGAGAGATGGACCCCGGGGACAAGTGCCCAAACTCCCCAGCATCCCATTCCGCACCATATTCCCACACTGCTATAATTTCATCACAACGCTCTATTTCCTCCCCAGAGATTTCATTCTCCATATAACGTGTTTAATAACAGCTAAGGCACAATTTAGGCAAAGTTCTATCAGAAACCCTGCGAATGTCAATCAAATTAACTATAAAACTCTAGGTGCACTAGATACCATTACAAAGTGATTCTATATCATCCATATTAAACATATGCCAGATTTGGTCCAGCTCCATAATAATCCTCATATTAATTCACATTCATCTTTGCTCAATTTTTGCTCCCAGCTTCATACCCATCCGCACCTTGTGCCCCAAATCACCCCTCTACTGCCAGGACTGTGGATACAAATCACACCTTCATGCACAAACTGTGGTCCCATTCTAACAACAGAGATTCCACACAACCCTAACAAATGTTACGATTTCAATATTGATGTGATAACGTCAGGGACACTGCCATAGATCTTACTCTATCACATAAAGACTAGCTTGCAATTCACCTGAAGAACAATACCCACACTTTATATGCCCCATCAGTATTTTCCTTGCCAAAATAATTTAGCAATATCCATCTAGTGCAACTTGATACATTATACACCTAGAATTCAAATTCCACCCAAGTCCCCTGACTGTCAGCTGTAAAAAATAAAATCAAGATTAGATCAACAATAGAACTATCGGGAGGAACACCATTCGCCAAGCAGGTAATATTCAGCTTTATTTTGTTCAATAGAGTATCCTTTATATACAGGGAAATATAGTATCTATAGTTGGCAATATTACCTTACAAGCTGAGTTAGACATATGGCATCTACTATATAAATGCCTAGTGGCGTGTGTGAAAAAAAAAAAACAACAAGCTGCAGCGCCACCTGCTGGGCAGAGTTATACACTGACCTATATATTTCTTGAAGGAGAAGTGACAGTTGGGAGTGGTTGGTGGTTGCCGGGGGTGACAGTGGGGAGTTTTTAACACCTTAAGTAGCTTGATGAAGGATGTAGCGATGAAGATGAAGGATGAGGTGATGGAGAAAAATGATGAGGTGGTGACATGTGGACAAAACCACGTTAAAAAAGGGCGCTTGCGTCGGGAAGTAACGCTCTTCCCCTGAGGAGGCCTGGGCTAGGCCCAAATGCATGACAAGAACCTTTTTAACACCTTAAGTAGCTTGATTTGACTAGAATGCATGAGTATCATGCACGGGTTAACTTGTAAGTTATAAGTCTCTAGCGTAATCCTGGCCCACCTGTGGCTCTCCAGGCTTTGTGAAACTACAAGCCCCATAATGCTTTGCCAGTAGATGATAGCTGGCAAGGCATGCTGGGACTTGTAGTTTCACAACACCTGGAGAGCCACAGTTTTTGCTGTGTTATAGGCCTCCTGCAACAGCATCCAACATGAGGCAGTGTTCTGTCCTCTCTAATACACAGCACTGCTGAATGATGCTATAAGTTGCACATGATCACAATAAGGCACATGTGATTTGTGTTTTATTACATGGACCTCATCTAAACTCAGCGGGGGGCGGGGCATTCAATTGACCGCGAGTTTCTTTTTAACACTGCGTTAAGTCATTTTAACGCTGTTTTTTTTATCATTTAAACTTTAACTTTAATCATGTTAATTTTACCCGCGATTCAATTCCATTTATAACGCTCCATTTTCTTTCATGAAACGGTCCTCTCGCGCTCCAGTAGAAGGTCTATAGAAAGTATAGGGTGGACGAGAGCCCACCACGTCAAAAGCTATCCAATTGTTTTTTTTACGCAGCGCATTAAACAGGCCAATATGCTGTTTTATCTCGCACCTCTTTGGGGTTAAAAAAAACCTATGAAAACTATGTGAAATCATGTAATAATGACAAAAAAAAAGATAAACTGTTTATCAGTAATGCATAACATGTAAAAGTTGATTTTCTTGTGAAAAAATAATGAAAAATAAATAAATAAATTAAAAAAAAACACTAATTAAATATATTTATGTATGGTTTTGGTACAAATATGTGTTTTGACATGGTATAGATGATTCTATAGTAAAAAATAGTGAAATAAAAATATATGCTAAAGAAAGTACTGTAATGTAGATATTATCAAATAAATAGGTTGTGTAATGCAATCTAATGTATAAAAATGTGTGCCAGTCCTTTTTTTTGGTTATACATGACCGCGTTAAAACTTCCCTTCACTGCCCTAAAACCTCGCAAACAGCAATGATTACCGGGCGGGGGCAGCGTTCCCTCTTTTTCAATTGAATTGCATGAGTTTTAACGCTGCAGTTAAAAACCCGCGTGTGATTTTTCTTTTTTTAACGTTGCGGGGGAAACAAAAAAAACTTGCAGTTAATTGAATACCCCCCAGCATGTGCAGTTGTATCATGTCCCTAATCTGCCCTGTGCCTGGCACCCTGTTTGCTGGTATATGTCTGGCTCCTTTCCTGGATCTGTTAGTTTGGTCTCAGATGCGATTACTGAACCTTGCTACCCGAGACCTCTCTGGTTACTGAATATACTCATCTGCTCGTCACCCAGCTTCACAACAAATGCTTGTGTATCCCTAGGGATGTATTCTTCTTACAGCGAGCATCTGCTGTCATACATACACCCCGAGACACCTTCACCTGGGCGGCCACTGTATACCCCTATGTACTACTATATACTCCTATACTATGGAAACCTGATGCCCCAGGTAATGAGCTACTTGTAATTATACACTGGAAACATGGGCACCAACCACCTGTCAGTTCTCAGCGGTAAGCGGGTGCTGCTGACCAAATTTCTCCTGCCCCATACTCAGACATTGGCTTCCCATATGACTCAGCAAGAACACAGGAAATAGCAGCACATGGAGGAATCCGGCTTTGCACAATACTCTTCTTTTATTCAACGTTACAAAGTGCAGATAGTAATATAACGTTTTGAGATCACATTCTCTTTGTCACATGTAAAGGTATATGACGAAGAGAATGTAATCTTGATATAAAGGATTTTTGCAGAGAGATGTGTATGCTGCTATTTTCTGTGTTCTTGTAGATAAAGTTTGGTGGATTCAGCACTGTTCCGCCATATACGTGACGGCGGTTGACGCCATCTTTGGTTTGTCTGTGTACAAGGTATAGGATGGACCCGCTCTTCCCCCAGAACTCTGCCAGCTGTTTAAGAGCATTGAGAGTGAGGTGAGCAGCGTTCAGGCAGAGGATGAGGAGGACCAGGGGAGGGCTGCGGAGGCAGGGGGTTGGAGGAATACTGGAGAGCTGTAAAACTGATCATCAACGTCAAGTGGTGCCACACATACTCAATACATCTGAGTGACTGGTGGATGGAATCCAAGTGGCGCCCCTATAATTAACTTAAACACTGATAACGATGTGGGTTTCGCTGTTAGAAGGCTGCTGCTCTTAACGGGAGTTAACTAAGGCCCATGTGGACCACAATCCTGTGTGCAGCTTTATTTTCTAAACTCAAATACAAGTGTGATAGTGGCCTATGGATTTCGGGCCCCTGATGTACTACAAGTACAACAATTCACCTGTTGATGGCGGCAGTGTAAAGATTATTGAAAACCTGGGGATATACAACACCAAATACACTTTGCACATATGAAAGTTATTATATAGATGTAGATAAGTATTGGCTGATTCAGCGCTGCTGTATATGTTGGTGCTACATACAGAGTAGTAATAATAACAATGCTGTCACATTCTGTCCAGCAGAGGCCCTATTCTCTCACCTGTATGTCGTGGCTGCATTTCCGGCACCCAGTTGAGCTCTTTGTAGAAGTCTGGGGAGGAGAAGTGGAAATATTACATCTGTTACAGAGAGAAGCACAGAGGGGGTTAAGTGGGAGTTGTGATTATTTTAGGGAAGCTGGGAGGGAGGGGGGGAATTGTCATCACCCAAACTGATAACCTACCCCTGTCACTCCTCTGTTTCCATAGCAACTGTCTGCATCCGAGGGACCGCCAAAAACATGCAGCGTGGATTTAATATATCTCTCTCTCTGATTTATTGTTTCAATTAGAGAAACAGACATAGAAATGGGGGATGGAAAACAATGTGCCCATACAGAGACATGAATCCTCTCCTTAGCGCTACCGAAAGTTCTACAGAGGATGGACAAATACGCAGAATACTCAGTATACTACAGAGGCCAAGGCTGTCCCCCTAATAGATTTACACAGTGCTAAATCAGCCGTGGACCAATCAGTTTCCTCTTATTAGCCCAGTGGGTGGCATTTTGGCAAAGTAGTTAGCATTGCTGGGGCCATGGGTTCCATTTAAATCATTATGAAGTATGTATATTCTCCTCATGTTGGTAAATATATCTATCTATCTATATCTATCTATATATCTATACAAATATACATATATATATATATATATATATATATATTTATTATAGAAAAAAAATATATATATAGTAGTAAATTAATAAAAGTTATCCTATATATACGCAGAGGTGCAAGAATGACAGTGGCGTGTGCAGAGGAGCAGGGGCTTGGGAAGATTTGGGCAGAGAGGGGCATTTATTTTTGCCGAGCTGTGCGGAAATGACACTCGCCTTTGCAGAGAAAGGTTTTCAGATTTTGTTGTATTCCTCTTTGGACTGCAATGCATAAAAAAAGGTAGCTAATAGCATTTTGCTTTTTGTTTTTTTAACCCTTTTGGTATAGTGGGCAGAAGTCTTAGAGGACAGAGGTTTCATTGGTCCCAGGGTAATGGACCCCTGTCTAGTATACCGGGACCAATGAGGTTGCAAATTTAGTTAGAGGCTAAAAACGCGGAGAGGTGTGAATGAGCCTTTAATTAGACAAAACAGTTTCCATGCACAGTCAGTGCATGGTGTAAAAAATAAATCATTAAAAAAATGTTCCCCTCCCCATGTCCTCCCCCGGCCGCAGTGCTAGACAGCCTGGGCTGGATTTAGCTATGATAGGACGACTACGACCAGGGACTATGCCCCTTCGAGGCTATATAGAGGCTGTATAATGCACTTTATACTTATGCTTGTAAACCGCATGGAAAATAGGATGAATGGTTTCTTATGCGCTCATTACCACCATTGTGTTCCAAAATGTCAACAGCGCTTTTAAAATCGGAAAACCGAGCTCGACCTATTCCTCATGCATTAACATGTTCTATCACTACAATAGGAAGTCATAGTAAAACTGCAGCACATTAAAGGCGTATGGAAACTATAATACTAAACCGTGATTAAAGTGCCTGTTAGGCTTCACGAGTTTTACCAATTGTCCTACAGGATTTGTGTGAACTAGTCCTTGAAATATTGGGCCAGACCCAATCTTCACCAGCTCTAGGTCATGGACGGGTCTTTTTACATAGGGGGAATAGTTACACGGTGCAAGGAAGACCCTGAAATTGCGCCCTCTCAACCATAGTATCCTGTAATAACCGTGCCTCGCAACATGACATCTTAGTATCCTGTAATAACCGTGCCTCGCAACATGACATCTTAGTATCCTGTAATAACCGTGCCTCGCAACATGACATCTTAGTATCCTGTAATAATCGTGCCTCGCAACATGACATCTTAGTATCCTGCAATAACCGTGCCTCGCAACATGACATCTTAGTATCCTGTAATAACCGTGCCTCGCAACATGACATCTTAGTATTCTGTAATAACCGTGCCTCGCAACATGACATCTTAGTATCCTGCAATAACCGTGCCTCGCAACATGACATCTTAGTATCCTGTAATAACCGTGCCTCGCAACATGACATCTTAGTATCCTGCAATAACCGTGCCACGCAACATGACATCTTAGTATCCTGTAATAACCGTGCCTCGCAACATGACATCTTAGTATCCTGTAATAACCGTGCCTCGCAACATGACATCTTAGTATCCTGTAATAATCGTGCCTCGCAACATGACATCTTAGTATCCTGCAATAACCGTGCCTCGCAACATGACATCTTAGTATCCTGTAATAACCGTGCCTCGCAACATGACATCTTAGTATTCTGTAATAACCGTGCCTCGCAACATGACATCTTAGTATCCTGCAATAACCGTGCCTCGCAACATGACATCTTAGTATCCTGTAATAACCGTGCCTCGCAACATGACATCTTAGTATCCTGCAATAACCGTGCCACGCAACATGACATCTTAGTATCCTGCAATAACCGTGCCTCGCAACATGACATCTTAGTATCCTGTAATAACCGTGCCTCGCAACATGACATCTTAGTATCCTGTAATAACCGTGCCACGCAACATGACATCTTAGTATCCTGTAATAACCGTGCCTCGCAACATGACATCTTAGTATCCTGTAATAACCATGCCTCGCAACATGACATCTTAGTATCCTGTAATAACCGTGCCACGCAACATGACATCTTAGTATTCTGTAATAACCGTGCCACGCAACATGACATCTTAGTATCCTGTAATAACCGTGCCTCGCAACATGACATCTTAGTATCCTGTAATAACCGTGCCTCGCAACATGACATCTTAGTATCCTGTAATAACCGTGCCTCGCAACATGACATCTTAGTATCCTGTAATAACCGTGCCTCGCAACATGACATCTTAGTATCCTGTAATAACCGTGCCACGCAACATGACATCTTAGTATCCTGTAATAACCGTGCCTCGCAACATGACATCTTAGTATCCTGTAATAACCGTGCCTCGCAACATGACATCTTAGTATCCTGTAATAACCGTGCCTCGCAACATGACATCTTAGTATCCTGTAATAACCGAGCCACGCAACATGACATCTTAGTATCCTGCAATAACCGTGCCTCGCAACATGACATCTTAGTATCCTGTAATAACCGTGCCTCGCAACATGACATCTTAAGTGTCCTGTAATAACCGTGCCTCGCAACATGACATCTTAGTATCCTGTAATAACCGTGCCTCGCAACATGACATCTTAGTATCCTGTAATAACCGTGCCTCGCAACATGACATCTTAGTATCCTGTAATAACCGTGCCTCGCAACATGACATCTTAGTATCCTGTAATAACCGTGCCTCGCAACATGACATCTTAGTATCCTGTAATAACCGTGCTTTGCAACATGACATCTTAGTATCCTGTAATAACCGTGCCTCGCAACATGACATCTTAGTATCCTGTAATAACCGTGCCACGCAACATGACATCTTAGTATACTGTAATAATCGTGCCTCGCAACATGACATCTTAGTATCCTGTAATAACCGTGCCACGCAACATGACATCTTAGTATACTGTAATAATCGTGCCTCGCAACATGACATCTTAGTATCCTGTAATAACCGTGCCTCGCAACATGACATCTTAGTATCCTGTAATAACCGTGCCACGCAACATGACATCTTTTTTTTCCGCATGAGGTGCACTGGTCGCACTACAGTGGCCACTGCCCAGGGGTCGGAGAAAGCCCCAGTACTTATCAGGGTGGAATTGGTAACCTCTGGGAAGACGAGGAGGGGGAAGGACGCTGTTTTACAGCCCCTCATTGCTCCGGATGAGGACACTGTACATGGGCACTGGTTTATTAAAGGTGATGAGTGCGCCTGCAAAAGTTCTTCGCCGCCAAATGGGTCCCATTAAAAGTATAAACCTTCTACGATGAAGAGTGCTTCTAACTGAACTCCGAGCAATGTAATAACACACAAACATACAGACACACTACAATGACACATGTCCTCATGCCACCTCTATTTCATGTACTCCAAAACTAAGGCTAAACCAAGCAATATTTGAAATAAATAGTACTCAAGGTGTAGGAGGCTGTGCTGTGTTCTGACATTTACAGTACATTGTATAATTATCTACTTCTCCACACATTGAGGCTTTCTGTTTGCAGAGGACACTCCCAGTGCGGAGATGGGGGGATCACCTACATATACGCAGGGCAGACCATTGAGGATTACTAGTGTGCAGTCAAGGTGTTTTATGGCGATCATCGGCTGCACTATATACTTAGAGAACTGAAAACACAGTGCTATATAGAGAACTGAACTGCCCCCTTAATACACAGTGTACTATAGAGACCTAAATACACAGTGCTATATGGAGACCAGAATCAATGTGCTTTATAGACAATGGAACTGTCCCCCTAATACACAGTGCTTTATAGACAATGAAACTGTCCCTAATACACAATATACTATAGAGACTTGAATACACAGTGCTTTATAGACAATGGAACTGTCCCCCTAATACACAGTGCTATATAGACAATGAAACTGTCCCTAATACACAATATACTATAGAGACCTGAATACATAGTGCTATATAGACAATGGAGCTGTCCCCCTAACACAGTGTAATATAGAGAGATGACTACACAGTGCTAAATAGACAATATAATTGTACTCCTAATACACAGTGCTATATAGAGAACTGAATACACAGTGCTGTATAGACAATGAAACTATCCCCCTAATACACAATGTACTATAGAAAGCTGAATACACAGTGCTATATAGAGAGATGAATACACAGTGCTATATAGACAATGGAACTGTCCCTAATACACAATATACTATAGAGACCTGAATACACAGTGCTATATAGACAATGGAACTGTTCCCCTAATACACAGTGCAATATAGACAATGGAGCTGTCCCCCTAACACAGTGTACTATAGAGAGCTGAATACACAGTGCTATATAGACAATGGAACTGTCCCTAATACACAGTGTACTATAGATACCTCAATACACAGTGCTATATAGACAATGAAACTATCCCCCTAATACACAGTGCATGTCGTGAACATAGAGAACATACAGTTATTTATAAGGGTTAACCCATCACATAATTGTGGTGAACAAGACCTAAATCATAACTGCAGTGTAAATATGATATATCAAATGAATACATTGATAAGTTGAGCTACTAAAGTGTAAAATGTGAAGCCAGAGAGTCTGTTCTGTGTGTATTCGGTGAATCTGCACATTCCAGTGTTAGAAGATAGCAGTGTCACCTGTGGCAGCTCCAAATGCTCCTGCCACGAGATATATCCTGGCCTGGGATGGAGTTCTGACACCTGAATAGACTTTTAGGAACCGCTCAGCATGGCGGAGACATGTGCTGACTTGGTTATATTTTATATAGACAAGAATAATTCAGTTTTAAAATATGTCACTTAAAACCCATAAAAGTAGGGATCAACCACATATTCCCCAATAGTAGCATGATGAAGGGCAGCTCATATGTCAAATTAAGAGTTCTGTCACACAGAAAAGGTCTGTGTGACGCTCCACAGAAAAGTTAGGAAACATAATAGAATTGGGTAGTAAATCAGGCAACATGCAAATGGTGACTGAAAAAGTGTCACAGACCACAACCCCCCTGGAAGGTGGGGAAATGTGTAACGGTGTCTTTAAAAAGCTGAGACCAGTTACAACAAATTGTCAGTCTCTTGGGAAAATCAATCCACATTGATAAGCTGTCCATCTTCCTAGCCAATTTCCCATAGCACAGATTATACAACTCATGTAAGTCATACTCTGAATGTAACCCCTTTTATTTTAAACTGTTTTGCACGTGTATGTTATGTCAATGGTTTATTAATTTGTTACATATAGATATAGATATATAATATATATATATATATATATATATATATATATATATATATATATATATATATCTATATCTGTATGTATGCCTGTACCTTTGTATATTAAATCTATAAATTTAGCAAGTGGTGTCCTTGATACTCTAATGAATCCATTAACCTGTTAAGAAGAATATAGCTCAACCAAGCTAACCCTTTGAATGCCGGTGTGAGATTTGTTAATGCATTTGATTAACAAGCCCAGTGTGTGCCTGCATTTACATTTGTACAACAGTCTGGAGGTGTGAAGAGTTAACCCTTTGATTGTTGGGGTGGACCTTGCTAACCTGTGTGTAGCCAGAAACCATGTGTGCCAGTGTGGGACAGTATATTGGGGTCCTATTGCCCGTATTCAATAGGTGGTGGCATACCTGAAGTGTGTGGGGGTGTGAGAGCGCTGTGTGGGGGCGATGCAGCAGGTCTGTAACCTGTGTGATAGGTAGAGAGAGACTGAATGCTGGAATCGTGTGTAACCTCATACAGTAAACACCCAAAGTCACGGAATCTGGGAGCGTGTCAAGAAAGCTGGTAGTGTGTCTAATGACAGTGCACTATAGAGAGCTGAATACATAGTGCTATATAGACAATGGAACTATCCTCCTAATACACAGTGCTATATAGACAATGGAACTGTCCCCCTAATACACAGTGCTATATAGACAATTTAACTATCCCCTAATAGACAGTGTACCATAGAAAATTGAACTGTCTCCCTAATACACAGTGTAGTATAGAGAGCTGAATACACAGTGCTATATAGACAATGGAACTGTCTCCCTAATACACAGTGTAGTATAGAGAGCTGAATACACAGTGCTATATAGACAATGGAACTGTCTCCCTAATACACAGTGTAGTATAGAGAGCTGAATACACAGTGCTATATAGACAATGGAACTGTCTCCCTAATACACAGTGTAGTATAGAGAGCTGAATACACAGTGCTATATAGACAATGGAACTGTCCCCCTAATATACAGTGCTATATAGAGACCTGCATACACAGTGCTATATAGACAATGGAACTGCCCCCCTAATACACAGTGCACGATAGAGACCTGAATACACAGTGCTATATAGACCATGGAACTGTCCCCCTAATACACAGTGCACTATAGAGACCTGAATACACAGTGCACGATAGAGACGTGAATACACTGTGCTGTATAGACAATGGAGCTCTCCCCCTAATACACAGTGCACGATAGAGACCTGAATACACAGTGCTGTACAGATACAGGAAATCTGTGGTACTCACGTTTGTGGTTATTTTTCCTGTGAAAAGGGATAAGATATCTCTCTGCGTTCTCCTCACCCTCCTCCTCGGCCAGGTGAGTGTGGGTGTAGTGGTAGCTGAGGCCGGGACGATTCTTGTATCTCTTCCCGCAGACTACAGAGGAAATATTGGTACAGAAACTATTAAATCACGATTTGTACACATCATTGGACATACGCTACTAAATTGTGACATGTATACACACAGCCCAGTACAGACATTACTACACCATGACATGTATACACACAGCCCTGTACAGACACTACTACACCATGACATGTACACACACAGCCCAGTACAGACACTACTAAACCATGACATGTATACACACAGCCCAGTACAGACACTACTACACCATGACATGTATACACACAGCCCAGTACAGACACTACTACACCATGACATGTATACACACAGCCCAGTACAGACACTACTACACCATGACATGTATACACACAGCCCAGTACAGACACTACTACACCATGACATGTACACACACAGCCCTGTACAGACACTACTACACCATGACATGTACACACACAGCCCAGTACAGACACTACTACTCCATGACATGTTTACACACAGCCCAGGTCCAGTACAGACACTACTACACCATGACATGTATACACACAGCCCAGTACAGACACTACTACACCATGACATGTATACACACAGCCCAGTACAGACACTACTACACCATGACATGTATACACACAGCCCAGTACAGACATTACTACACCATGACATGTATACACACAGCCCAGTACAGACACTACTACACCATGACATGTACACACACAGCCCAGTACAGACACTACTACACCATGACATGTATACACACAGCCCTGTACAGACACTACTACACCATGACATGTACACACACAGCCCAGTACAGACACTACTACTCCATGACATGTTTACACACAGCCCAGGTCCAGTACAGACACTACTACACCATGACATGTATACACACAGCCCAGTACAGACACTACTACACCATGACATGTATACACACAGCCCAGTACAGACACTACTACACCATGACATGTATACACACAGCCCAGTACAGACATTACTACACCATGACATGTATACACACAGCCCAGTACAGACACTACTACACCATGACATGTATACACACAGCCCAGGTCCAGTACAGACACTACTACACCATGACATGTACACACACAGCCCAGTACAGACACTACTACACCATGACATGTATACACACAGCCCAGGTCCAGTACAGACACTACTACACCATGACATGTATACACACAGCCCAGTACAGACACTACTACACCATGACATGTATACACACAGCTCAGTACAGACACTACTACACCATGACATGTATACACACAGCCCAGTACAGACACTACTACACCATGACATGTATACAAACAGCCTAGGTCCAGTACAGACACTACTACACCATGACATTTATACACACAGCCCAGTACAGACACTACTACACCATCATCATCATCATCATCAGTTATTTATATAGCGCCAACATATTCCGTAGCGCTTTACAATTGGGGACAAATGTAATAAACTAATAAACAAACTGGGTAAAACAGACAAAGAGGTGAGAAGGCCCTGCTCGCAAGCTTACAATCTATGGGACAATGGGAGATTGACACATGAGGTTAAGTATACATTTTGCATCTTGGCCCAGCCAGACTGCAAAGGTAGGGTGACTCATAAGCTAAATGATCCTGTCACACAATAATGTTGGTCCGGGGGTAGTTGTCTTGTGTGAAATTGTGTAACAGGCTAAAGGTAGTGAGGTTAAGATGGTGGTTGAGGAATATTATACGCTTGTCTGAATAGGTAGGTTTTCAGAGAACGCTTGAAAGTTTGTAGAACAGAGGAGAGTCTTATTGTGCGAGGGAGAGAGTTCCATAGAGTGGGTGCAGCCCGAAAAAAGTCCTGTAACCGGGAATGGGAGGATGTAATGAGGGTGGATGAGAGACGCAGATCTTTTGCAGAACGGAGTTGCCGAGTTGGGAGATATTTTGAGACAAGAGAGGAGATGTATGTTGGTGCAGCTTTGTTGATGGCCTTGTAGGTTAGTAAAAGTATTTTATATTGGATTCGGTAGAAGACAGGCAGCCAGTGTAGAGACATACAGAGTGATTCAACAGAGGAATAGCTATTTGCAAGGAAAATCAGTCTTGCCGAAGCATGCAAAATAGATTTTAGGGGTTTGAGTCTGTTTTTGGGAAGACCAGTAAGGAGGGAATTGCAATAGTCAATGCGGGAGATGATTAGTGCATGAATTAAGGTTTTAGCAGTGTCTTGTGTGAGATATGTGCGGATTCTGGAAATGTTCTTTAGATGTATGTAACATGATTTAAATATAGAGTCAATGTGGGGAACAAAGGATAGGCGTGAATCAAGGATTACACCTAGGCAGCGAGCTTGTGGGGTGGGATTTATGGTCATGTTATCAACAGAGATAGAAATGTCAGGTATGCTCTTGTTGGCGGGTGGGAATATTATTAACTCTGTTTTAGAAAGATTAAGTTTGAGTTGACGAGAGGACATCCAAGATGAAATGGCAGAAAGACAGTCAGTTACACGGGACAACACAGATGTCGAGATATCAGGAGAGGATAGATAGATTTGGGTATCATCCGCATAGAGATGATACTGAAAGCCAAAGGAACTTATTAGATTTCCAAGAGAAGCGGTATAGATAGAGAACAGCAGAGGACCTAGCACCGAGCCTTGTGGTACTCCAACTGATAGGGGAAGCGGAGCAGATGTGGCTCCAGAGAAATTAACAGTGAAAGAGCGATTAGAGAGGTAAGATGAGAACCAGGATAGAACTGTGTCTTGAAGACCTAGGGATTGCAGCGTTTGTATGAGAAGAGAGTGGTCAACTGTGTCAAATGCAGCCGAGAGATCAAGGAGAATTAGGAGAGAGTAATGGCGTTCAGTCTTAGCAGTGATCAGATCATTAACAACCTTGGTCAGCGCAGTCTCTGTGGAGTGTTGAGAACGAAAGCCTGACTGAAGAGGATCCAACAGGTTGTTTGCGGAAAGAAAGCGTGTGAGGCGAGTGTAGGCAAGTCTCTCTAGAAGCTTGGAGGGGCAAGGGAGCTGAGAGATGGGACGGTAATTTGAGAGAGAGTTTGGGTCGGAGTTTTGTTTTTTTAGAATAGGAGTAATCACTGCATGCTTGTATAGTGATGGAAAGATGCCAGTAGAGAGTGAGAGATTACAGATTTGAGTTAGAGGTGAAATGAGCACAGAAGACAGGGATCTACCAATTTGCGAGGGAATAGGATCAAGAGGACAGGAGGTAGAGTAGGAAGATAAGAAGAGCGTAGAAATTTCCTCTTCATACACACAGCCCAGGTCCAGTACAGACACTTCTACACCATGACATGTATACACACAGCCCAGTACAGACACTTCTACACCATGACATGTATACACACAGCCCAGTACAGACACTACTACACCATGACATGTATACACACAGCCCAGTACAGACACTACTACACCATGACATGTATACACACAGCCCAGTACAGACACTACTACACCATGACATGTATACACACAGCCCAGGTCCAGTACAGACACTACTACACCATGACATGTATACACACAGCCCAGTACAGACACTACTACACCATGACATGTATACACACAGCCCAGTACAGACACTAATACACCATGACATGTATACACACAGCCCAGTACAGACACTACTACACCATGACATGTATACACACAACCCAGTACGGACACTACAACACCATGACATGTATACACACAGCCCAGGCCCAGTACAGACACTACTACACCATGACATGTATACACACAGCCCAGGTCCAGTACAGACACTACTACACCAAGACATGTATGCACAGCCCAGTACAGACACTACTACACCATGACATGTATACACACAGCCCAGTACAGACACTACTACACCATGACATGTATACACACAGCCCAGGTCCAGTACAGACACTACTACACCATGACATGTATACACACAGCCCAGTACAGACACTACTACACCATGACATGTATACACACAGCCCAGTACAGACACTACTACACCATGACATGTATACACACAGCCCAGTACAGACACTACTACACCATGACATGTATACAAACAGCCTAGGTCCAGTACAGACACTACTACACCATGACATTTATACACACAGCCCAGTACAGACACTACTACACCATGACATGTATACACACAGCCCAGTACAGACACTACTACACCATGACATGTATACACACAGCCCAGTACAGACACTACTACACCATGACATGTATACACACAGCCCAGTATAGACACTACTACACCATGACATGTATACACACAGCCCAGGTCCAGTACAGACACTTCTACACCATGACATGTATACACACAGCCCAGTACAGACACTACTACACCATGACATGTATACACACAGCCCAGTACAGACACTACTACACCATGACATGTATACACACAGCCCAGTACAGACACTACTACACCATGACATGTATACACACAGCCCAGTACAGACACTACTACACCATGACATGTACACACACAGCCCAGTACAGACACTACTACACCATGACATGTATACACACAGCCTAGTACAGACACTACTACACCATGACATGTATACACACAGCCCAGTACAGACACTACTACACCATGACATGTATACAAACAGCCTAGGTCCAGTACAGACACTACTACACCATGACATTTATACACACAGCCCAGTACAGACACTACTACACCATGACATGTATACACACAGCCCAGGTCCAGTACAGACACTTCTACACCATGACATGTATACACACAGCCCAGTACAGACACTACTACACCATGACATGTATACACACAGCCCAGTACAGACACTACTACACCATGACATGTATACACACAGCCCAGTACAGACACTACTACACCATGACATGTATACACACAGCCCAGGTCCAGTACAGACACTACTACACCATGACATGTACACACACAACCCAGTACGGACACTACAACACCATGACATGTATACACACAGCCCAGGTCCAGTACAGACACTACTACACCATGACATGTATACACACAGCCCAGTACAGACACTACTACACCATGACATGTATACACACAGCCCAGTACAGACACTACTACACCATGACATGTATACACACAGCCCAGTACAGACACTACTACACCATGACATGTATACACACAGCCCAGTACAGACACTACTACACCATGACATGTATACAAACAGTCTAGGTCCAGTACAGACACTACTACACCATGACATTTATACACACAGCCCAGTACAGACACTACTACACCATGACATGTATACACACAGCCCAGGTCCAGTACAGACACTTCTACACCATGACATGTATACACACAGCCCAGTACAGACACTACTACACCATGACATGTATACACACAGCCCAGTACAGACACTACTACACCATGACATGTATACAAACAGCCTAGGTCCAGTACAGACACTACTACACCATGACATTTATACACACAGCCCAGTACAGACACTACTACACCATGACATGTATACACACAGCCCAGGTTCAGTACAGACACTACTACACCATGACATTTATAAACACAGCCCAGTACAGACACTACTACACCATGACATGTATACACACAGCCCAGGTCCAGTACAGACACTACTACACCATGACATGTATACACACAACCCAGTACAGACACTAATACACCATGACATGTATACACACAGCCCAGGTCCAGTACAGACACTACTACAGCCCAGTACATACACTACTACACCATGACATGTATACACACAGCCCAGTACAGACACTACTACACCATGACATGTACACACAGCCCAGTACAGACACTACTACACCATGACATGTATACACACAGCCCAGTACAGACACTACTACACCATGACATGTATACACACAGCCCAGGTCCAGTACAGACACTACTACACCATGACATGTATACACACAGCCCAGGTTCAGTACAGACACTACTACACCATGACATGTATACACACAGCCCAGGTCCAGTACAGACACTACTACACCATGACATGTATACACACAGCCCAGTACAGACACTACTACACCATGACATGTATACACACAGCCCAGGTCCAGTACAGACACTAATACACCATGACATGTATACACACAGCCCAGGTCCAGTACAGACACTACTACAGCCCAGTACAGACACTACTACACCATGACATGTATACACACAGCCCAGTACAGACACTACTACACCATGACATGTACACACAGCCCAGTACAGACACTACTACACCATGACATGTATACACACAGCCCAGTACAGACACTACTACACCATGACATGTATACACACAGCCCAGGTCCAGTACAGACACTACTACACCATGACATGTATACACACAGCGCAGGTCCAGTACAGACACTACTACACCATGACATGTATACACACTGCCCAGTAGACACTACTACTCTCATCTTTTCATAAGTGAATTACAAATAATGTCGCAGTATTTAGTGTGATATTTTGACTAATTCCATTTAAATGTTCATTATAACACATGAGAAATAAGTAAAGATATACACAACCAACTTCTCTCTATATATTCCTATGTATTATTATTTGTGTCAACTAGCTCCACAATGTAAAATATTGGGGTGCTACTTACTGTCGCACACATAGGGTTTGTCTCGGTCTTCTAAGGTTGAAGGATCCTGTCTCTTTTTCAAGCCCCCAATTCCACAGGCCTAAGAAAGATAAATAGCTATTTGTGTTCCATCAAATCCTTCTCCCTCGTTTCTCCCTGAGCCGCACACCCCTGTTATTCATGATAATGGGCCCAATACAACTATCAATCCTGATCAACACCTGGGGGCTAGATTTACTAAACTGCCGGTTTGAAAAAGTGGAGATGCTGCCTATAGCAACCAATCAGATTCTAGCTGTTATTTGTTTAGTACATTCTACAAAATAACTTTAATATTCAGGGTAATATCATTCAGTGCAACAGCATACAGAAACTAGGTTATTCCAATAACAAGAAACAAAACCCGCTTCCCATAGCCCCCTCCATGGACAATCCAAGAAGCAGTTATTAAATAGATCCATAGTATTATGAACATTCCGACAAGGGTTAAGGGAAGGGCACGGTTAGATCCTTATATACTATGAACATTCCGTCAAGGGTTAAGGGGAGGGCACGGTCAGGGTTACTACTATAACTGGGGTGCCTACCTTTCCTTTTGCTCTGTTCTTGCGTTTTGGGGTGTCATCCTCCAGTTCTTCACCCTCCAGTTCGTGTGGGACATCTCCCACCTGTGTCTTCTGGAAACATGGGAACCAAACTTAAAATTTCCCTTCCCTAAAATTCACTGTACATGTCCATAGATGGAGAAAGATTCATGTTGGACAAGTGGATGGAAAAAGAACCAAGATTGAGGACATTTTAGATGCAGAATACTGAAAGGACACGACACAAGTAGCTGGAAATAGCACTTCCAAATTTCTATAGGTCACTAGTAGAATTGAACATGGGTTTGGACATGAAGATGACCTCTGTTGGATTAAAGACAACATGGGACACATAAATTGTCAGAGGTCATGTTGCATGAGAAGAAGGATAAAGAGGACAACACTAAGTCCAAAGATGTGACATTAGTGAAAGGATGACAACAAGTGTAATGGTTCTGCAGTTGAGTACATGGATAGACAAATGGACACTAAACTATATATATATATACATATATACATATGTGTAAATATACGACCTATGTTAGTCAAGCAGATTAATTAAGTCTATCTTAGTAGATGATTGTAATAATGATCAACATACTCTTCTCACCTGACAGTCACTGACTATCTCTTCCTCTTTCAGTTCCAATTTCTTGTCTACAGTCTCCGCACACAGTAAGGCTTCTAAGACGGGCCCCTCTGGCAAACTGCTCTCCTTCTTCATAGGAACCTCATAGTCTGAGACAAGAAACGTGATTGAGATAAAAACTTAGGAGGTCTCAGGCTGATCAGAGGTGCGAATGAGGAAATATTTACCCTCAAGGTCACATCCAGTTGTGACAAAGTACTAGAGATACAGTGGTGAACTTTGGAAAGAGCAACAGGAAACATTAGTAGGTGACTATAAAGGTCCACCTGTTAAATATGTATATTATGGACATGGTATGATGTTTAAGTGGAACAAAGGACCAGTGGAAGTACAACAACAGTACAACGGATACTGGGATACCAAATAAATGTAGCCATCTACTTCAAAATAGGTGACTCCAATAAGTTTCATCAAGGCCTGGTGATCCACCAGTGATGAAGCACTGAGAGTTGAGTGGTGGTCAGTACGCAGGTACGTCAACTTGACTGTATGCCATTGTACGTTAACCTTCTCCAAGACAATGGGCCAAAAATAGTATGTACATAGGTGATTATTGGGTAATAAGGTATGGGCAATGCAGAAAGAGCCAATAAACAATTAACTTGTGGACAGGGAGGACCATTAGCCAGGTTGAAGTGTGGAGGCCCATTTGGGAACAATTAGCGGTCCAACAGGAGATGCAGCCAAGAATTATCAGTGAAAGACACAGTTAATATATGGTCTTACGCTAATGGCTCTATGGAGTCACCACGGCAAAAATAGAATCTGAAATATATGAGCATTCCACTTGTATATTATATGACTTATAATGAATCCTAGTCCATAACTATTTAAGGGAGGTCTAACAATGTATAGTGCAGCATCACAAAAAATGTTTAGCTATAGGTCGTTATTGTAATTGTTTTCAGTTGACTAAACCTAATCTCCGTCTTTGATCCTCTGCAGCACTTATTCTTTCATTCAAGCATAGTAATGTGATAAAATGATGCTTTTAACCACAAAAAGGACTCGATATTAAACTTTCTACCTGTCCAGGAATATGGGCCATAGCTGGACCTCCCATAAATGTGTTACAAAAGGGGAAAGAATAGGAAACATACGCAGATATAGCTCTTATCTGTCTCCTGGCATAATGTAGGGCTCTCTTCCTCCCTCAGTGTTATACACAGCGAACTGGGAGATCCATTAGCTGTCATTAGCACAGTTAAAACCATAAAAAGACACTTCTGTACTGCAATTAGCCATAAAAAGCCAATCAGGGTGTAAGCGGCAAGTAATCAGCGTTAGAGGGGGGGAGAGAGGGGCTCCTTCTAAGACTTGCAGGGGATTTGCAGTTTTCAGTGGCAGTAGCCGGCCCAGACACACACAGCAGAAAGGAGAGTTTGCAAAAATCCTTTGCTTTGATTCACTTTAATCCAATGACGCTATTTCGGGTTCTCAGTCTGCCCCTGTGGCACCCTTTACAATGACTATACCAGTTGCAATAGACATTTCAATGAACTATATCACCTACCCAGTGCTGGTATTATAAGAGTAACATTGTTCTTACTCTCACCCAGTATGAGTGACCAGCCTGGCCCATAAATACTGCTCTTGGCTTCCATTTTGGACCAGTAACACAGGTTCTGGCTCCCATTCTTCTCAGTAACATCAGTCCCAGATACCAATCTGGTCCCTTAACTGAGGTTTTGGCTCCCTGTCCATCCCATTAACAGAGCTTGTGGCTCCCAGTCTGGCCCAGTAACAGCTCTCCTGGCACCCTGTCTGGCGTGCCAGTCCTTGCTCCCAGTTTAGTACTGTAACAGCAGCGTTTCCCAGTAGTAGTGGACCCAGCTCCAAATCTGACCCAGTACTAGAGGTCATGTCTGCCAATCTGGCACCGAAACAGTCACCATGTTTCTTATTTTTGCATAGTAACCACAGTCCCTGCTCCCAGACCGCCCCAATATCATTAGTCCTTGCTCCCAGTCTGGACTGGTAGCATTGGCCCTGGCTCCCACCCTGGTAGCATTGGTCCTGGCTCCCAGTCTGGTAGGATTGGTCCTGGCTCCCACCCTGGTAGCATTGGTCCTGGCTCCCACCTCGGTACCATTGGTCATGGTTCCCAGTCTGCCCAGTGCCAGTATCCTGCACCATATCCCAGTATGAGAGGTCTCAGCTACAAGTCCAGCCCAACATATCTCCTGGCCTAATAATATTCTGTCTGGCCCAGTGGCAGAACCCCTGGCTTAGAGTACGGCCTAGTAACAGACCTCCTGGCTCCCAGTCTGGCCAATATATCTCCTTGCTCTGGTATGGCTGGTAACAGCTCCCCTGGTCCACAGTCTGGACAAAAGACAGATCTCCTTCTATGAATAGGGTCTAGTGACTGCTGCTAATATGACCTGATTGCATATCTCCTGGCCACCAGTGTGACCTGATAACAGTGCTCCTGGCTTAAAGTCTGGCCCAGTTAAAGATGTACTGGATGCCAGTCTGGCTCTGTAACAAATCTCATGGATCCAAATCTGGCCTATTAACGGATCTCATAGATTCCAGTCTGGTCCAGTAACAGATCTCATAGATCAGTTTGTCCCAGTAAGAGATCTCAGTCTGGCCCAGTATGAGATCTCCTGGCTTACCATGTTGCCTGGTATCCATGGATCTAGCTATAGTTCTGCCATAGTTACAGCGATCCTGGTTTTAATTACTTTTATACTGTTATTAACGTTTGTGCCCACTGGGCTTTCATCTTGCAGAGATTAAAATCAATATTTATTTTTAGATCTACCGTGTATATGGTATATATACACACATATATATATGTATATATATATATATATATATATATATATATATATATATATATACACACACATTTATATATATATATATATATATATATATATGTATATATATATATATATTTATATATATATATATATACATATATATGTATATATCATCATCATCATCATTTATTTATATAGCGTTAACATATTCCATAGCGCTTTTAATTGGGATTATATATATTATATATATGGGATTATATATATATATATATATATATATATATACACATAAATATATATACACATACACATATATGCATACAATATTTTATTTTGCAGTCTGATCAGTGGGACTGCCTTTTACATGAGAACTGAAATTGCATTTTCTTTCCAGACAAGTATACAAAAAAAAGAGCATTAATACGTCTGGTCATGTGGTTTGATAGTTTCCATGGCAACTGCTTTTTTCATTTACCGAATAGCTGAATTAAAAAAAAAAAACTGAAGAAAAATGTGAGAGGAAAAAAACGGGGGAAGGGAGGAATAGAGAGGGAGGGGGGAAGAGGAAGAGCGAGGAAGGGAAGAAATAGAGGGAGCAATAGGAAGAAGACGATGGATTTTGAGGAGATGAATAAAAGAGGAATAGCAAAGATGAAAAGAGGGGAACAGACAGAGGAACTGGATAATGAGCAGTGTGGGGGGGGGGGGGAGAAGTGGGAACAAATGCAACTAGAGAGAGAGAGGGATTGGAAGTATGGGGGATTGTGGAAAGGGAGGGGGGTTTGGGAGTAAGAAGAGGGGGGTCAGGAAGCAGAGAGAGAGAAAATAAATTAGGGAATGTAAAGACTAAGAACAATAGTTCAAAGGAGGAGGAGAGAGGGTACTATGGAGGGAACTGCTGGGGTGAAGAGACCGACAGGAAGACAGGAAGACAAATACAATATAAAACATAGTGCTGTGATTTCCTGAGGATGTCCTTCTACTATTGTGTTCTTACCTGATTTACCATCACTATGTAATGTTACAACACTCAGACCAGAGGAATAAAAAATTCTAGTAATTATTCTAATATTACAGGTAGTGAACAGAAAAAAATGGAAACACCAGTGTAGTCATGTAATCCAGCATTGGGCCACAAGGTGCAGCCAGTACAGTCTGAGCCATGTGGCATTGAATGTACCCATGTCTGAAATAGTGCAGGAGGGATCACTCTACCGACACCTGGTTCATGGTGATGGAAAATGTTGTATCAGCTGTCCTTCCAGGATATCACAGAAACGCTCCATTTGGTTCCTATCTGTGGAAAGGCCATGACATATGGATAACATCAGAGTCACACACATCAAACCAATGAGTGGCAGTGCTATTGCTGTGGGAATGAGGGGTATTGTCATCCTGGAAGACACTCCAACCATCAGGAAACAAATGTTGCCACATGGGGTGGAGGTCATCACTCGTGCACCCAAATCATGGCAAGAAAACATGAACCTGACCATTCCGGAACCACCAGAACTCTTCACTTAGTGCTGAAGAGATCTTTAGTTTGTTGTGTGATTGTCGAGA
This sequence comes from Mixophyes fleayi, assembly GCF_038048845.1. NCBI lineage: Eukaryota > Metazoa > Chordata > Amphibia > Anura > Limnodynastidae > Mixophyes > Mixophyes fleayi. Next base: position 26,377,389 of record NC_134410.1, read on the forward strand.
TTCATCTGCCCATATCGCCTCCCTCCACTGCACGGTAGTCCGCTGCCCGTTCTCTATGCACCACTGACCTCACAAGCGCGCATTGCCAAGGGCGATAATACGATTTATGCACTACAGCCCAATTATGATATTGTGGAGTTCTCGTTGGACCGTTTTTTTTTATTTTATTAAACCGGCTGCTGGCTCTATAGGTTGAAATTTTCAGCCAATTGATCTGAAATCTGCTCACTGTACTGCCTTCCCAATGTATACAGGGATATCCTGGAGTATGCACTTTCGGCCACTAAAGCCCTTTGCTGATAATCTCTTTTTCCAAGGGAGCTCCATGCTGGCATCTTGTTAGACAACAGTTGCTCTTGAAACGTGAGCATGTTCAGCTGACTTGGGCACTGAGGTCACTTCCAAACAAGCCCCATTAATCCCTTCTCTTTCAAAGTCTGTGAAGTCTTCTCTTGCAACCAGGCTAGCCATAATTATAGGCAACCTGTGTGGATGACCGTGCTTTCAGTATAATTGATATCCCTCATCTACCCAGGCGTTTCCTTTTGTTGTCCGCTACCTGTAACTTATTAAGTAATGCTCTACTCATTTGTCTACTAATATCCCTATAATGTCTAAAATTATACCCTAATAACATATATTACAATACTCATTTCTAGTAATATTTCTTTTTCAACATCTTTAGCAATATTATAACAGCATTATGGGTAAAACTAACATCTCTAGTAGCATTTTTATAACTTTACTAATAATACTCTTGATTCGAATATATGCATAGACTCTTGTCAATATTATCTGTATAAATGGTGTGTTATGATGTCATCGGTGTTCATTAGGAAAACATGTTGTACTATGAGTAATAATGGACCCCCTACTGTAAATGAATACAGATATTAGAAGTCACCTCAGAGACCTGTATAAAATCCCATGGTCTCAAACTTCTATATGGTCACTGAACTAATTAACTGATGAAATACTTATCATGCACATGTTTCTATCAAAATAAATGTCTGAGGACATGATAAAAAGAGTAGCGTATTACTAACGGTAATAGCCGCGCGGGTATTACCGTTAATAAGGTAATTTCTCTGCCGATATTCGCTCGCAGCTCTGTGAGCCGTGAGTAAAAATGTGCGTTTGAAATTACCATAGTAGACTCTGCTTGGCAGCCTATTAGGAAGATTTGCAGGAAAATAATGCAAGTAGCCCAGTGACCCAGCCCCAGGGTGCCCAACTGTGGGACTGGCCCAGAGGCAATTGCCCTCCTTTCCACCGGATTGGGTACGCTTGATCGATGAGGAAACATCTGACATCAACAAGCCCTCCAACTAAAATCCGAATTTCTGGCAAACCAATGTAAAAATAAACAGACTTACCTTGAAGCCAACGCTGGAGATCTCCGATTGGATCACCCTGCTGACAGCAAGTTATCCCGATTGGAGAAGTGTTCGGCCAGTGGCGGCTTGACGTCATCGCGACGTCTGTCAATAGAAATTTAAAGCGGCAATGTGGGGACCCCTAAGGTTAAGTGTTTAAACCCTTAACCCGATGCTGTAGATCTCCGATTGGATCAACCTGCTGACAGCAAGTGATTCCGATTGGAGAAGTGTTCGGCAGTGCAGCTTGATGTCATTTCGACGTCTGTCAATAGAAATTTAAAGCGGCAATGTTGGGTTAAGGGTTTTAAACACTTAACCTTAGGGGTCCCCACATTGCCGCTTTAAATTTCTATTGACAGACGTCGCAATGACGTCAAGCCGCACTGCCGAACACTTCTCCAATCGGGATAACTTGCTGTCAGCAGGGTGATCCAATCGGAGATCTCGAGCGTTGGCTTCAAGGTAAGTCTGGTTATTTTCACATCGGTTTTGCTAGAAATTCGGATTTTAGTCTGGAGGGCTTGTCGATGTCAGATTGGTGGTAAATCGTTTTCACGATTACCACCAGCCAGCCCCCGGAAAGAGACACCTATCTGTAATAACATACCAGCAGGATTTTAAACTGTTAAGTGTTATAAGCTATAAAAAAAACAAATCTGACGATATATGAGGAAGGAGCTGGGGGTACACAGGGGAAGGCTCAGGGCAATAGAGCCGTATGTTGCCCATTACTGGTCCTTGGAAGATAAATAGCAGGCAACCCAACCTCTAAGAGAATAACTCAAGTTTACCAAAGACCACACAAATAATCCAGATGTCTCCTATTAGAATATGTTATGTACAGTATAACACGATTGAGGCATAAACAAGAAAATTTATGCTAATACAAAATTAAAACACTGCATTTCTAATAAGCAACCGGGAAGCAAAGTTGTGTGAGTATGATAGATTGTCCCTGCTTTACAGCCAGGACAGATGGACGGCAGCTAGTGAGGGAACAATAAATTCTGGTTTGTACCAACTAGCTGTCTACATAAGAATGTTAGATTATCCCTGTGTGAGCTGAGGTTTAATGTGGGTCATTCAGCAGGACAACAATCCTAGCCACACAAATACATTTACAACAGAATGAAGGAAGCAGGAGACACATGGGTGACAGTTATAAAAAATACTGCACAGGTAAATGTGTAAAAAAAGGTACTGTAACCCATAGCAACCAATCATATTTTGATATTTTTCTGGCATAGTTTGGAAAATAAAAGCACGTGTCTGATTAGATGGCAGGGGTTATTGGACATTTTTACTATGCAGCAGCTTTGAGAAATCTCCAATTTGTGTTTTAGAATGAAAATCTTGACCTTAAGCTTATTAAATATTGTGACATGACCTGAAGCGAGCAGCTCATGTAGAACAGGCTAAACGTTGAAGCGTTCCTTTCATAATGGAATGGGCCAAAATATACGTGGAGCCTCACTGAACAATTGGGCATCTCAGCTTCATGTACACCGGGGTCCCGTGGACCCCTTTATTTGGTTCATGGGGGGCAGAGTGAAATAAGAAAGTGCTATGAAAAAGAGGACAGCTTCTTTAAGATTAGATCAAGTTCCCATTTATACAAAAATAAAGATAATTCTAACAGGTTCACAAAGTATACTTTAACAACATTCTAAGTAATACACTAGTACAATACACTAATGCTAATACACTAGTACAATACACTAATGCTAATACACTAGTACAATACTACGCTAGTAACATATCTACTATCTGTACTAATAACCTAATAACATTTCTCATAATATGACAGTAAAAAAAACCACAACTACTCTAATAGCGTATCTTGTAATATTCTAATAACATATCTTGTCATTCTGTAATGACATATCTAATAACAAAGTAGTGACATCTCCAGCAATACTCCAGTACCATCCACTTAATACTTCCAGTAATTCCTTAGTTACAGTCACATGTGGATATAAGGTGGTGGCTGGGAGTGAAGGGTCTGGTGTTCGGGACAAATGGTTTGACAAAGTAAATTTCACATTCACATTAACATGCACATCAAAAAAAATAACATTAAGAAAATTACATTTTGACCCCACAACCTCTTTCATAGATTCCTGGTATGATATTTATAGTAAAATACAGGTAGTGGACAAACAAAAAATGGAAACACTTTGGTAAATGAGGGACACAATGCGTATTAAGAGCAAGGGCTTCCACGCAGGTTTGGCTCACGCAGTGTTGAGTAGAAAAACGCTGGGCCACCGTGGTGGCCTATAATTATGGCTAACGTGGCTACAAGAGGAGACTTAGGGGTTTATTTACTAAACTGCGGGTTTGAAAAAGTGGAGATGTTGCCTATAGCAACCAATCAGATTCTAGCTATCATTTATTTGGTACATTCTACAAAATGACAGCTAGAATCTGATTGGTTGCTATAGGCAGCATCTCCACTTTTTCAAACCCGTAGTTTAGTAAATATACTCCTAGGTGACTTGGAAAGAGGGGCGATTGTTGGGGGGAGCTTGGCAGCAGCTTCAGTGACCGAGACAGCTGAACTTGCTAACGTGTTCACGAGCAGCAGCGTCTAAGGTGCATGGAATTCAGAGGGGGGAAAAAATCATCAGCGACAATGGGTGGAATCTGTGCTCCAGGATTGTGATATCTGCGCATACACTTGAAGTGCAGATGAATGAACTGCAGACTGTGGTACGAGCAGCCAGTTCCGTCAAAACCGTTCTAACGAGAACTCCACAGAGCAGGATATCAGTCGGGTGTGAAGGGCAAAGATATCTTTATGTGAATGACACTCACTGTGTGATTGTGTTTTTAATCCCCTTGTTTTTGATTAAATTATCTAGCGGTGTTTCACTGTGCTGGTCCGTTCTCTCTTTGTTTCACATGTCACTCTGCAATGGTGTTACGAACGGAAGTACTGAAGTATACTTGACACCAAACGCTGGAACAATGTGCTGTGTTTATCATTGATATCACTGAACTTGCTTTTAATACATTTAACATCTCTGTTTATGCTCATTATGGGTCTGATTCATTAAGGAAAATAAGTCAAAAAAATGAGTAACTTTGCACCTTGGTTAAACCATGTTGCTTTACTTTCCTTAATGAATCAGGCCCTATCAGTCAGTATATGCATATGGATACTGATTCATTCTGGATTTGACTTATAACTGACTTGGAAATTAAATTGCATGTTGTCCTGCATGGCTTGCATGATGCACCCTAGATTGCCTTGTTGGAAGTATGCAGATTGAAATCTAGGTTTCGTGTTTAATTAATACTCAAGTTTTTATCTGTTTTATCATCTTTGCTGTACTACTCATTTAATAAGTACATGTGAGACTTATCCATACTCATTTCTTGTCGTACCTTTCCTCTTAACTATCCACCTTTCCCCTGTGTGCCTTTTCCCTTGTTGATTATTTTTGGGTTGTAGTGGATAACCCGCTCATCGTACCTGCAAAATACTGATGTTCTACAACCCTCAGTGCTTGTTTCCTACAGTAGAGGGTTCTGGTGGTTCCGGAATGATGTATGGCACATTATCCTGGCATAGTTTAGGTGAAGACATTCCTTTAGACGGCAAGGTCAATGCTAATCGCTGCTTAATGGTACAGAGTGATCTCCATCCCATGTTACAGCATTTTGGTCCTGATGGGGAGGACTTTATATTAGTGTTTCCATTTTTTTTGTCTGCTACCTGTAATATTTAGACACAAATTGTGTCCTACCATAGGAATCACCTGATAACTGCCCCAGTGTTAAAAATATTTGCGTTCAGAGAGACCTGCAAAGCATTGTACTACTCTAGCATCAGACATATGGTGACTGTACCCAACTCGTTCTTCGCCTCATTTACATAGCGCAATGGATGTGCACCGCAAAATGCTTCGGCTTTCAACCACTACGCTGCGCCTACATGGCCATCCAGTGCATGCTACATTTCAGGTTTTAAGAGACTTGTCAACAAACTGTAAGTGTGGGGGGGACGAAGAAAACTCTACTACCACTTTAAAGTAACCCCTCTGATTAAATTAGATGTTGTCGTTTTTCTCCAAATTACAGATCAGTTTATCTACATTTATGTCTTAAATTAATTATAAGAGATAGGGGCTTTGGGGCTGTATATATAATACGTGGCACTACTGTGTGCTAGAAGATTTTTTTACATTGGCTGAAGTGCGACTAGAAATGCATCTTCTGGATTGAAGTGCAACTGGAAATTGCAAAATGTATTCCATTAAAACTATAAGATGAGACTCGAACTCCACTAACTCTGAGCTGGTTCAAAAATCCTTTTGCAGAATGTTAATGGCTGTACACCTCTCCATACAGGAAGGAATGCCCTAAAAAAACGTGCCAACCACCACTTTATGTGAATGCAATGACCCTACTTCCCAAATTTTATTTTTGCTCTGTAAAACTATGTGCACTGCTGCGCCTACCCTGTAAAGGAACGCCCTCTCCTGGCTGGCTCCATCGGCTAGTGCGAACCTCTGCTTCTCTGCAAATGGCACCATCTTGCTCTGCAAACCAATGCCCTTTGGCATACATCTGGGCGTATCAGCGTAGTGTAAGCAGAGAGCATTTTGCACTGCACCTGGACTGTTTGGCACTTTGTAAATGAGGTCCTATGTTTTCAGACTTTCACTGCCTGTCCTGCACTGCTCAGCCTTCAGTTGACTCTCCCACTAGCCAGCCTCCAGCTGACACTCTTCAACTGCCCAGCCTTCAGTTTACTCTCCCACTAGCCAGCCTCCAGCTGACACTCTAACTGCCCAGCCTCCAGTACAAACCCTCGCTGCCTGCCCTCCAACACGATCTTTCCTCCCCAGCCTCCAACCTCTTACTCCTTCTAGCATACCCTCTTCTTTTCCAGCCTCCAATGCGCCATTCCATTGCCGAACGCCCAAACTCTTACTGCCTCCAGCCCACCCCACTCACTGCTTTATCACTACCAGACATTAACACTGCCTGGTCTTCAGCAGAGATTAACGACTGCCTGGCTTCCATCCGCCATTCTCACTGCCGACCTACATTCATAGACACTCGTAACTGATTGGCCTCCAAATTCTTTCTGTCTCCAGCTGAGCTCAACTTTATCCTGTTTATACTGAGTTATTTCTCTGCAGATGTGGATAACTGATAACTGCAAAAAGCAAGGTGGATATCCATAGTAAGCCATGGCAACCAATCAGACAATTGCTATAACTGTCTAACCTGCGCTGACATTCTATCCAGCTTCACAGAATTCCATCATGACCTAAATGCAACAAACTCATTCTTCTGCCCTAATAGAATCTCTGCAAAAAAATTTATCTCTCTCCTCCTCTTCCCTGTGCAATCTGATCTCTGCTATTCCTCCAACAGACTTTCCCAATGGTTTGACTCTTGCAGACTTGCTCTACGTTCTCGCTGTCTCTCCATACCTGATGTGTAATGTGTTGCAGGTCCCACGATGGCAGAACATGATAACACCTGGGGCCCCCCAGACTAACTTCTTACCAAGTTTAAACTCACAGGGCCTCAGACGAGGGTCCTCTAATATGTCCAGCCGCCTCTTCTTCCTCCAGCAACGAGCAGGATACGTGTAAATCTGTCCCGGTGACAAGCCTGCACACAGACACAGGAACAGAGGCTTATATTACGACTGATCAGAAACGCTCTACTTCCCAGAGAAATGCACAAAAAGTTGAGGAATACAAATGGGAGGAAACAATTTACAGAGTGCATTCAGGCAGATGGATCAGACAAAACTAGTATTAGCTTATTGCATCTGCTGTGTCCTACACACATGTTCTGTACAAGCAGGGATAAGTAAATGTATCTAAACAGAATTTCTATTTCCTCTTTTTTCTTTTTAAACTAAGGGCTAGATTTACTAACCTGCGGGTTTGAAAAAATGGGGATGTTGCCTATAGCAACCAATCAGATTCTAGCTTTCATTTATTTAGTACCTTCTACAAAATGACAGCTAGACTCTGATTGGTTGCTATAGGCAACATCCCCACTTTTTCAAACCCGCAGCTTAGTAAATCTAGCCCTAAGTGTTTAATTGCAATCACTCTATATATCCAACCAATATTATATAGTGTTGGCTCTGATGACATTACATTTTGGGAACACTAGCACTATTCCCTAGATTGGAATCTGCAGATTGGGGTCTGAATTAGTCACCAGATTGTATGATTTGTATATGAAGCTAGCTAATAGTAGCTAATAGGATCTGAATTACAAAGAAGTCACCAAATTGGTCTCTGAATTTTATTGAAGACACCAGATTGGTCTCTTAATTGCACAGAAGACACAACGTGGTCTCTGAATAGTTGTCATCAATGGGCTGTACCAGGACTGGAGCTACAAATGTTAGCACTCTGGGAAAGAAGGAAAACGGACTTCTCTCCCAAACCTCAAATATAACAAAATTGACCTAACATATTGATTTCCCTACGTTCCTCTCCAGCTTTGCACCCTGGGCGTTTGCCCCTCACGCACATCCCTAGTTACTGCCCTGCACTGTACTCTGAACTTGACTATAGCTCTTTTAAACAACATTTTTTTTTTCATAAATTTCTTTGGTTGGGTAAAATTACACACACAACAGACAAACCACTCCCACATATCTTTGGCTCCACCCTTTATTTTCCACTTACAACAGATCTCTTACCTCCAACCTCTCAGGTTGACATCTCTGCTAAGATATGTTAAGTACAGAAACACAGTATCCCAAACATTGTAAATAACAGCAATCATTCAATATTAAGAACTGTGAAGGAATAGGCAATACACATGAAGACCCCCACGAGTTTGTCCAGCCACCTGCCTCTATTAGTTCAATTAAATTAAGTGTGCAAGTCTGGTTTTTTATTTTTATATATTCGTGGTGCTCTATGCCCAAAATATGTACAAAGCTGGCAACTCCTGTTGACCACCTCAAAATGTCTGTTGTACACGTTTACAAAGACGTTATCGTGAGTCACATGACTGCAGTTGCTCTAGTTCCACACACATACAGGTGTCTTTTGCCAAAAGAGCTACGGTCGGTGGATAGTCTGCAATACCGAAAAACTATAATGCCAGGAAAACTATAATGCAAGTAGAATTAACCTGAGGAGTAACTGGAATTGAATCCTGGCAATATAGTCCCACTAAAATCTACTCTGGTACACCAAGTTATGAAAATGTAGAAGATAAAGAAATTCCATGGCACTCTCCACAGACAGAATAACCAATCATTTAGATCATTAGACCACATATCAGAGGAACATACCCCTGGGAGTAGGGGTATATCTACTAAACTGCGGGTTTGAAGAAGTGGAGATAATGCCTATAGCAACCAATCAGATTCTAGCTGTCATTTTGTAGAATGTACTAAATAAATGATAACTGGAATCTGATTGGTTGCTATAGGCAACATCTCCACTTTTCAAACCAGCAGTTTAGTAAATATACCTGCCATTGCATCTTAGTCCCTGTGCAAATAAACGAATAATGTTCATACAAAGAAATATCCACATTTTCCAGCTACCACTATCTTCCTGTGGAATAAAGCAAGCATACTTCCAATGTAAGAGAAGCTCTGTTTATAATATATTGGTTAGTTCAATCATGCGATCCACTATTTACACAGGCACTGTTCTATATAACATAACTAATTTTACCTCATTGAGCAGAGGTAAGCATCTGCGACTCTCAAGCTGCTGGGGATCTACAAGTCCCAGAATCCTTTGCCAGTCTTGCTGCTCCGCTGGGAGCATCTCATGGGCACAGCAGTTAGAATTGCTGGGTGGTATACGCGTAGAGTTTGCTAAGTGTTCCCAGTGTACATATGTGTTTCCTCTGGGTGATCTGGTTTTCCTCGCATGATTAAAAGACATACTGGGTATAATAATTGGCTTCTGACTAAACTGGCCCCGGTGTGTGATTGTTTGTGCCTGTGGTGGGGAAATTAGATTGCAAGCTCCAGTGGACAGGAACTGATGGGCATGAATACAGTTCTTTGAACAGCGCAGGTAGCTAAGTAAAGGATGATGATAATAATACTGAAGGTTATAGAATTTATATTTAGCAATAATGATCGTTATCTACAAAATAACAGGGGGCTTTTCTGAAAAGTGGTCCACTAGATCAAAGATCTGGGGGTAAATGTATGAACCTCCGGATTCTTCAACTCCGGCGAGTTCAGCGTCTTCAGCGCTTAAATTTAAAGCGGCGCTGCCTTGTAAAGGGAAGTGCCTGTCTCCTACTAGAAAGCCAATAGAAAGGAGAAGATGGGGAAATAGACCTCTCCTAGTATGGCCTTCTGCCCCTGAGAGAAGCAGATTGATTGTAAGCTCCTAGACCCACATCTAGCCTGGGTATCAGTCTGCGTAATGATACATATGGGTTAGGAATGTGGTGTCACTGGAAGTAAAACTCACTATATATTTTGTGCATGTATTGTCCCTACCTGTCTGTCAGAGGTACCACGTGGCGAGGAGGAACGGGAAACAATGCGATGATAACACACACAGGGAAATTTATAAAAAGTGGGACATGGTGAAAAAGGTGCTGTAGTGGTACATCAGGGAAAAGGTGCTGAAACCCATATGGACTGGGCTCAACATTGGCTTTTCTAAGCTGCAACAGGAAAATGATGTTTAGAATTGGACTGGTTGCTATGGGTTACACCACCTTTTTCCAGGACACACCACTTTTCATAGATGCTTCTCACCTGGACCCCTGTGTGTCTTCTCCATCCAGATGTAACAGTTGTTCTGGGCCACACCGGTCTGGGAGTCCAAGAACGGCAGTCTCATGCTCCTCTCGGCACACAGGCGGGCGTTATAGCTGCGGCAATGCTCTATAGCCTCGCGGTAGAAGTCCTCTCCCAGCCTGTGGAGACAAAATGACGCCCCGCACTAATAAGTTTCAGATATCTGGGTCCGTGCTAGAATTACAATAGAACTTTTTACAGGAAGAAGACTAGAATGGATACTGTAATGGTGGATTAAGACGTCTCTGGCCCCGGACACTGGTCTAGCTATGGGCCCCTACTATTACTTAGACGTTTTCATGCTGGGTCACCCAACACCACACATTTATGTAACCAACCTTTATTTAAAAACATATACTGGACCACAAGGTAGTAGATAAACAACTAGTATGTAGGCCTTTACTTTATTAAATCACACAATGTTTTCACTGAGTGAATCCCCTTGGAGCTGTCCAGGTCCTGGCTGAAGGTAATGGAATGAGGCATACCACTTAGGAATCCCATAATCTACTACATGGGGTAGGGGTGATTTAAAAAGGAAGAGGACGGTCAAAATGGGGACAATCCCTTTAAAAAAAATTGGACAAGTTTTTGTTATTTAATTACAAATTAACAGCTTAATGAAAATTTGCAATTTTGATAAATAGTGATTTTCCTTTCAATGTTTGTTCACACAAGTGTTGAAAAAACTTGTACTTGTTGTTAATTTAATTTTAAGTAATGTTTAAAATGTGTTCCCCAAGCGTTCCTGTAGCATAGTGTACTGTGTGCATAATAAGCTCTCCCATAGAACCCCATTAGATTTTATTAAGTGATAACGCCTATGATTGGGGCAAAGTCTAAATTGATACGGAGTGAAAAGTGTGTATACAGGCATCATCATCATCACCATTTATTTATGTAGCGCCACTGATTCCGCAGCACTGTACAGAGAACTCATTCACATCAGTCCCTGTCCCACTGGGGCTTACAGTCTAAATTCCCTAACATACACACACACACACACACACACACACACACACACACACAGAGAGACTAGGGTTAATTTTTGATAACAGCCAATTAACCTACTAGTAAGTTTTTGGAGTGTGGGAGGAAACCGGAGCACCCGGAGGAAACCCACGCAAACACGGGGAGAACATACAAACTCTACACAGATAAGGCCATGGTTGGGAATCGAGCTCGTGACCCCAGTACTGTGAGGCAGAAGTGCTAACCACTAAGCCACTGTGCTGCCCCATGCACTTACATTATTATTATATTAACTGTAAGTGTTAAAGCTTGTTTAATAAATAGTCCTTAAGAATATGCAATGAATGCCTTTGTGAACCAGCCCTGAGAGAAAATATTGTTCTATTTTAAAGATGAAAAAAAACCTGTACATTTTGTAGCTAAAACAGGAATTCTGCATAATGTGGCATTTTGTGAAGTTTCTAGAGATGCCAGTTTTCCATTTTTATTAATGTATGGTTATTAATAAAGTTAATTAAATATGAATGAATCAGCAGATTCAAAAGTACCAGTCTGTCGGTGACGTCTCATTCCTGTACTGTGGTGAAAAGTGAGGGTTAACCCCGGTGTGTAAGGATTTCTTCATGAAAATTACTGGACACGTAATCTTTTTGGGGTTTCCTTTTATGTGCATGTGTGTAGCACCCACCCACCCCCCTCACTGATTTTCAATGTCTTTTCCTGTTTCAGGTATACAACGTCCACAGTTTACACATAATGGCGACAGACATTTTGTAGCTAACTGAATTCAGGCAAATGCCGCCCATCAATTGACTAGTGACATCAGGGCATGATGTCATAAGAATGCAAACTATCAATCCACTATGATTTAGTGACATCACCGTGGCACCCTCTAAATGGTTGACTCACCTGTGGGCAAAGTAGTGGGCGCACATGGCATCATCAAGTTATGCCCACATGTTCTTTTTATACCTGTTCTCCTTATCTCAAGGAGGACGGGTATGAAAAGTGGGCGGGTATGCTTTAGTGTTTACCTGGCCAATCTGTGGCTCTCCGGGTGTTGTGAAAACTACAAGCCCCAGCATGCTTTGCCAGTAGATAGCCAGCCAGTAGCTGGCATGGCATGCTGGGACTTGTAGTTTCACAATACCTGGAGAGCCACCGGTTGGCCAGGCCTGCTTTAGTGCAAAATCAATGTGAAACGGTGTCACAGCTTATCCTAAAGGCGGAAATTTCGGCGAAAAACCCCACCCAAATCAGCGCCATGATGCAAACTGTATCATGGGGGGGGGTATGAGCACTGTGTCACTAAGCTACCCCCAACGTGGATCAATAACTCTCTGTCTGGCTCCTGGGTGACTGACAGACTGTCTTATGGGTCTGGGAGAACACTCACTATTTCAGGAGCCGTATGTTGCCCACCACTGGTCTATGTCTTGCTCATGGTTGCCAAGTGATGGTAAATTTATTGTCAGTAAAAAAAAAGTTAGATTTTATACTTGTCGATAAATAAAAAGTAGTGGTCAGTAAAACTCAGTCTCCATCTAGCACTACAATAATACACAGTTTTGGTTATATACACGGATTCACTTCCTATTTTTTCAAGAATTAAAATACATTTATTAAAGAATTCTTACAACTGATCAACACAAAATACTTTGCAATGTAAAATAACTTTCTCGTATTTACTTACCAGCAGACAGTAACTGATTACATATATATTCACCCCTATTGTTCTAATATTTGGTAGAAGCACATTTAGCTGCAATTGCAGCAGTGACCTTATGTGGATAAGTCTCTACCAGCTTTGCTCATCCAGACACTGCAATCATTGCCCATTCTACTTCACAATATTGCTCGAGTTCCATCAGGCTAGATGGGGACAGTTGGTGAACAGCAATTTTCATCAAATCATTCCACAGATTCTTAGTGGGATTAAGATCTGGACTTTGTACCACTCCAGACATTGAGTTTTTTTGTATTTAAGCCACTTCTCAATGTGGCTTTGCCATAAGCTTTGGGCACTGTCCTGCTGGAATATAAATCTTCCTGGATCTCCTGCAGGAGATCACCAGAGGGTCTTTCTACCAGAGTTGTCTACATCTTGTTTCATCCAATTTGACAAGTTCTTCAGTCACTGAAGCAGAGAAGCAGCCAGATAGCATTATGCTCTCACCATTATGCTTCACGGTAATAATAGTCCTTGTGGGATGGTGTTAGGCTTCAGGCTTGTACCTAGTATCGAAAAATTCACTCTTGGGGGTCTTTTTGTCATTGTTGGCTAAGTGGCAGTAAGAATCATTTTGTATCGCTGCATAGTGATAAATAAAAATATCCCGCTAATTGAATTTATCAAGCAAGGGTTTATTGGTGAGTGTCTTCTCCTCTTCCACACTTTTTGACCAATTGTTTTCACCACTTTGAAATCTTCTTACTTCCTTCACCCTAACTTGCTTTTCAATACTTTTTCTCAGATTTACTTTGAGTGTTCTCTGATCTTCATGATGAAGCATTGATTATTGCAATTCCCTCCTTACTGGTCTTCCCCAAAACAGACTCAAACCCCTACAATCTATTTTGCACGCTGCGGCAAGATTGATTTTCCTTGCAAATCGTTATTCCTCTGTTGAATCACTCTGTATGTCTCTACACTGGCTGCCTGTTTTCTACCGAATCCAATATAAAATACTTTTACTAACCTACAAGGTCATCAACAAAGCTGCACCAACATACATCTCCTCTCTTGTCTCAAAATATCTCCCAACTCGGCAACTCTGGTCCAGATCTGCGTCTCTCATCCACCCTCATTACATCCTCCCATTCCCGGTTACAGGACTTTTTTCTGGCTGCACCCACTCTATGGAATTCTCTCCCTCGCACAATAAGACTCTCCTCTGGTCTATAAACTTTCAAGCGTTCTCTGAAAACCCATCTCTTCAGAAAAGCTTATAATATTCCTCAACCACCCTCTTAACCTCACTACTTTACCCTATTACCCGTTACACAATTTCACACAAGACAACTACCCCCTGACCAACATTGTTGTGTGACAGGATCATTTAGCTTATGAGTCACTTTTACCTTTGCAGTCTGGCTGGGCCGAAATGCAAAATGTAGACTTAGCCTTAGCCTCATGTGTCAAACTCCCATTGTCCCATAGATTGTAAGCTTGCGAGCAGGGCCTTCTCACCTCTTTGTCTGTTTTACCCAGTTTGTTTATTAGTTTACTATGTTTGTCCCCAATTGTAAAGCGCTACGGAATATGTTGGCACAATATAAATAAATGATGATGATGATGATGATGATGAAGCTCTCGTTTGGAATACCCTAACCAATTGTGAAACTTCTCACAGAGGTGTATTTATTGTGAAATCAATTGAAACACTTTAAATGTTCACAGGTGGATTTAAATCAATTAAAATGTTTTATTTAGGTATATCTTAATAATATTGAATTTTTAATTAATATTGAATACTACTGAATTAATATAGCTGAAATTAATTTAAAACAAAGCTTTACAGTTGTTATTTTTTATTTGACATTAGAGAAAATGATGTTGTTCATTGGTAACAATTACCTAATAAATCTATTTTTTATTCCACCATATAAGAACGTATGTGAAAAATGCCAAAGGAGATGAATGTGATTTATAGCCGCTGTATTCAGCTTCACAGAGATACAAAGGAGTTTTACTATCAGCAGTACATACAACTCTTTTTTTAGGAAAACCATATCCCCTTGCCGTCCAGACTATGTTCCATGAAAGTGATTTAATTCATACACAGAAGGGCAAGAGTCGGACTTACTAAATATAAACTTGTACCTACTAAAGAGAAGTTTAACTATTTTTAAAATTTAAAATACTTTACGTATATGGTCACATATAGAGACTGATAAGTGTCAAGTGTTTCAAATGAAAGAGAAAAATTCCAATAGTAAGTTATATTGGCTTAAATTCAACAATATATTACAGTAAATGAAATCTGAGGGTTTTGTACATTTATTATGAATGATCTTGTATGTGTTGTCAAAAACATTGTGGTTGCGGATGTCACCACGGATGTCTTAGGGGACGTCGTGGGATGTCAGTGTTGTAATAAAGTTTGAAATGTTCATTGTGATGTCATCAGCGCCATCTTTAATAAGGTTATTTGTCCTGTGATTTTATGAATGATGTGATCACAAACTTCTGGGGAATAGAGCACAACCACACTATCCCAATTTACTGTGCTTTTTAGCTTTGGATAGAGCCTGAACTGTGCTTTTAACAAAGTTCTTTTCAATTAATTTTGTGCTTTTTTTTTCCCTCTTAAATAAACAGCGGTACAAATGTTTCATTTTACTATGAGTCCATGGACAAAGAAGCTGGACGATAGCATGCCCTCCCACATCCGTGTTACCTAGTACATTACATGCAAAGTGAGCAGCTTGTTATTACATTATACCCCGCCACCCCCCGTTTAAAGGCAACAGGTTTCAGGGCTGAAAAATGCGGCAGGTCTTCAAAGCCATATCGCCACACTGATTTTTGCTAGAATAATGAATTGAAAGCAACAGATGTGTATAAGGTCTGTGCTGGCTGCCAGACCTGAAACATGAGATTTGAAATATGGGGTTTCCCCTAATTAAATTTACCAGACCCCAGGTTTATTGTTTTTCTAAGAGAAATCCAGAAAAATCTAGGTCACAACGCTGTGAACGTTCCAGGTTCTACTCCTAACCATCCTGGTGCAGGTGGTGGGTAGGGGAACAAGGAGGAAGATAAGAGGTGCCAGCCATGCCCCAATCTAGTGGTGGGATTATTGGAAAACAAGGCAGGGGTCCATTTTGGCATAAATGTCAGGGCTTAGCGATGGAATCATAGTGTTGCCAATATCCACCTGCCTGACACTTGTCACACAGGTTGTTTTACTATTCCAACGTTACTAACGCCTCAAAACAGGGGAATATAATGGAGGACAGATAAACCTTAAATGTACTATGGCTACCACTATCATTATAGCACAAGTCTAATATATAATACATACTTGCCAACTTTTCTTCTTTGGCTTCAGGGAGATCCCAGGGCATGCAGGGGCGGGGCTTGATGAAACGCATCATTTTGGCCCCACCCCCTAAATGATTGTCACAATTTTGGCCAATTACAGCAGGGGGCGGGACTAAGAAGTCACAATATTTGCACCATTAAGCCATGCCCCCCGTCACTTATCTATTGTGGGGGAGAGAACCGGGAGGTTGCCATGTTCTCCCGGGAGCGCTCCCAGAAATGCGGGAGAGTAGGCAACTATGCATTAAAGAAAAGCAGCTAATGAATCTCTAGGGACTGAAGTATCTTTTACATTTCTGTCTCCATTACTGAAGCCATGTTGTCTTATCTGTCAGTCTTTGGTTAAAACTTGGTCTCCATGAAAATGGCCACCGCCATAGGCATCAATACATGGACATAGGACACAATTTCTGAACTGTGTCATCATGCCACAGATGGCGAAGCCAACCACGTCTTGTACTGGCTCAGCATCAGGGAGAATGCCAGACTCTTCAGGGAGTGAGGGAGATCACCCCTATTTCAGGGAGTCTCCCTGACATTCAGGGAGAGTTGGCAAGTATGATATAATATATTCAGACTTTTTTTTACATACAGTATTTCTGAGCACCAGCACATTCACCCTTGTTACCCAGCAGATTGTAAATGATTATTTGGGTCTGGTATAAAATTAACAACCTTTTTGTCACAATTCAGCCTCCTTGGGGCTACAATAATAGTAGGTCCCCCAGTCGTGAAGGAAAGTGTACATTATCAACATAAGTGTTAGAAGCTCTAATATATATATATATATATATATATATATATATATTAGAGCTTCTGACACCTTGCCACACTGATATCCCAAAGATATCAGTCACAGACAGCTTCTTGTTTGAAATCACACATACTTTTATTGTTTGCATCATAATAAGCAGCAACACTTCTTGTCAGGATGACACCAGTAAGTAATACTAAATTGCCTACACCTCCTGGTGACCCTAATGCTAACTAATCACAGTCCAGCTCCCTCATACCTGACCAACTTGTTCGGCATCAGTCACCAACACAGATGTACAATTCTGGTTTATATGTACAAGTCTCCGCTCTTTGGTCTAATTACCCCATTAGACCACCTATGTGTGTGCAGGCTAGTAGTGTGACTGTGTAAGGTTTGAACCCCGTATGCAGCGTTCTCTTGCAGGCTACACAGGACCACACCTGTCCCTTTGCAGGCCACACGGTGGCTCAGTGGTTAGCACTTCTGCCTCACAGCACTGGGGTTATGAGCTGGATTCCCGACCATGGCCTTATCTGTGTGAAGTTTGTATGTTCTCCCTGTGTTTGTGTGGGTTTCCTCCTACACTCCAAAAACATACTAATAGGCTAACTGGCTGCTATCAAATTGACCTTAGTCTCTCTCTGTCTGTGTGTATGTTGGGAAATTTAGACTGTAAGCTCCAATGGGGTAGGGACTGATGTGATTGAATTCTCTGTACAGCGCTGCGGAATTAGTGGCGCTATATAGATAGCTGATGATGACGTGTGGCAAACAGGCCTCTTTGCTACGATAGATAGATAGATAGATAGATAGATAGATAGATAGATAGATAGATAGATAGATAGATAGATAGATATGTACACTGGTGAGAAGAAGCATAGACAACATTTTTCTTTACATATGCTATAGGCTTTGTTTATCTAGTGTACAACTGGAGACCTCTCTGTCACATCTGCTTCTCGTCTGTGTGAATAGTTCCGTTTATCTGATTCCTGGTGCAGATTATGGAGTGATAAAATATTCCAGCGTGAAATACTTTGTGAATATTCATCTAGCTCATTATCGGTTTCTAGACAGGAACAAAAATGGTTCCCTCTGTTCCGTAATACTTAGCGAAACAGAAAAATATATTCAACTTTGGCTGAGTGCACTTTTAGTCATGGCCTATAAGAAACAATAGGAAACATTGTTCCCTATAAGAAAAACAGAAGACCGAGCAAATGGGGTTTAAACACAAAATGTAGGAGAGAAATTAATGCATACAAAAGATACAATCAGCTTTTTGTTTTTTAATGTGATCACTTGTCCACAGTCCACTAGTGTTACCTCCACATCTCTCCTCTATCTACCGGTAACGCAGCATTGTGGATTAAACGCACCATAGTGCACTAGACCTTACAGAACCAGCAGATTGATTGTACAGTTACAACATAAGAACTGATCCAACAAATTACACCCACTAAAAAAAATAAACACTACTAATCCATACAGCAGCGTATAGAACAAGTATAGTGGAACTGTCTATGCCCAAAGAGGAATTACAGCAGATACTGAGAATTGCATCAAACATACTGAAAAAAGTAAGTGGCAATGTGCAGTTATTCATACATAAAGAGAACAGAGAATTGCACCCAGCATACAGAACAAGTGAATTTATACTGTGGAAGTGAAGACACATATAGAACAGATACTATGAATTGCACCCAATACACAGAAATTGTGAAGTGACACCGTGCGGTTGATCATACATTCAAGAGCAGGCGCTGGCAATATCACCCAGCTCACATAGGGTCTGTAGAAAACACAGTTGCAAATATCTCCAAGGACAAATGGATAAAATCGGGACCTGTCACAGGGAGATCAAAGGCATCTTGAAATTACCCCAATTGAAATACAATGCAGGCGTGTGCCTGTTTACGTGTATACGCATGTTCATGATTGTATGTATGTATGTATGTATGTATGTATGTATGTATGTATGTATGTGTGTGCATGCATATATATATATATATATATATATATATATATATATATATAGATATACATTGATATGTAGATATATACATATACAGATATTTATGCCGATTCTAGCTCTGTTATATAAGGCTGTGCTGTGAGTTCTCCATAAATTCCTCTGGGAGAACTGATTGGAGCTTTGAGAGAACATAAAATTGCATTTGCTGCATAAAGAGATTCAGGTATGAGATGAATTATTCATTGTTTGGAGCCTGAGAAACCACCATTAACTGCTCCCATCCCTATCCAGGGAGGGACTGCACCCAGAGCACAGGGTGAGCTCAACCGACTGGCAGCCCAAGGGCCAGATAAAGCCCCCCCAAGGTTTAATGCAGCCCCGCATCTTCGTTATGACCATTTTGGGCACTGATAGGTGACCTGATACACTTCAGGGGGCTGCTCGGGGCGGCACTCTAACCTTCAAAAGGGGCCGCACATCACCCTTAATGTCAGTGAGAAGTTAAAACAATACAATTATCAAAGAAAGAGATCGCTGTGAGTTACAACATATCAATATCAGTGTTTTATTGTAAGATAAACCAACGTTACAAGTTGTCACCAACATATCTGACATCAAAGCAGGAAGGAGCTGGTGGCCGGAGGAGAAGCCCAGAAGGCCACCTGTTGACCATCACGGATTTAGGACCTCATTGTATATTACATCTTAAATAAAATAAAAATCCCACTTAGGTCTGAAATCAGTGGGGACTATTTACTAATATAGGTGTAAAGCTAATTGGTTCGGTCTAGTACAAGTGCTGATGCCAGATCTCTTCCAGATCTACACTGCAGTATGATTGGAAGATTCCTGCGGACACAGACCAAGGGCAGTAATCTTCCAATCACATTCACCATCCGATCACTAACCAATACCATCACCGACCTCATTCTGGGGCCCAATGAAAGCAAGTTTCTGATTGGGCACTATGGTTACTGCTCTATACAATTGTGCCCCTAATTTTGTAAATAACCCCCAGCATGTAGTATAACTGGGATTATTCCTCCCCAAGTCATCCAGTGTCATACTGCCTGCTCTGTGGCGTTTTAACGGTAATAGAGTAAACCGTATAAATTTTGGGATTTAAGGGCAACAACTAAATATACATAAATATATTTAGTATTATAAGGAAATAAAACAATTAATCAACATATCTATGACAGGTGCATGCAGCATTGAAGGGGTGTTTATGGGGGAGGGGAAGGGGGACGGTCCAGTCCTGATTAGGGACAACCAAAAGTTGGAAGGTATGTGTAATATAAGAGCTCCGCCAATCTGAGTCACATGACGGAATGCAGAACTGTCAGTGAGATCGTTTAGAAAACGAAAGTAAATTCTTGCTGCGTTGCTATGGGTTACACCCCAATTGTGCACACAACACGATTGGATTAATAAGAAATCCTCAACTAGATATAAGGATCGTCTCATGTTAAGCAGTTCCTAACTGGTTAACTTTAATTCCAGAAATCCTATTTATTCTTTGTGCAGCATTTCTGTATTTCTACCTTACTTTCCGTTTACACTCTCACTCCCCGCTTTTTGTTATTTTCCATTATTCTGTTGCTGCGTCTAAGCTCAATTCCTTCTCCGCACCTCTCTCGCTACGTCTGTCTCTTTTCAATGGCCTCTTATCCAATCCTCTGTTTAACTGTCTCCAGGGATTCACGATCAAACTTGGCTGTCTCTGATTAATGAACAGTCTCTTTCTTTGTCTGTCTCTTTAAGGTAATACAATACGCTGTCTCAGTCCTTAATTTACAGTCTCTTTCGCTAATCCCCAAAAAGTCGTTCTCTCTCTCTCCATTTAGATATCTCTATAATCAATATACTGTATGTCTCCTAGAAAGCAGTCGGCAGTCTCTTCCCCTCTCTTTCCCCCTAATCAATCAGGACTTGGTCTCCCCCCCTGCAGCCCCTACACACTCCCCCCACCCCCCTGCCAGCGCTCTCTTGAGTAGCGAGGCCCGGGGTGACTGTAATTCCCCAATCTGAGTCTGCCACCAGCCAGTGATCTGTCACCATGGAGAACAGTTCTAATATCCAAATAATACTGTATAATACTAGGTATATGGGGGAGGGAGGTGGGGTGGTATGTCAGGATTTCTGCAGTGTTAAACCACACTCCTCCCCCTCACCCCATCTCACCCTTTCTTCCCAGGGCTACATGTTCTCCTCTACATATGTCTCTTTCTTCACATCTCTGTATTCTTAACCTGTACTAACGCAGTCCCTCTGCCCTTATCACACTACCACCCAACCCCTATTCTATTAATACACAAAAATACACATATTCATAAGGTGTAAATATACTGCAGATAAGCGCAGTTGTAATTACCTAGTAGAAAAATGCTCCAAATGCTTGCGCTCGCTGTTTATGTTTCGCCAATTCCCAATTTAAATAATATTTTTTGAAATACTAAAAATAATTTTAATAGTATTTTAATATTTTCTTAATTCAGACAAGGCAGTGTTGGAAGTTTTAATTTTTCAGTGCAAGGATCACTGTTTGCCTTTAAAACAGTTAAAAAAATCTATCAATTTAAGCACCGACGCCAACCTGTCAGAATTTCTCGAATGTCAATAAAAAAATGTAATCAATCTAAAATTTGAAAAATTCCGATTCGACAAACTGATTCGAGAAACAGTTTTTCAGTCAGTTGGAGCTTCTCGAGCAAACAGCAGTGGTGTCATGTTTATAATTGCTGAGTAGTAACTTGGTAAGTTCAGTATTAGGAATGTATTTGATTAGAAAGGCTACTGGTAAAGATGTAAGTGTAGTTATATTGCTATGCACCCCACAGAATACAGAGGACCTAGGTAAAATGTACAGAGAGTTCATGTACATATATAGATTGGTAAAGATATAATAATTACAGTACAGTATTGGGCATTGTTTTAGGAATGGTGAGATCACGGTGGGCTGGCAATTTTAAATGTGCGGCATGAAGGTTCAGGGGCGCCCCTTAAAATCTGTAGTTATGGCTCTGCGTACCGGCATTCGAACATGTCCCACCTGGAAGCCCCTTGAGAAGACAGATATTAATATACTGTATGTATAAACTACTGTACCATCCCTGAGGTCGGTTCTCATTGCTAATAAATGGTGAATTCTGATATCATTTCATCAGTGTTCCATTATCAAAATGAGCATATTATAAGGGATATTATACCCCTACTGTGATTATTACAGATATTAGAAGACATCTTAGATTTCTGTTACCTGTAAAATAAAAAAAGGCACTTGGCCCGATACCTTGTGCCGTTATATGACCATGTAAATTATCTGTAACATCTATTATCCTTATAATCTACAGCAGGGGGTATATCATCACAAATAGTGATGTTATTTGGCCATTATATGTAATTGAGAAATCACTAAGGAGTTCCTTAGACGATCAAAGAATTTTGCTGTGACTTCTAATAGCCATATATGTATTGCACTTATTATCCTTCTGTTCTCCTGGCTCCACACACATAAGAGATCATCACGGGGTATAATTGTCACACTGGTTCTCACCCTCTATAAGTTATATGTTAATGAAGTGGAACAGGAATATCTTAGCACCTGCCTACGTAGACCATCCTGAATTAGGATTCAATCCTAGTTCCATTAGAAGTCATCATCATCATTATCATCATCAGCTATATATATAGCGCCACTAATCCCGCAGCGCTGTACAGAGAACTCACATTAGTCCCTGTCCCATTGGAGCTTACAGTCTAAATTCCCTAACACACACACAGACAGAGAGAGAGAGAGACTTGGGTCAATTTTGTTAGCAGCCAATTAACCTACCAGTATGTTTTTAGAATGTGAGAGGAAACCAGAGCACCAGGAAGAAACCCACGCGAACACGGGGAGAACATACAAACTCCACACAGATAAGGCCATGGTCAGAAATCAAACTCATGACCCCAGTCATATATTAAAATCCCTGTGGGTCATTTTTGAGGAATGGCACAGTACAAACAGAGAGCAGAGGCAGTTTCTATCCTGTTAAGTTACATGACAAATTTTGCACGTGTTAGTCCATTTATTGTACCCATTATAAGAGAAGTGTGGCCTTTAGACAAAACGAAGTTAAAATCATGCGGGTGAGTGACTCGAGGAATCACCAGTCATATGTGGCTTCCACGGAGTATCAGCCAATAGGGGTTGGAAGGGGATGGTGTTATATACACAGATATAAGGCAGCTCGTGCAGTACCTGGGTGTTCCTGCTTCCGGATTCCTCCCACCCTTCAAGTTGGATTTGGTAAGGGGTTTTAAGTTTGGTCGCTGGTTATTTTTAGTCAGGGTAGGAGAGCAGTGCGGTTGGTAAGTGTGCATCACTTGTCATAGGTCACTGCCCCCCTTTGCTCATGGTGTCATCGTATGGTTGGTCCGCCTGTGAGAAGGACCCTCGGCTGGTATTTTTAGGTTTATACTGGCCGTTATTAGGGGGGTGTAGTCTTGCCATTGGACAAGACTTTTAGCATCGGCCAATAGATAAGGTATGATCCTGGGTTGGTGGTACTATGGTCTGACCTTTCCACCATTAATGGTTTTGCTGTTGCTGACTGCCCTGCTCTCGTCCGCCTTACAGTCCTCTTTAGCTTAAATTTAGAATTAATTCCAACGTTAAATTTATCACTCATTTTAATAAATCCTATTATTTATTCCAACTTTAATTTGGTGTCCGTGTCTTTATTGGGGATAGAAGAAAAGGTTATGCTACGGTATGGTGTGAGTCGAGGGGAACTTCCCCGCTTACCATTTTATAGTTTTTATGCCATTATGTAAAAGTATTTGCATGCTAAGACAGCGCACCCACTTGCATTACAAAATAAGATTTCATTCTACAAGCAATATATACATATGGGATCTAACATTTGTAATGCTTGGGATATAAGTTTTTTTCCTAATTTGGAGCAACATGCCTAAAAAATATTCTAAATAACATTTAGGGCTAGATTTACTAAACTGCGGGTTTGGAAAAGTGGAGATGTTGCCTATAGCAACCAATCAGATTCTAGCTTTCATTTATTTAATACCTTCTACAAAATGACAGCTAGAATCTGATTGGTTGCTATAGGCAACATCTCCACTTTTTCAAACCCGTAGTTTAGTAAATATACCCCTTAGTGTATTTTAGGCACACTGCTCATCCTTCACCTCATCCTCCAACTAACAGCTTATTGTTTCACACTGACAACTGGTGTAAATAGTACTGTGTTAGTTTCTAAAGGGAGTGTTAGACAGGTGTTTTAGAATGCAACGTTTCTCTGACCATTGATCATACATGTGATCCAATATAGGTATCACTCCTATAATACTTTTGTCTTTTTTGACACAAAAGTATTTAACATCACATAGGGCTAGATTTACTAAGCTGCGGGTTTGAAAAAGTGGGGATGTTGCCTATAGCAACCAATCAGATTCTAGCTGTCATTTTGTAGAAGGTACTAAATAAATGAAAGCTAGAATCTGATTGGTTGCCATAGGCAACTTCCCCACTTTTTCAAACCCGCAGCTTAGTAAATCTAGCCCCTAGACTTTTCTGACTAACACGGTACTGCAATAATAATAACAAAAAAATTTTTGCTACACAATTGATCATACACTCAGTCAGCGTTTCATTCAAATAAATTGGCGAACGCTGTTTTCCTGTCACACCAAAGGGACTCCGTTGTGGAGGCGATGCATTCGGCACTACAGTTTTATGATCCGCTGACTGACCTTAGCACCTCTTTAAGTGCTGTGGTTTTCTAGTAAGAGAGTCGCATATCAGACACTGCCCAAACTGGGACACTCATTAAACTGAGGCTCCGTCCAATTAGCACCTGTGTTACAAATTAACACAAGTCTGTTTAGATTTCAACTTCTCCTGTTTGAGTAAGTTCTCCCAAACTGCATTAGGCCAGAGCATTGGACCCGCACAATACAGCAATTTAGGGGAAAAGGGGTGTTAATAAATAGTTTTGGGGTAAAAATAACTTATTGAGCCTATAAAATCCATAAATATGACACTTCAAATAACGGTAGCCCTGATGTGCTCTTACTGTCCTGAAATATATAATAAGGGCAGCACAGTGGCTAAGTGGTTAGCGCTTCTACCTCACTAGAGTCATGAGTTCAATTCCCAACCATGGCCTTATCTGTGTAAAGTTTGTATGTTCTCCCCGTGTTTGCGTGGGTTTCCTCCGGGTGCTCCGGTTTCCTCCCACACTCCAAAAAAACATACTGGTAGGTTAATTGGCTGCTATCAAAATTGACCTTAGTCTCTCTCTGTCTGTGTGTGTATGTTAAGGGATTTAGACTGTAAGCTCCAATGGGGCAGGGACTGATGTGAATAAGTTCTCTGTACAGCGCTGCGGAATCAGTGGCGCTATATAAATAAATGGTATATGATGATGATGATATAATAGCTGTATGGCTGATTATCTTAATTTTGCAGTCAATGTGAATCACAGCACACGGAGGCTATAAAAGTGCTTCTCCACTGAAGGTACCAGCTCTGAACTGATGCAAAAAGTGTTTTTAAAATAAGAATGGGGGTGTGTCTGCAGAGCAAGGAGCACCCCTAAAAGTGCCCCCTCTTCAATATTTTCCCTCTGCAGAATTACGTTCCGTTTTTGCACTACACTCTCTATAACTCTGAGCCCCGGCCTGCCTGCTTTGTATGCAACAAGGAACATCTACCTCCTCCAATCAGCCAGAGCAAACTTCTGCTCTGCAAATGCCAACATCTTGCTCCATAACCAATGTACTGAGGCTTGTCTGTTTTGTGCATATTAAGGCTCATGGCGTTTGAAAATAGTCAAAACCGTGCACATATGAACCAAACAACAAAAAATGGTACACTAGGGGGGGAATTCAATTGCCGGAAACGTAGCGCGTGTGGACATCACACCGCGTACAGATTGCCAGCAATTATGGTAATAATCTCTGCTCATTTTTCCTCGCACCCCAAAATGGGCAGAGATTTTACAGAAATCTCTGCCGTAAAGTGTTTCACGAACATTCTGTAGACACTTTGAGGGTAATTGAATTCCCCTCTACATTACCTCTACTGTCTATGGAGCCCACTTAGCAGAGAATAGGTACAGAAGGTTGGCTGTATTATGGTGGAATATTGGTAGAACAAGCTATACAAATAACGTATTAGAGATACTGGGTGGTAAGAAGGAGAGGGATGGGCAATGTGGTGTTGGTCTAATGCTAGGATAGGTTGTGCCCACAGGCTTGCCATCTAGTAGGAAGGGTAAAAGAGACACTCAATGGGGTAAGACAGTAGGTATTGGGGTAACGTAGTGTTGGTATATTATTACGATGAGTTGTGGCCACAGGCTTACAATTGTGCACACCTTTATAACCATAAGGTAACCCATTGTCAATGTCTGGTCTGCGTGGGACAAAACTAATTAAATATTATTTATGCTGTAGATTATGTAACATGCGATGTACATTGGAGGTATTACTGTGGATGTTGCCATTCCTACCTAAAGAAATGGCCATAAAGACAATATTCAGGTTAAGAAGGTAATGAGTTACTGTATTGTAAGACTTTCCAGGCCTTCAGCATCTGAAACATCGCAATCAGATATTGATTAGTATAGGAGGTCTTTTTGCACCCATATATATTGCAACCAATTAGCCGTCAGTACAGCGTGTATGGGCACGTTGTTTTTTTTTTGCTATTTAGGATTAATTCCCCTTTAACCTTTCAGCCACTTCCTGGTTTTCCTGGAGTATAAGGTTATGACTTTGAGATGCAGGATTGGGGGCTGTTTTTCGGAGTGGTTGCAGTCTGTGCTTTTCTGGCATCATTGTCTGCACTGACTTAGAACATGTGTAAAGAAATTGTAGGTGGGTGATTTCTGTGAAACCCTGATTTATTGGTTCTCCTGGCAGCCTGCACCTCTTTCCTCTCAGCCCCCTCTTTTATCAAAATCTTGCGCACTACACAGATATTTTATCTCCCAAAATATAGCTCCCAAACCTCTCATTCTAAACCCACATTTTTATCATCCCACTTTCTCCCCCCACACACGCACTCCCCTTGCTTTTTGTTCCCCTTCGAGTTCCCCCCACCCAACGTATCCCACCCGACAGCTAACCTGCAGAACAGACACAAGACTCCTGCGTATCATTGTGTGGGTGTGAGGGGGGCAGGGCGCTGACACATTAATACTTGCACACCCTGTACACATCAGATCCCAATATATATGTATATATGCAGCAGAACAAGTGCATTAACATTTCAAAGGCCTTGCACCAGGAGGAGAGGCTGCAGATTGACACCTAACAAAAATACAATTATTTGCAGCACTGATAATATGTGGGGCCAGGTATGTAATAGGGGGCTGGTGAGAAGTGCTGCAATATGATATTACCTCTAGGGAACAGAGAAGTGCTTTATAAGGATGAATAAGAGGAAATCTGAGGGGTTATATGGAGCAATAGCCAGAAATATAGGGAGGGGTTATAAGGAGTATTGGGAGGAGTTATAGGGATTAGTTACATGGAGTAATGGGAGGAATTATAGGGATTAGTTACATGGAGTAATGAGAGGAGTTATAGGGAGGGATTATATGGAGTACTGGGAGGGGTTATAGGAAAAGTTACATGCAGTAATGGGAGAAGTTATAGGGAGGGGTTATATGGAGTACTGGGAGGGGTTATAGGAGTAGTTACATGGAGTAATGGGAGGAGTTATAGGGAGGGGTTATATGGAGTACTGGGAGGGGTTACATGAAGTAATGGGAGGGGTTATAGGGAGTAGTTTCATGGAGTACTGGAAGGAGTTATAGGGAAGGATTACATGGAGTACTGGGAGGAGTTATAGGGAGGGGTTACATGGAGTACTGGGAGGGGTTTTAGGGAATAGTTACATGGAGTAATGGGAGGAGATATAGGGAGTAGTTACATGGAGTAATGGGAGGAGTTATAGGGAGGGGGTTATATTGAGTACTGGGAGGGGTTATAGGGAGTAGTTACATGGAGTAATGGGAGGAGTTATAGGGAGGAGTTATATGGAGTACAGGGAGGAGTTATAGGGAGTAGTTTCATGGGGTAATGGGAGAAATTATAGGGAGGGGTTATATGGCGTATTGGGAGGGGTTATAGAGAGTAGTTACATGGAGTAATGGGAAGAGTTATAGGGAGGGGTTATATGGCGCATTGGGAGTGGTTATAGGGAGTAGTTACATGGAGCAATGGGAGGAGTTATAGGGAGGGGTTATATGGAGTACTGGGAGGAGTTATATGGAGTAATGGGAGGAGCTATAGGGAGTAGTTACATGGAGTAATGGGAGGAGTTATAGGGAGGGGTTATATGGAGTACTGGGAGGAGTTATAGGGAGTAGTTTCATGGGGTACTGGGAGGAGTTATAGGGAGGGGTTATATGGCGCATTGGGAGTGGTTATAGGGAGTAGTTACATGGAGTAATGGGAGGAGCTATAGGGAGTAGTTACATGGAGTAATGGGAGGAGTCATAGGAAGGAGTTTCATGGGGTACTGGGAGGAGTTATAGGGAGGGGTTATATGGAGTACTGGGAGGGGTTATAGGGAGTAGTTACATGGAGTAATGGGAGGAGTTATAAGGAGGGGTTATATGGAGTACTGGGAGTAGTTATAGGGAGAAGTTATAGGGAGGAGTTATATGGAGTACTGGGAGGAGTTATAGGGAGTAGTTACATGGAGTAATGGGAGGAGTTATAGGGAGGGGTTACATGGAGTACTGGGAGGGGTTATAGGGAGTAGTTACATGGAGTAATGGGAGGAGTTATAGGGAGGGGTTATATGGAGTACTGGGAGGAGTTATGGGGAGGAGTTTTAGGGAGGGGTTATATGGAGTACTGGGAGGAGTTATAGGGAGGGGTTACATGGAGTACTGGGAGGGGTTATAGGGAATAGTTACATGGAGTACTGGGAGGGGTTATAGGGAGTAGCTTCATGGGGTACTGGGAGGAGTTATAGGGAGGGGTTATAAGGAGTATTGGAAGGGGGTATAGGGAATAGCTACATGGAGTAATGGGAGGAGTTATTGGAAGGAGTTTAATAGGGTACTTGGAGGAGTTATAGGGAGGGGTTATATGGAGTACTGGGAGGAGTTATAGGGAGTAGATACATGGAGTACTGGGAGGGGTTATAGGGAATAGTTACATGGAGTAATGGGAGGAGTTATAGGAAGGAGTTTAATGGGGTACTGGGAGGAGTTATAGGGTGGGGTTATATGGAGTAATGGGAGGAGTTATATGTAGTAATGGGAGGAGTTATAGGGAGGGGTTATATGGAGTACTGGGAGGAGATATAGGGAGTAGTTTCATGGGGTACTGGGAGGAGTTATAGGGAGGGGTTATATGGCGCATTGGGAGTGGTTATAGGGAGTAGTTACATGTAGTAATGGGAGGAGTTGTAGGGAGGGGTTATATGGAGTACTGGGAGGAGTTATAGGGAGTAGTTACATGAAGTAATGGGAGGTGTTATAGGGAGTAGTTACATGGAGTAATGGGAGGAGTTATAGGAAGGAGTTTCATGGGGTACTGGGAGGAGTTATAGGGGGTGATTACATGGAGTACTAGGAGGAGTTATAGGGGGTGATTACATGGAGTACTGGGAGGAGATATATGGAGGTGTTTTATATATAGTAATAGCAGTTATGGGGAGGGATTATATGGAGAGATAATATGTAATAATTTGAAGATGATATTGAGAGTGGGAACACTGAGTAATAGGTTATTATAATGAATGAGACGGTATATGGAATAATGTGTTATAGAGAGAGGGGTTCTATGGCTTAAAGTAGGGGAGGGGATTATATGGAGTAATAGCTAGAATTACATGATTAAGAGGTGTTATAGAGAGGAGACACAATGAGGACATATTAGAGAGGTCATATGGAGTAGTATGTGGAATATTACAGGTGGATTATATGGTGTAAAACAAGGAGCTATATGGAGTAACAAGTGGATTTAACATAGTTGCCAAACGTCCATGATTTACACAGAGAATCACAGTTTTTATAGACGTGTCCCTGGAATGTTCATCCATACGAAGTATGTTTCAATAATAACCAACTGCCCAGTACAATTTCTATTATTCTGTAATTCTGTAAACAGTATGCAATTCCACCGTCAATTCTCATTCCATGGGTTTTAACAGTTAACATTTATCTTAAATATAAGTATATCAAGTATAACCACGTTTATTGAACTGTCACAATGGAGTTGACATGCTACTTGTATCTCCGTAGCAGCAGTGTCCCTTGAAATAACATTTTACTAATGCGACTATGGTTTTTATATGAAGACCCTGTAGAGGAATAATTTATGGCTGGAAGTCCAGGGGCTGGGCTTTACATGGTATATTAGAAGACCATATAGAGGAATCGAGTAGAATAATGGTTGAAATAATGGTTGGAATTACATAAGGGGTTATATAAAATTATGTATATAAAATTGTAGTAAACTAAGATCCATTTAGACCAGAGTCTCTCAAATTTTTTTATCCTGTACCCCGGTGTGATGGTATACGGTAGATGTTTACCAAGTACCCACAAAGTGTGATTGTTTATACTAAGTACCTTATGTGTAAAGGGGTATCCAAATAACTAATTTGTTTAAATGTATACAAAGCCAATCCTTATGCATTTCATTAAAAAAAAAAAATATCCCCCACGGTTTTATATGTATGATTATTTGTTAATAGCTAATGTTATTTTAAGTTATATGTGGCAGTCTGAAGCACCACTTGAATCTGAGATACTCCTTGTGGTACACATATCATGGATTGAGAACCTAGCCTAGAGACTATACTACACCTGACAAGACAGTGTCTCCTGGAAATTATTTTAAAATTAACATCTATGGTGTTATATAGTGAACAGTGTGTGTGTTTAGAGGGTGAGGGGA
Source organism: Mixophyes fleayi (assembly GCF_038048845.1). Taxonomy (NCBI): domain Eukaryota; kingdom Metazoa; phylum Chordata; class Amphibia; order Anura; family Limnodynastidae; genus Mixophyes; species Mixophyes fleayi. The sequence continues at coordinate 26,408,229 of NC_134410.1, forward strand.
TCAGACCCTATATTCTATGGTGTGGGAAGAAATCAGATTCTGTTTTGTACAGTGCTGCTAGATTACATGCTCTATTATAGAGGGTGTACGGGGTAACATGACTAATAGGGAAAGATGAAATCATGTACTGTACAGATCAGATTGTATTGTACAATGTATGGATTATATCCTGTACTGTACAGTGTGGGTGTGATATGGAGGGAGGTCAGACCCTATTGTACAGTGGGTGCAGTATGAGGAGATCAGACTGTATTGCATAGTGTGTGTATGAAGAGAAAGGATATCCGACCCTATCTGTGTGGAGGAAATCGAATCACATACTGTACAATATGGGTGCTCAGATCTTTCATTGTACAATATGGGGGACATGTATAGTCGCGCACCTGGAGCTCTAGAAGTGATAACTGCAATTTTTACACAGCTGCAGGTAAAATACGTGCATTTTGTGATGGATTTATAAAACATGTGCAAGCCTTAATATAAGTATTATGCAAACATGATTAAAACATTTCACTGCTACAGTTAAGGCTGGCCTTGAATACAACTCATGGATGGGTGGAATAATGCATATTAAAGCTGTGCTGGCACTATATAAATAAATGTTGATGAAGATGATTGCAAGTAGCAAATAAAATGCAAACACTACTATACTTATGGTGAATTTTTTATTTTTTTTTAAATAATAATTTAGTTTATTTTTGTAAGGGGGCATTTTTACAAATGTTGCTCACTGTATTGTACTGTGTGTGGGGATATCATACCCTGTAATGTACAGCATCAGGGGGTAATCATACCCTGTAATGTACAGTATGGAAGATCAGATTTAACACTGTAAATCGGGGAGGGGGGCGAGGGTAGACTAACCCTGACATTTACGTGTAATTTGGGGTGTGAGGTCACAATATACATTGGCGGGAGATATCAGATCCTCAATTGTCCAGTGTGTGTGGTGAGTCTATATCCTCTGTTGTACAGTGTGTGTGGAGGTAGCCGCAGACTCATTGGTAGGGGAGGTATACTTTATAGTGGGTATGTGTGCGTGTAGTGGTGAAATCACGTGTGTGTCTGGCATTTTACTAAGCGTGAAATAGAAATCTCTGTATATGACCCCAGCGTACACACTTCTTGAATCAATGACTGCATGGACAAGTCAGCGTTGTCTGTTACTTAATTATACAAAGATGTTGCTTTGTGGTACCTGTCACTAGTCTGTTTAGTGGATGAGAAAATAAATGAATGACAAGAATTATATTATTAACTGTACTATTAATTAGGATTAAGTGTTTTGTATGCAAAGTTTACGATACAGAAAATATATTATTTCAGTAACTATCATATGTTTAAGTTTACACAGACACAAATACATGTAACAACCCTGTACATAACATATATGGGGACTCCATGAATATGAGAACTGTGTCTGCAGTCACAGACAGGTCACAGACGGCTCTTGGAATACTCTCTACACATGTTCTTATATCATTAAGTGTATATATTGTGCCAATTACACGTCTAGCTCCAGGTCACACACACTCTACAAGCTATCCAGAAAGATATATATTGGTATGAATGAAAATATGCAGAACACAGAATAAGTTTATGCCATTATATCCCTACGTATATATCACTAAACATGCCAATATAAATATCCCTTTATTCAGCTACTTTACATAAAAAAAAGGAAGTTGTACTGTAAATTTGCATGTTATAAATAGACTAATAAATTACACATGCTATAGGGGTCTATAATATGCGGAAGAATAATTATAATCCTATTAATATATACAAGCAGTAGGAAGCATACATGCATAATGGAATGTATAGCACATCTCATGCACCCAGTCAGCCTGCTGTTATACCGGCACGCTCTTTAGAGCTATGCAGAGGGTGCACGTTATTTCATACATACATACAGGTAGTTATTAACATGTAATACTATAGACTTCAGAGTGAAATGTCACAGGGATTAGTCAGTTCAGAGCCAGACTGAGTGAATTGCATGCAATACAGCAGTGAAGGGGTGCCCAGCGGACAGTCACATGGGGTTCAGTCTCTCCAGATGTGCAGAAAGAATTAAGGACAGTATGTGCTCACAATCCATACAGCTTATTCCACATCTTACTCCTTAATAATATATTGCTGCAGAGTTCCTATACAGTCAGGTGGCTACAGACTATACAGAAGGTGCAGTGACAGCTCATGTCTGCCCATAGGCTGCTGTGAAATCCAGATGTCAGACCCTCCTAACATGTGACCTTTCTATACAGAACCCTAATAAAAAAAAAATCCAGAGTGTAGACAGACACAGAGAACTGCTGACTAATAGCAGCCAGGTGCCTATATTACATATATGTGCTTTGGTAGAGAGAAGGCATATACACTTACATCTTACTATCAGATTGCTAGACATAGATGGCATGCACATACATAGCAAACTGTGCACATATATCAGATGTATATATAGATAGGCACACACATACGTACATTTTGATATTTTTCCATGCATACACAAATAAAAGTCATGCATGCATATATGCACTCACACACACGCATGAAATGGGGTTGACTTATGCCACACACATGTACTCACGATTTGAGGGGGTTGTGCAGGGCTGTGTTCATGGTGCTGCTGGGTATTAAGCAGGAACACTGCAGACCCTCTAATATCACAATACTGTACAATTTCATTCATTCTGCACACAGCAACCAATCACAGGCCGAGATGAGGGAAGCCGGCCGCGGGGTTTGTCGGGACTTGCAGTTCTGGGGGGTTACGTCTAATGGAAGTAGGAAAAGAAGGGACTACACGTACCAGGATGCAGTGCGGGAGACAGGTCTGGGAGGCTGACGGAGAAGGGGATTGGTGGAGAGGATTAGGGTACTGTAAGAGGGGGAGGTGGGTGACAAAGAGAGGGGTAAGACAGGAAGGAGGGGGACGTACAGGGGTACACGGCCGTGGGAAGGAGGGAGGTAGTCCTAAATGTGGGGGGTAGAAGTGTACTGGGGGGAGGCAGACTGAGGGAGGGGGTGTCTGGGCACACAGGTAAAGAGACAGCAGGGAGAGTGTGAGACAGACTAGTATGTAAGGGAATGAGACAGCGTGACACAGACCTGTGCAGGAATGAGACAGGGAGGTTAGGAGAGAGCATGAAACACGGTTTTAGAAAGGAAAATATAATACTGAAGGGAATGAGACAGACTGACTGGAAGAAATAGAGAGACTGGATATGGAGAGAAATAGAGAGACTGGTTATTGAGAGAAAAAGAGAGACTGCTTATGGAGAGATAGAGAGAGACGGGTTATGGAGAGAAAAAGAGAGACTGCTTATGGAGAGATAGAGAGAGACGGGTTATGGAGAGAAATAGAGAGACGGGTTATGGTGAGAAATAGAGAGACGGGTTATGGAGAGAAATAGAGAGACGGGTTATGGTGAGAAATAGAGAGACGGGTTATGGTGAGAAATAGAGAGGCGGGTTATGGAGAGAAATAGAGAGACGGGTTATGGAGAGAAATAGAGAGAGAGAGACGGGTTATGTAGAGAAACGGGTTATGGAGAGAAATAGAGAGACGGGTTATTGAGAGAAAAAGAGAGACGGGTTATGGAGAGAAATAGAGAGAGAGACGGGTTATGGAGAGAAATAGAGAGACAGGTTATTGAGAGAAAAAGAGAGGGACGGGTTATGGTAAGAAATAGAGAGACGGGTTATGGAGAGAAATAGAGAGACGGGTTATTGAGAGAAAAAGAGAGAGACGGGTTATGGTGAGAAATAGAGAGACGGGTTATGGAGAGAAATAGAGAGAGACGGGTTAAAAAGAGAAATAGAGAGACGGGTTATTGAGAGAAATAGAGAGACTGGTTATGGAGAAAAATAGAGAGACTGGTTATTGAGAGAAAAAGAGAGATGGGTTATGGAGAGAAATAGAGAGACGGGTTATAAAGAGAAATAGAGCGACTGCTTATGGAGAGATATAGAAAGACGGGTTATAAAGAGACATAGAGAGACAGGTTATTGAGAGAAATAGAGAGAGACTGGTTATGGAGAGAAATAGAGACATGTTATTGAGAGAAAAAGAGAGACGGGTTATGGAGAGAAATATAGAGACTGGTTATGGAGAGAAATATAGAGACTGGTTATTGAGAGAAAAAGAGAGACGGGTTATGGAGAGAAATAGAGAGACTGGTTATGGAGAGAAATAGAGAGACAGGTTATTGAGAGAAAAAGAGAGACGGGTTATGGAGAGAAATAGAGAGACGGGTTATGGAGAGAAATAGAGAGACAGGTTATTGAGAGAAAAAGAGAGAGACGGGTTATGGAGAGAAATAGAGAGAGACGGGTTAAAAAGAGAAATAGAGAGACAGGTTATTGAGAGAAATAGAGAGACTGGTTATGGAGAGAAATAGAGAGACTGGTTATTGAGAGAAAAAGAGAGATGGGTTATGGAGAGAAATAGAGAGACGGGTTATAAAGAGAAATAGAGCGACTGCTTATGGAGAGATATAGAAAGACAGGTTATAAAGAGAAATAGAGAGACAGGTTATTGAGAGAAAAAGAGAGACGGGTTATGGAGAGAAATATAGAGACAGGTTATTGAGAGAAAAAGAGAGACGGGTTATGGAGAGAAATAGAGAGACTGGTTATGGAGAGAAATAGAGAGACAGGTTATTGAGAGAAAAAGAGACGGGTTATGGAGAGAAATAGAGAGACGGGTTATGGAGAGAAATAGAGAGACAGGTTATTGAGAGAAAAAGAGAGAGACGGGTTATGGAGAGAAATAGAGAGAGACGGGTTAAAAAGAGAAATAGAGAGACAGGTTATGGAGAGAAATAGAGAGACTGGTTATTGAGAAAAAAAAGAGAGATGGGTTATGGAGAGAAATAGAGAGACGGGTTATAAAGAGAAATAGAGAGACAGGTTATTGAGAGAAAAAGAGAGAGACGGGTTATGGTGAGAAATAGAGAGACGGGTTATGGAGAGAAATAGAGAGACTGGTTATGGAGAGAAATAGAGACATGTTATTGAGAGAAAAAGAGAGACGAGTTATGGAGAGAAATAGAGAGACAAGTTATTGAGAGAAATAGAGAGACAGGTTATGGAGAGAAATAGAGAGACAGGTTATTGAGAGAAAAAGAGACTGGTTATGGAGAGAAATAGAGAGACAGGTTATTGAGAGAAATAGAGAGACTGGTTATTGAGAGAAAAAGATAGACTGCTTATGGAGAGATAGAGAGAGACGGGTTATGGAGAGATAGAGAGAGACTGGTTATGGAGAGAAATAGAGAGACGGGTTATGAAGAGAAATAGAGAGACGGGTTATTGAGAGAAAAAGAGAGACGGGTTATGGAGAGAAATAGAGAGAGACGGGTTATGGAGAGAAATAGAGAGACGGGTTATGGAGAGATATAGAGAGACTGCTTATGGAGAGAAATAGCTAAACTGGTTATGAAGAGAAATAGAGAGACGGGTTATGAAGAGAAATAGAGAGACGGGTTATGTAGAGATATAGAGAGACTGATTATGGAGAGAAATAGAGAGAGACGGGTTATGGAGAGAAATAGAGAGACGGGTTATGGAGAGAAATAGCGAGACTGGTTATGAAGAGAAATAGAGAGATGGGTTATGGAGAGAAATAGAGAGACGGGTTATGGAGAGATATAGAGAGACTGCTTATGGAGAGAAATAGCGAGACTGGTTATGAAGAGATATAGAGAGACTGGTTATGAAGAGAAATAGAGAGACAAGTTATTGAGAGAAAAAGAGACTGCTTATGGATAGATAGAGAGATGGGTTATGGAGAGAAATAGAGAGACTGCTTATGGAGAGAAATAGAGAGACGGGTTATGGAGAGAAATAGAGAGACGGGTTATGGAGAGAAATAGAGAGACAGGTTATGGCGAGATATAGAGAGACTGGTTATGGAGAGAAATAGCGAGACTGGTTATGAAGAGAAATAAAGAGACGGGTTATGAAGAGAAATAGAAAGATTGGTTATGGAGAGATATAGAGAGACTGATTATGGAGAGAAATAGAGAGACAGGTTATGGAGAGATATAGAGAGACTGGTTATTGAGAGAAAAAGAGACTGCTTATGGATAGATAGAGAGAGACTGGTTATGGAGAGAAATAGACTGGTTATGGAGAGAAATAGAGACATGTTATTGAGAGAAAAAGAGAGACGGGTTATGGAGAGAAATAGAGAGACAGGTTATTAAGAGAAAAAGAGAGACTGGTTATGGAGAGAAATAGAGAGACAGGTTATTGAGAGAAAAAGAGAGACGGGTTATGGAGAGAAATAGAGAGACTGGTTATGGAGAGAAATAGAGAGACTGGTTATGGAGAGAAATAGAGAGACGGGTTATGGAGAGATACAGAGAGACGGGTTATGGAGAGAAAAAGAGAGACGGGTTATGGAGAGAAATAGAGAGAGACGGGTTATGGAGAGAAATAGAGAGATGGTTATGGAGAGATATAGAGAGACTGGTTATGAAGAGAAATAGAGAGACAGGTTATGAAGAGAAATAGAGAGACAAGTTATTGAGAGAAAAAGAGACTGCTTATGGATAGATAGAGAGATGGGTTATGGAGAGAAATAGAGAGACTGTTTATTGAGAGAAAAAGAGACAGGTTATGGAGAGAAATAGAGAGACAGGTAATTGAGAGAAAAAGAGAGACGGGTTATGGAGAGAAATAGAGAGACTGGTTATGGAGAGAAATAGAGAGACAGGTAATTGAGAGAAAAAGAGAGACGGGTTATGGAGAGAAATAGAGAGACTGGTTATGGAGAGAAATAGAGAGACGGGTTATGGAGAGAAATAGAGACATGTTATTGAGAGAAAAAGAGAGACGGGTTATGGAGGGAAATAGAGAGACTGGTTATGGAGAGAAATAGAGAGACTGGTTATGGAGAGAAATAGAGAGACAGGTTATTGAGAGAAAAAGAGAGACGGGTTATGGAGAGAAATAGAGAGACAGGTTATGGAGAGAAATAGAGAGACAGGTTATTGAGAGAAAAAGAGAGACGGGTTATGGAGAGAAATAGAGAGACTGGTTATGGAGAGAAATAGAGAGACAGGTTATTGAGAGAAAAAGAGAGACGGGTTATGGAGAGAAATAGAGAGACAGGTTATGGAGAGAAATAGAGAGACAGGTTATTGAGAGAAATAGAGAGACGGGTTATAAAGAGAAATAGAGCGACTGCTTATGGAGAGATATAGAAAGACGGGTTATAAAGAGAAATAGAGAGACAGGTTATTGAGAGAAATAGAGAGAGACTGGTTATGGAGAGAAATAGAGACATGTTATTGAGAGAAAAAGAGAGACGGGTTATGGAGAGAAATATAGAGACAGGTTATTGAGAGAAAAAGAGAGACGGGTTATGGAGAGAAATAGAGAGATGGGTTATGGAGAGAAATAGAGAGACAGGTTATTGAGAGAAAAAGAGACGGGTTATGGAGAGAAATAGAGAGACGGGTTATGGAGAGAAATAGAGAGACAGGTTATTGAGAGAAATAGAGACATGTTATTGAGAGAAAAAGAGAGACGGGTTATGGAGAGAAATATAGAGACAGGTTATTGAGAGAAAAAGAGAGACGGGTTATGGAGAGAAATAGAGAGACTGGTTATGGAGAGAAATAGAGAGACAGGTTATTGAGAGAAAAAGAGACGGGTTATGGAGAGAAATAGAGAGACGGGTTATGGAGAGAAATAGAGAGACAGGTTATTGAGAGAAAAAGAGAGAGACGGGTTATGGAGAGAAATAGAGAGAGACGGGTTAAAAAGAGAAATAGAGAGACAGGTTATGGAGAGAAATAGAGAGACTGGTTATTGAGAAAAAAAAGAGAGATGGGTTATGGAGAGAAATAGAGAGACGGGTTATAAAGAGAAATAGAGAGACAGGTTATTGAGAGAAAAAGAGAGAGACGGGTTATGGTGAGAAATAGAGAGACGGGTTATGGAGAGAAATAGAGAGACTGGTTATGGAGAGAAATAGAGACATGTTATTGAGAGAAAAAGAGAGACGAGTTATGGAGAGAAATAGAGAGACAAGTTATTGAGAGAAATAGAGAGACAGGTTATGGAGAGAAATAGAGAGACAGGTTATTGAGAGAAAAAGAGACTGGTTATGGAGAGAAATAGAGAGACAGGTTATTGAGAGAAATAGAGAGACTGGTTATTGAGAGAAAAAGATAGACTGCTTATGGAGAGATAGAGAGAGACGGGTTATGGAGAGATAGAGAGAGACTGGTTATGGAGAGAAATAGAGAGACGGGTTATGAAGAGAAATAGAGCGACTGCTTATGGAGAGATACAGAGAGACGGGTTATGGAGAGAAATAGAGAGACGGGTTATTGAGAGAAAAAGAGAGACGGGTTATGGAGAGAAATAGAGAGAGACGGGTTATGGAGAGAAATAGAGAGACGGGTTATGGAGAGATATAGAGAGACGGGTTATGGAGAGATATAGAGAGACTGCTTATGGAGAGAAATAGCTAAACTGGTTATGAAGAGAAATAGAGAGACGGGTTATGAAGAGAAATAGAGAGACGGGTTATGTAGAGATATAGAGAGACTGATTATGGAGAGAAATAGAGAGAGACGGGTTATGGAGAGAAATAGAGAGACGGGTTATGGAGAGAAATAGCGAGACTGGTTATGAAGAGAAATAGAGAGACGGGTTATGGAGAGAAATAGAGAGACGGGTTATGGAGAGATATAGAGAGACTGCTTATGGAGAGAAATAGCGAGACTGGTTATGAAGAGAAATAAAGAGACGGGTTATGAAGAGAAATAGCGAGACTGGTTATGAAGAGAAATAGAGAGACGGGTTATGGAGAGAAATAGAGAGACTGATTATGGAGAGAAATAGAGAGACAGGTTATGAAGAGAAATAGAGAGACAAGTTATTGAGAGAAAAAGAGACTGCTTATGGATAGATAGAGAGATGGGTTATGGAGAGAAATAGAGAGACTGCTTATGGAGAGAAATAGAGAGACTGGTTATGGAGAGAAATAGAGAGACGGGTTATGGAGAGAAATAGAGAGACAGGTTATGGAGAGATATAGAGAGACAGGTTATGGAGAGAAATAGCGAGACTGGTTATGAAGAGAAATAAAGAGACGGGTTATGAAGAGAAATAGAAAGATTGGTTATGGAGAGATATAGAGAGACTGATTATGGAGAGAAATAGAGAGACAGGTTATGGAGAGATATAGAGAGACTGGTTATTGAGAGAAAAAGAGACTGCTTATGGATAGATAGAGAGAGACTGCTTATGGAGAGAAATAGACTGGTTATGGAGAGAAATAGAGACATGTTATTGAGAGAAAAAGAGAGACGGGTTATGGAGAGAAATAGAGAGACAGGTTATTAAGAGAAAAAGAGAGACTGGTTATGGAGAGAAATAGAGAGACAGGTTATTGAGAGAAAAAGAGAGACGGGTTATGGAGAGAAAAAGAGAGACGGGTTATGGAGAGAAATAGAGAGAGACGGGTTATGGAGAGAAATAGAGAGATGGTTATGGAGAGATATAGAGAGACTGGTTATGAAGAGAAATAGAGAGACAGGTTATGAAGAGAAATAGAGAGACAAGTTATTGAGAGAAAAAGAGACTGCTTATGGATAGATAGAGAGATGGGTTATGGAGAGAAATAGAGAGACTGTTTATTGAGAGTAAAAGAGACAGGTTATGGAGAGAAATAGAGAGACAGGTAATTGAGAGAAAAAGAGAGACGGGTTATGGAGAGAAATAGAGAGACTGGTTATGGAGAGAAATAGAGAGACAGGTAATTGAGAGAAAAAGAGAGACGGGTTATGGAGAGAAATAGAGAGACTGGTTATGGAGAGAAATAGAGAGACGGGTTATGGAGAGAAATAGAGACATGTTATTGAGAGAAAAAGAGAGACGGGTTATGGAGGGAAATAGAGAGACTGGTTATGGAGAGAAATAGAGAGACTGGTTATGGAGAGAAATAGAGAGACAGGTTATTGAGAGAAAAAGAGAGACGGGTTATGGAGAGAAATAGAGAGACAGGTTATGGAGAGAAAAAGAGAGACGGGTTATGGAGAGAAATAGAGAGACAGGTTATTGAGAGAAAAATAGGGAGATGGGTTATGAAGAGAAATAGAGAGACTGCTTATGGATAGATATAGAGAGAGACGGGTTATGAAGAGAAATAGAGCGACTGCTTATGGAGAGATATAGAGAGAGACGGGTTATGGAGAGAAATAGAGAGATGGGTTATTGAGAGAAAAAGAGAGATGGGTTATGGAGAGAAATAGAGAGACGGGTTATGGAGAGAAATAGAGAGACGGGTTATGGAGAGAAATAGAGAGATTGGTTATGGAGAGATATAGAGAGACAGGTTATGAAGAGAAATAGAGACAAGTTATTGAGAGAAAAAGAGACTGCTTATGGATAGATAGAGAGATGGGTTATGGAGAGAAATAGAGTGACTGGTTATGGAGAGAAATAGAGAGACAGGTTATTGAGAGAAAAAGAGAGACGAGTTATGGAGAGAAATAGAGAGACAGGTTATTGAGAGAAAAAGAGAGACGGGTTATGGAGAGAAATAGAGAGACGGGTTATGGAGAGAAATAGCGAGACTGGTTATGAAGAGAAATAGAGAGATGGGTTATGGAGAGAAATAGAGAGACGGGTTATGGAGAGATATAGAGAGACTGCTTATGGAGAGAAATAGCGAGACTGGTTATGAAGAGATATAGAGAGACTGGTTATGAAGAGAAATAGAGAGACAAGTTATTGAGAGAAAAAGAGACTGCTTATGGATAGATAGAGAGATGGGTTATGGAGAGAAATAGAGAGACTGCTTATGGAGAGAAATAGAGAGACGGGTTATGGAGAGAAATAGAGAGACGGGTTATGGAGAGAAATAGAGAGACAGGTTATGGCGAGATATAGAGAGACTGGTTATGGAGAGAAATAGCGAGACTGGTTATGAAGAGAAATAAAGAGACGGGTTATGAAGAGAAATAGAAAGATTGGTTATGGAGAGATATAGAGAGACTGATTATGGAGAGAAATAGAGAGACAGGTTATGGAGAGATATAGAGAGACTGGTTATTGAGAGAAAAAGAGACTGCTTATGGATAGATAGAGAGAGACTGGTTATGGAGAGAAATAGACTGGTTATGGAGAGAAATAGAGACATGTTATTGAGAGAAAAAGAGAGACGGGTTATGGAGAGAAATAGAGAGACAGGTTATTAAGAGAAAAAGAGAGACTGGTTATGGAGAGAAATAGAGAGACAGGTTATTGAGAGAAAAAGAGAGACGGGTTATGGAGAGAAATAGAGAGACTGGTTATGGAGAGAAATAGAGAGACTGGTTATGGAGAGAAATAGAGAGACGGGTTATGGAGAGATACAGAGAGACGGGTTATGGAGAGAAAAAGAGAGACGGGTTATGGAGAGAAATAGAGAGAGACGGGTTATGGAGAGAAATAGAGAGATGGTTATGGAGAGATATAGAGAGACTGGTTATGAAGAGAAATAGAGAGACAGGTTATGAAGAGAAATAGAGAGACAAGTTATTGAGAGAAAAAGAGACTGCTTATGGATAGATAGAGAGATGGGTTATGGAGAGAAATAGAGAGACTGTTTATTGAGAGAAAAAGAGACAGGTTATGGAGAGAAATAGAGAGACAGGTAATTGAGAGAAAAAGAGAGACGGGTTATGGAGAGAAATAGAGAGACTGGTTATGGAGAGAAATAGAGAGACAGGTAATTGAGAGAAAAAGAGAGACGGGTTATGGAGAGAAATAGAGAGACTGGTTATGGAGAGAAATAGAGAGACGGGTTATGGAGAGAAATAGAGACATGTTATTGAGAGAAAAAGAGAGACGGGTTATGGAGGGAAATAGAGAGACTGGTTATGGAGAGAAATAGAGAGACTGGTTATGGAGAGAAATAGAGAGACAGGTTATTGAGAGAAAAAGAGAGACGGGTTATGGAGAGAAATAGAGAGACAGGTTATGGAGAGAAATAGAGAGACAGGTTATTGAGAGAAAAAGAGAGACGGGTTATGGAGAGAAATAGAGAGACTGGTTATGGAGAGAAATAGAGAGACAGGTTATTGAGAGAAAAAGAGAGACGGGTTATGGAGAGAAATAGAGAGACAGGTTATGGAGAGAAATAGAGAGACAGGTTATTGAGAGAAATAGAGAGACGGGTTATAAAGAGAAATAGAGCGACTGCTTATGGAGAGATATAGAAAGACGGGTTATAAAGAGAAATAGAGAGACAGGTTATTGAGAGAAATAGAGAGAGACTGGTTATGGAGAGAAATAGAGACATGTTATTGAGAGAAAAAGAGAGACGGGTTATGGAGAGAAATATAGAGACAGGTTATTGAGAGAAAAAGAGAGACGGGTTATGGAGAGAAATAGAGAGATGGGTTATGGAGAGAAATAGAGAGACAGGTTATTGAGAGAAAAAGAGACGGGTTATGGAGAGAAATAGAGAGACGGGTTATGGAGAGAAATAGAGAGACAGGTTATTGAGAGAAATAGAGACATGTTATTGAGAGAAAAAGAGAGACGGGTTATGGAGAGAAATATAGAGACAGGTTATTGAGAGAAAAAGAGAGACGGGTTATGGAGAGAAATAGAGAGACTGGTTATGGAGAGAAATAGAGAGACAGGTTATTGAGAGAAAAAGAGACGGGTTATGGAGAGAAATAGAGAGACGGGTTATGGAGAGAAATAGAGAGACAGGTTATTGAGAGAAAAAGAGAGAGACGGGTTATGGAGAGAAATAGAGAGAGACGGGTTAAAAAGAGAAATAGAGAGACAGGTTATGGAGAGAAATAGAGAGACTGGTTATTGAGAAAAAAAAGAGAGATGGGTTATGGAGAGAAATAGAGAGACGGGTTATAAAGAGAAATAGAGAGACAGGTTATTGAGAGAAAAAGAGAGAGACGGGTTATGGTGAGAAATAGAGAGACGGGTTATGGAGAGAAATAGAGAGACTGGTTATGGAGAGAAATAGAGACATGTTATTGAGAGAAAAAGAGAGACGAGTTATGGAGAGAAATAGAGAGACAAGTTATTGAGAGAAATAGAGAGACAGGTTATGGAGAGAAATAGAGAGACAGGTTATTGAGAGAAAAAGAGACTGGTTATGGAGAGAAATAGAGAGACAGGTTATTGAGAGAAATAGAGAGACTGGTTATTGAGAGAAAAAGATAGACTGCTTATGGAGAGATAGAGAGAGACGGGTTATGGAGAGATAGAGAGAGACTGGTTATGGAGAGAAATAGAGAGACGGGTTATGAAGAGAAATAGAGCGACTGCTTATGGAGAGATACAGAGAGACGGGTTATGGAGAGAAATAGAGAGACGGGTTATTGAGAGAAAAAGAGAGACGGGTTATGGAGAGAAATAGAGAGAGACGGGTTATGGAGAGAAATAGAGAGACGGGTTATGGAGAGATATAGAGAGACGGGTTATGGAGAGATATAGAGAGACTGCTTATGGAGAGAAATAGCTAAACTGGTTATGAAGAGAAATAGAGAGACGGGTTATGAAGAGAAATAGAGAGACGGGTTATGTAGAGATATAGAGAGACTGATTATGGAGAGAAATAGAGAGAGACGGGTTATGGAGAGAAATAGAGAGACGGGTTATGGAGAGAAATAGCGAGACTGGTTATGAAGAGAAATAGAGAGACGGGTTATGGAGAGAAATAGAGAGACGGGTTATGGAGAGATATAGAGAGACTGCTTATGGAGAGAAATAGCGAGACTGGTTATGAAGAGAAATAAAGAGACGGGTTATGAAGAGAAATAGCGAGACTGGTTATGAAGAGAAATAGAGAGACGGGTTATGGAGAGAAATAGAGAGACTGATTATGGAGAGAAATAGAGAGACAGGTTATGAAGAGAAATAGAGAGACAAGTTATTGAGAGAAAAAGAGACTGCTTATGGATAGATAGAGAGATGGGTTATGGAGAGAAATAGAGAGACTGCTTATGGAGAGAAATAGAGAGACTGGTTATGGAGAGAAATAGAGAGACGGGTTATGGAGAGAAATAGAGAGACAGGTTATGGAGAGATATAGAGAGACAGGTTATGGAGAGAAATAGCGAGACTGGTTATGAAGAGAAATAAAGAGACGGGTTATGAAGAGAAATAGAAAGATTGGTTATGGAGAGATATAGAGAGACTGATTATGGAGAGAAATAGAGAGACAGGTTATGGAGAGATATAGAGAGACTGGTTATTGAGAGAAAAAGAGACTGCTTATGGATAGATAGAGAGAGACTGGTTATGGAGAGAAATAGACTGGTTATGGAGAGAAATAGAGACATGTTATTGAGAGAAAAAGAGAGACGGGTTATGGAGAGAAATAGAGAGACAGGTTATTAAGAGAAAAAGAGAGACTGGTTATGGAGAGAAATAGAGAGACAGGTTATTGAGAGAAAAAGAGAGACGGGTTATGGAGAGAAAAAGAGAGACGGGTTATGGAGAGAAATAGAGAGAGACGGGTTATGGAGAGAAATAGAGAGATGGTTATGGAGAGATATAGAGAGACTGGTTATGAAGAGAAATAGAGAGACAGGTTATGAAGAGAAATAGAGAGACAAGTTATTGAGAGAAAAAGAGACTGCTTATGGATAGATAGAGAGATGGGTTATGGAGAGAAATAGAGAGACTGTTTATTGAGAGTAAAAGAGACAGGTTATGGAGAGAAATAGAGAGACAGGTAATTGAGAGAAAAAGAGAGACGGGTTATGGAGAGAAATAGAGAGACTGGTTATGGAGAGAAATAGAGAGACAGGTAATTGAGAGAAAAAGAGAGACGGGTTATGGAGAGAAATAGAGAGACTGGTTATGGAGAGAAATAGAGAGACGGGTTATGGAGAGAAATAGAGACATGTTATTGAGAGAAAAAGAGAGACGGGTTATGGAGGGAAATAGAGAGACTGGTTATGGAGAGAAATAGAGAGACTGGTTATGGAGAGAAATAGAGAGACAGGTTATTGAGAGAAAAAGAGAGACGGGTTATGGAGAGAAATAGAGAGACAGGTTATGGAGAGAAAAAGAGAGACGGGTTATGGAGAGAAATAGAGAGACAGGTTATTGAGAGAAAAATAGGGAGATGGGTTATGAAGAGAAATAGAGAGACTGCTTATGGATAGATATAGAGAGAGACGGGTTATGAAGAGAAATAGAGCGACTGCTTATGGAGAGATATAGAGAGAGACGGGTTATGGAGAGAAATAGAGAGATGGGTTATTGAGAGAAAAAGAGAGATGGGTTATGGAGAGAAATAGAGAGACGGGTTATGGAGAGAAATAGAGAGACGGGTTATGGAGAGAAATAGAGAGATTGGTTATGGAGAGATATAGAGAGACAGGTTATGAAGAGAAATAGAGACAAGTTATTGAGAGAAAAAGAGACTGCTTATGGATAGATAGAGAGATGGGTTATGGAGAGAAATAGAGTGACTGGTTATGGAGAGAAATAGAGAGACAGGTTATTGAGAGAAAAAGAGAGACGAGTTATGGAGAGAAATAGAGAGACAGGTTATTGAGAGAAAAAGAGAGACGGGTTATGGAGAGAAATAGAGAGACAGGTTATTGAGAGAAAAATAGGGAGATGGGTTATGAAGAGAAATAGAGAGACTGCTTATGGAGAGATATAGAGAGAGACGGGTTATGAAGAGAAATAGAGCGACTGCTTATGGAGAGATATAGAGAGAGACGGGTTATGGAGAGAAATAGAGAGATGGGTTATTGAGAGAAAAAGAGAGATGGGTTATGGAGAGAAATAGAGAGACGGGTTATGGAGAGAAATAGAGAGACGGGTTATGGAGAGAAATAGAGAGACGGGTTATGGAGAGATATAGAGAGACGGGTTATGGAGAGAAATAGCGAGACTGGTTATGAAGAGAAATAGAGAGACGGGTTATGAAGAGAAATAGAGAGATTGGTTATGGAGAGATATAGAGAGACAGGTTATGAAGAGAAATAGAGACAAGTTATTGAGAGAAAAAGAGACTGCTTATGGATAGATAGAGAGATGGGTTATGGAGAGAAATAGAGTGACTGGTTATGGAGAGAAATAGAGAGACAGGTTATTGAGAGAAAAAGAGAGACGAGTTATGGAGAGAAATAGAGAGAGACGGGTTATAAAGAGAAATAGAGAGACGGGTTATTGAGAGAAAAAGAGAGAGACGCGTTATGGTGAGAAATAGAGAGACTGGTTATTGAGAAAAAAAGAGAGAGACGGGTTATGGAGAGAAATAGAGAGACGGGTTATGGAGAGAAATAGAGAGACTGGTTATTGAGAGAAAAAGAGAGATGGGTTATGGAGAGAAATAGAGAGACTGGTTATGGAGAGAAATAGAGAGAGACAGGTTATAAAGAGAAATAGAGAGACAGATTATTGAGAAAAAGAGAGAGACGGGTTATGGAGAGAAATAGAGAGACGGGTTATGGAGAGAAATAGAGACGGGCTATAAACAGAAATAGAGAGACAGGTTATTGAGAGAAAAAGAGAGAGACGGGTTATGGAGAGAAAAAGACGGGTTATGAAGAGAAATAGAGAGACTGCTTATGGAGAGATATAGAGAGACGGGTTATGGAGAGAAATAGAGAGACGGGTTATGGAGAGAAATAAAGAGACGGGTTATGGAGAGAAATAGAGAGACTGATTATGGAGAGAAATAGAGAGACAGGTTATGGAGAGAAATAGAGAGACGGGTTATTGAGAGAAAAAGAGACGGATATTAAAGATTGGATATAGAAGAGAATTTGAAAAAGATGATGAAACAGACTAATTGGAAAAATTAAACTGGGTAAAATAATTACATTAGAAGGAGTGATGAAACAGTTAAGAAAGAGAGTTGGAGAGAATGAGACAGGTCAGGAGTTATGAGACAGATTTAAAGAATGAGAGAAGTTAGGAGTTATGAGACAGACAGTTAATGACAGACATGTGGAGAGAGAATGAGACATGTTAGGAGTGAAGACAGACAGTTAAAAATAGACATTTTATGGGGAATGATACACAAGGTGAGAAGGAATGAGACTGTCGGGTAAGTGAGAAAATGAGACAGACAGGTAAAGCAGTGACTTAGATGATGGAGTGAGACATTCTAAGAGAGGAGGCAGGGTGAGAGAGAACTAGATTTATAGGATATGAGATATGCAAATAGACAATAAGACCGTTGATGTGAATGAATGAAAAAGTAAAATGTAGCCTTTGTAAGGTGAGTACAGGCTAAGGAAAGATTTGGGGTGAGAATAAATATATACTGGTCTAGTTATGACCCATCATATAGCGCAATCATAAGATATGAATTATAGTTGCAGTTTATTAAAACTGATTAGCTGGGGCAGCGTCTGCAATCCTGTGCTGGCGAATAATACAGGTTCTTACGGCCCCGCACAGTTTGCGGTGCGGAGGAGCACGACGCCTGTCGTGGAGGGATCCCAAGGTCCCACTCCTGCAATGCTCTCCCCATAGGATAGAACGGAAAATGCCATTTTCAGATAGCGTTAGCTGTTAGGGAGTTCGGGCAAAATCGCATGCCCCATAGACACCTTTGGGAACAAGATTTGTGATCGATGAGGCAGAGACTGCAGAAGATATCTTGGATATCTGCTGCAATCCTCTAATAATAAACAGCTTTGTTACTACATAATGTTCATAAGTAGGCCCCATGGGGGTTGAACTGAAGGAAAATTAGGTGCTTGGCAATGAAACAAGATGGGTGCAAACAATTATAAGTTGAGCTACATAAACAGTTTATACACAATGGGCCTGATTCATTAAGGAACTTAAATTAAGAAGTTTCTTGTTTAAGTCTCCTGGACAAAACCATGTTACAATGCAAGGGGTGCAAATTAGAATTCTGTTTTGCACATAAGTTAAATACTGACTGTTTTTGCATGTAATGTTATCAACAATGGTACAGTATGGAGGGAATTTAACTATCTGCGAGGTGTCTCCGGAACGTCCGCTGGACACCTTACGGCGGAGATTTGAGGGGAATCTCTGCTCATTTCTCCTGGAATGTGAGCGGAGATTATTACTGCAATGCCGCCAATGTGCATTTATATCGCCGGCTAATGAATCTCCCCCCAAATGTCAGCGATACTTCAATTAGTAGCCACATTACTGCTTGCACAATTGTTTCAGTGTAATATTTGTATAGAGAACACACATGCAGTTTGAGACTTGAGAAGAGAGTGGCTGTGATGTATTGTCAATATCAATAAAGTTATTTTACACTAATAAGAGAAGATGGTAAAGTTCCATCAGTTTAAGAAAAAAACCATAGTATGAATTACTTTGAAATTGTGATTAAAATAACTGTGACATTATCCAAGTTACTAAGTAGTCAGTTTGACATATTTTACATTACATGGAAATAATAATTCCTGCTTGTATATAACTGTGGGCATTTTAGCCCCACACAGAGAAATTATGTAAAGCAATTTAGCAGTTTTTTAACTGAATTTCCAAACATTGCCCCAAAGTGTCATCCAAAAACAACCAGTAATCCCTAACCATATCGAGGTTTTGGTTGGATACGACAGAAAATCTTTTGGTGGTCTGTATTGTGTGCAGTCATCGACTCGACATATGTTCTACAGTCATGGCCAAAAGTTTTGAGAATGACACAAGTATTGGTTTCCACAAAGTTTGCTGCTTCAGTGTTTTTAGACCTTTTGGTCAGATGTTGCTGTGGTTACTGAAGCAAAATTACAAGAATTTCATACGTGTCGAAGGCTTTTATTGACAAGTACATTAAGTTTATGCAAAGAGTTAATATTTGCAGTGTTGACCCTTCTTTTTGAAGACCTCTGCAATTCGCCCTGGTATGCTGTCAATCAACTTCTGGGCCACATACTGACTGATGGCCGCCCATTCTTGCCTAATCAATGCTTGGAGTTTGTCAGAATTTGTGGGTTTTTGTTTGTCCACAGCCTCTTGTAGATTGACCACAAGTTCTCAATGGGATTAAGGTCTGGGGAATTTCCTGGCCATGGAGACAAAATTTTGATGTTTTTACTTTTGCTTTATGACAAGGTGCTCTGTCATGCTGGAAAAGGCATTGTTCATCACCAAACTGTTCTTGGATGGTTGGGAGAAGTTGCTCTTGGAGGATGTTTTGGTACCATTCTTTATTCATGGCTGTGTTCTTAGGCAAAATTGTGAGTGAGCCCACTCCCTTGGCTGAAAAGGAACCCCACACATGAATGGTCTCAGGATGCTTTACTGTTGGCATGACACAGGACTGATGGTAGCGCTCACCTTTCCTTCTCCGGACAAGCGTTTTTCCAGATTCCCCGAAACAATCTGAAAGGGGATTCATCAGAGAAAATGACTTTACCCCAGTCCTCAGCAGACCAATCCCTGTACCTTTTGCAGAATATCAGTCTGTCCCTGATGTTTTTCTTGGAGAGAAGTGGCTTCTTTGCTGGCCTTCTTGACACCAGGCCATCCTCCAAAAGTCTTCACCTCACTGTGCGTGCAGATGCACTCACACCTGCATGCTACCATTCCTGTGCAAGTTCTGCACTGATGGTGCCCCAATCCCGCAGCTGAATCAACTTTAGGAGACGGTACTGGCGCTTGCTGGACGTTTTTGGGCGCCCTGAAGCCTTCACAACTATTAAACCTCTCTCCTTGAAGTTCTTGATGATCCAATAAATGGTTGATTTAGGTGCAATCTTACTAGCAGAAATATCCTGCCTGCCTTTTTTGTGCAAAGCAATGATGACTGCACGTGTTTCCTTTCAGATAACCATGGTTAACAGAGGAAGAACAATGATTTCAAGCACCACCCTCCTTTTAAAACTTTCAGTCTGTTATTCTAAGTCAATCAGCATGACAGAGTGATCTCCAGCCTTGTCCTCATCAACACTCTCACCTGTGTTAATGAGAAAATCACTGACCTGGTGTCAGCTGGTTCCTTTGTGGCAGGGCTAATATGCAGTGGAAATGTTTTTTTTGGGATAAAGTTATTTGTCATGGCAAAGAGAGACTTTGAAATGAATTGCAATTCATCTGATCACTCTTCATGACATTCTGGAGTATTTGCAAATTGCCATCATAAAAACGGAGGCAGCAGACTTTGTGAAAAATAATATTTGCGTCATTCTCAAAACTTTTGGCCATGACTGTAGGTGTCTGACCAACCACAGAGCCACCAGACCTGTCCAGTTTGACGTCCACATGTCTGGGCAGCTTAGATGATTGTTAACATCTCCTTAAGTGTAAGAGTCCAGAGGGTTAACATATTGCCTTTTTCCAGTACATTCCACTTCAATATCAATCAGTATGGCTATATCTTAAATTTTATATATACCATAAATTTATGTATAGAGCCATATAATGCATACATCAGTCATAGACTCACCAATGAAGCAGTATAATTCTATCCTATAAGTTGTAAGCTGGTGGGCAGAACCCATTTGCCTCTTGGTTAATACCCAATATCTCTTAATGTTGGTTCCCAATTGTAAAGCACTGCGCAGTTTGCTGTTGGTAGATAACCAAATGTTAATAATAATATGTACCAATATGTAAGCTCTAGAAGATAAGGTCATCATCCCTTGTGTCTCAATATATGATTCTGTGTTATAATTTTGCATTTTTTGTATTGAAAATGCTGACACAACAGAAATAAAGGATGGTAATATATGCACCTAGATATGTTTTAACTTAAAATGTCTTGGCTGCTTCAGCGGTTCAAGAGTTAATATCAGGATCTGCTCTCCATGTGATTTGATCCTCTTACTGGATAAAACTGACCCACATGGCTGTACAAGACAATCTTAGGAGCCACACTGACACCTGGTGGCCTCAACTGGTAAATACTCATTTATGGACTCTTGTACAATCCCACATAGAAGATAAACGCAACTTCCACTAATCTCCAAGCACAGTTCTAATTCTTTGAGATATATTTAAGGAAGGAGACTTAAAACTTTAATTAATGATAGGGATGGTTCTAACGGTTGGACATTTTGATGTGACTGGCAGATTTTCTGTCTCTGCACTCCTGGGGTAAATGTATCAAGCTGAGAGTTACCGGCGGGTTTGAAAAGTGGAGATGTTGCCTATAGCAACCAATCAGATTCTAGTTATCATTTATTTAGTACATTCTACAAAATGACAGCTAGAATCGGAATGGTTGCTATAGGCAACATCACTTTTCAAAACCACCAGAAACTCGCAGCTTGATACATTTACTCCCTAGCATGCACCTTAGAAACATCAGTTAGGTGCACTCATGCAAAATCCAGGCGTTTTTGACACTGCATCAAGTGCGTGGTCGTAAATGAGTTCCACTGACATGTATGAGAATGAGCCATGTAACATTGTTTACTAAATAAAGTAAAAACTCTGAAGCTGTCATAAGCAAAGCCCTCGTTTCACAGTCTTCTCGCCCAATTGATCTGTTTACCTGCTGTCCGGTTCTGGGGAATTTTGTAGAGCCCTATAAATAAAATTTTACAGTGTGTAATTATGTTCAAAAACTTTACCACTGCAGGAATTTATATTCCCAAATATGAAAAAGTGTCATACTTCCTTGTATACTTGTACTTGTAAGTTATCCAAATAAGTTTTACTAATGTTGGGACAGCTTTAGTTTCCATAGGGGAGGAATTCAACTGGCTGCGTACAATTACCGGTATTACAGTAATAGTGCACTTAAATACCGCTATTACGGTAGTTCCAAAGCCGGGTTAAGTTTACCGTAATAATGGTAATAGGTTTAGCGCGTCGATACTCTGGGGGGAATTGAATTCCGCCCATAGGGGGGTATTCAATTGTTAGCGTTAACGCTCTCAAACGAGCGCTCAAAAAATCTTAGCGTTTATACGGTAATATTGCGCGCGAAAAGCGTTAATACGGTAGTTTACTCACGGAATTTCAGCTCGCCGTTCAAGGGGCTGCGAGCTGAAATTTCGCGAGTAATTACCGTATTAACGCTAAGATTTTTTGAGCGCTCGTTTGAAAGCGTTAACGCTAATGATTGAATACCCCCCATAGTGTTCAAATTTTAAAATGAAACTTTACTATTTCCATATAGAATTATTAAAGGGCTTCTAATGAATTCTTGGGTTAATAACAATAAAACATCTGCAAACAGACAGAGGAGCATATTCAATTGTTGGCGAAAACGCCAACAATCTCGTGGCGCGCGCACTATTACCGTCATTATGGTAATAGTGCGCGTAAATACCGTAATTACGGTAGTTTTCTCGCTGGATTTCAGCTCGCGGCTCAGGAAGCTACGAGCTGAAATCCAGCTTACTATTACTGTAATAAAGGTAATAGTTTTAACGCCGCGGGGACTTCAAAGAATTGAATATGCCCCAGAGTATATGACAAGTATCCTTCATAACAAAACCCTTAACTGCAGGAGAGGATCTAATGTCTTCCGCAAGCAGTTCTATAGCCACACATTTAGGTGGAAAGGCCTTGTCCCATTGGATATGTTAAATCTACCTGACATAAAACCAATACTGAGTACCCTAGCAGAATGTCCAATGAGGTCAATCAAACACTTGCTCTGCGTTTAGAGAAGACAATACAAAACTTTCTTCTCCATACAAGAATGTCTTTAAAAATATTCAGTATTTTCCAATGCTTTACTACCCAACCTGATCAGGATTAGCCAGGTTAGGGATAAGAGGGCCCAATTTATTATCCACCAACATCGTACATTTTTAAAGCCGTGTTTAATATGGCAACCGGTCTGTAGTATTTACAGGCCGTTAAATCCTTTCCAGGCTTGAGTATTGTAGCTATTTGGTCCTCCAACATCTTATCAGAGAACATCCTTCACTCACAAGGTTTATTATAAAGATATGCTAAGATTGGTATTGACACTTGCTGAAATGTGTAATATAAATTATTTATATATCCATCTGGACCAATAGCTTTATCCATTGGTAAAGATTTAATTACCTCTTTTACTTTAAACTCAGAACAAGGGGCATTAAAGATTCTCTTGTATCAGGTACCAAAGACAGGGTTTTAAAGTGTCTTATAAAGATTGTAGAGTGTTCCCAAAGAGCTGGGGAGTCTGGGAACTCTTTTCCAAATTGTATTTTTTCATAATCAGAGGTAGATTGGTCGGTTGCATCCAAGTGACCTTGGAACCTGTTTGTTTAATTGGTTGTCTAATAGCTCAATGACCTCAGCTTTCTAGCTAATAATCTACTCACGCTATTACCCAATATTTATATTCTGTAAGCGAGATAGAGGCGCTTAGCTCCGAACCATAAATAAGGTCTTCAATTTTCACACTCCTTTTTGGTTTATTTCAATGGATGGTGTTTGTATTCTGAGATTCAAAACAAGACATTTTTAACTGTAAGAGGCAGATTTACTAAAAAAAAACAATACGCGTTTGGCGGTGGTTTGAAACCGCTGCACATCAGCATAAATTTCCGGCGGTTTAGTGTTCCAAACAATCACATTTACTATAGGGCGGATTGAGGCCAGAATGTCAAACCGCCAGCGATGTGTCACGGGTTCCAAACACCTAAACCGCTGGCAGTTTAGTAAAAACCACCAGAAAAAAATATTTATTTATGATGAGGGCAACACTTTTACTGCACACGTGTGGTACTACAAGCGCCAGCATGCCCATGAAAACTCAGTTTCATCAAAAAATAAATCTAGTCCTATTTCTGCGTTTGGCTATTCCTCTGACCGTTACCTCCAGAGAGTACATTACATCAATATGGTGGTATTCTCCGGATGAATAGTTTGAATGAAAAGGTCCAATGCCTCTGTAAGCCACGGCTTAGTCACTACTGAAGTCAGTAGGTAATTGGCCAACCTCCATGGATGTGGAGGGGATTTAATTTTGGATAATGTCCCACTGCCAGTATAATGGAGCATGATCAGTAATTGGGATAAATAGTTATGTTTTATTTATATAATGTATTAGTTATATCATCCCTCTCCTCCGGAAATGTAGTTCTCCACACGTCATACGAATCAGTTTCAACTAATGTACGGCTAATAGCCGCTGGACTGTTAGAATCGCCATAAGATCATTTTGAACACTGGGGGCTAGATTTACTAAACTGCGGGTTTGAAGAAGTGGAGATGTTGCCTATAGCAACCAATCAGATTCTAGTTATCATTTTGTAGAATGTACTAATTAAATGATAGCTAGAATATGATTGGTTGCTATAGGCAACGTCTCCACTTTTTCAAACCCGCTGTTTAGTAAATATACCCCCTGGGTCCAGTTACTAGAATAAATAAATACCCCCATCTATGCTTCTGGGTTCCTTTACACACCTCTCTTGAGAAAAGTGGATTTGTGTTAAGTTTGGAGCATATAGGAATACAATAGTAAGCTGACACTACATATGCTCTTTGCCTGTAAAAAGTATTTAATGCCAGCCTGTGGTTATTCGGAGAATTAAGTCCCCTTGCATTAATTGAGAGTAGATTGACCATTAAATATAACGAATACAAGAGTGTTAAAATGAAAATATTATGCGCTTCAGCAAAGAGACTCCGATACAAATATTAGTGTTTCTCTACTGCGCCTATGGGGATTGGTGGGAATTTCCAGGGGGTATGAAAGTTTTGTTCCACAGGGTGTAGGGTGTCCAGAGAAAATTGAACGTGGGGGGGACAACACTAAGGGCTAGATTTACTAAACTGCGGGTTTGAAAAAGTGTAGATGTTGCCTATAGCAACCAATCAGATTCTAGCTGTCATTTATTTAGTGCATTCTACAAAATGACAGCTAGAATCTGATTGGTTGGCATAGGCAACATCTCCACATTTTCAAACCCGCAGTTTATTAAATCTACCACCCTACATAGTATGATATAACAGATGCAGTAAAATGTGTGGAACCATTTCTGTACATGGACAGCTTTATTCAGCCGTAGAAAAAACTTCTTCAGCTCTAAATTTTTCGGTAACAGGCTGAAAAAAGCCACATTGTGTAATGGTAGCTGGGGAAAAAAATCTGGTAATAATTTCAGCTCCCCTAAAAGACCTGATTCCCATGGAGTATGGATAGTCCTGAGGATCTGCTGTTTTACATGGAAGAATCTAAGAGAAGTGTCTGTAGGAGTCATCTCTGGGACCGTTCTAGATCCTGGGAAACGCTGGTTCTGAGCAATCGAGGTCACTGTCCGTGACTGAGGGTAAAATATTCTGGAATAGTGTAGTAGCGACAATTAGATATTCTGAGTTCTCCACTGGTCCCAGAATTCCTTGGATTGTAACATAATTTAACCCTGATCTACCTTCCACGTTCCGAGATCTTATATTTAAGGTCATCACTGAAATTAGATAATATATGAAGACACTAGTTCCTCTATCTCATTATTCATATGATCGGTGCAATCTCCAATCTCAACACTTTATCAATGGAGTGCATTTCTGTTACCAAATCTAATATCTATGAATCTAGTATCGGTTACATCCCTGTAATTGCTGGTGCTCCTGTTGGCTGAAGTTCCTCTTTCTAGAACAGATGCTCTTGGTTTGAAGAACCACAGTGGAGGATGAAACCGTGGTGGAGCCAACTTGTTGAGCTTTTGGTTTTTTGGGCATATTATTTATGTAGGAAGGGTCACATATTCTGAAAATGTACCAAAATGTAGTCAGTAAAACATTCACTTGTAGAGAAAGAACATTAGCTCATGAGTAGTGGACAGCAGGTTTTGATTAATCGATGTGTATCCATACTGGCTTTCTTAATTCTTTAGAGTCCATCCCTAAAGGGTCTGTATAAGCAGGGACGTCAAGAGGAATTTCAGACCCCCAGTACAGCAATTTCTTGAGGACCCTTCCATAGCTGCTGAAGGGGGTGTGGGCACACCAAGTTGGTGGCTTTTCCCACTACACAGTCAGGCCTGGTCCCTGGTACTTTTGCTAACAGGATTCAGAAATAATTGGGAACAGTTCTGAAAAGTATTCTACTGATCAGAACAATTGGTGTTGCCTATAGCAACCAATCCGATTTTAGCTGCAATCATTCTGGTACAGATTAAGTAAATATCTCACAGGTTGCTATGGGTTACAGCACCTTTTCTATCTCAGTTACTCATGGAACATTTTTCATAAATTTCCTCCATTCACTGGTACATGATCTGTCCGTTAGGTCTTCAACAATAGTTTCATAAGTCTCCTCAGCTTCATGAACATCAATTTTTTTGGAGGTCCTCAGACTTCAGGGAATGATTTACTTTCACAAAACCTGTGTTGTGAGAGCAGACTCCGATGCTGAAGGTTGAGCTTCCTATTGAACTCTGATTGACATCATTATAGGAATTATAACCATAGCAGACAACAATACAGTTGATTCCTATCTGTTTTCTTTCCTGTTGAACCAAGCTCACTGTACGTTGAAGCTCTCGCTGAGCGTCTGACCAGGACAGAATATGGAATTTGGTTATACTGTAATGTTTATATTTTATTAAAATACTCATCCTTAATAAATATCAACTTGCAAAGCCGATGAAACAATTATATTTTGTTGTGGATATGTACCCCAGCACGCATGGTCAAGACAAGTGTTTTTTCTTGAGTTCTTTAAATTATTTATTATAAAGTAGAGGCTTGTTGAAATCCTTTTCCAAAAGAAACCCAAAATCCCTATTCATTATTGGATACATTAATGTAGAGTGTAAAAGCAACATCCTAATAACTAAGTGTGGAATCATTATCCCATACATTTCAACATGATCTATATTTGGGTTGTGCATAATAATTGCTCCAACTCTTCCTAGTACTTATCCTACAAGTCCTTTTAAACAATACTGCACTGCTATTTAGAGCCATAGGATGCTGAGCCAAATATTTTTTGGCATTCCTGCTACCTGGAGATCTGCCTCTTGTCACAGAGGTTGGATATATATCTTCTGCCGCTGGTACAACTAAGCACGTATTGCAGTGGATCCCAAACTTTCTCAGTTCGAGGCACCCTAAAGGTCTCCATAATTTTTTCAAAGCACCCCTAAGCCATAATAATTACTAAAGCTGGGTACGCACTACAGAATTTTCCACCAACTTTTTATGACGATCGATGGTCCGATCGCTCGGTCCATGGACTGCATACACACTAGCCTTGTTTTAAACGATAAAGGGAAGAGCGGACGTCCCGTTAGCGACTTTTTACAGCCATGTTGTCGTGAGCAATAATTTTAATTTCGTACACACTGAAGCATCATTTGCGGGACATGTAACAAGATACCAAAGACATTAGCATAAAGGGGCAGAGCTTTTACTATAGTTAACACCCAAAGCCACATAAAAAGAGAAGGCAACACTGTCTCTTCATTCATTCCTATAAAATAGAAGTTTATTGCCATACATAAAATTTAGAAAAAAACATTTAACTGGTAAAGTGCAATGCAATGAATTTTTCCTAATAATAAAATCCCTTCATATGTAATGGAATGCTCCATTCTCTGCGGGCATCATCGCTGATTGGTCCACAGCAGAAATGAACGCCCATGTCTGAGTGTATGAAACACAAAACACGAGTCAGTGATGTGCGGATATCGCACCACGTGGGACTGGTACAGGCATCACAAATTTACATACACACGCCCCCCATGTCAAGGAAGTATCGGAGGATTGTCGTGGATCGGTCGGAAGTTTATACACACTACACAACGGAAAGGAGATTGGAACGAAAATATTAAACGGTACGACCAACCAAATGAGGAGACAATCGTACATTTGGGAAGACTTTCGACCATCGTGTCACTGCACACACTGACCCGACTTTCGAACGAGTATGTCGGCTGGTTGAGCCGATTATTTGACAAAAACCCTGTAGTGTGTACTGAGCTTAAGTAGTCCCCTGCCTTGCTTACCACTGGCCCTGGCCATGGCACCCCTGTAAGATTGCCACGGCGCACAGTTTGGGAACCATTGACGTATTGTATTAATGCAGCCTGGTTTGGTCCTTACATGCATAAAAGTCACCTAAACTTTTGATTAGCACATTATTGTTTTGATCGCACTGATTTTTATAGTATAATGTACAAATAGCACACCAGGGCATGAATACATTTTAGCAGACACTGATAGAAGAAGGTTGCCAATCCCTGCTGTATAGTAGTCAACATTTTAAAAGGATTTCTGGGGTCACTTTGATGCTGATTAGGTGTATGTAAGCACTTTGTGGGTCTTTATTTACTAAAATCTATATCAATACATGTTGACTGAACTTCATTATAATGTAATTCTGTTGCATTTTAAATACTCTTCAATAAATATAAATCATACTTGCCCACTCTCTCGGAATGCCGAGAGGCTCCTGAATTCTGAGTTCTTCTCCCGGACTCCCAGGAGAGCAGGCAATTCTCCTGCATCCTGCCCACTTCCTAGTGAAGTGGGCAGGATGAGAGCCTTAACGACGGTGAATCCATACTTACCAACTTTTTGTAGTTGGCGTCCGGAAGCCTCAAGGGTGAAGGTGGGCGTGCAGGGGATGGGGCTCTGAAAATCGAGTCATTTTGGACCCACCCCCCGTGACGTATTGACGTCATTTTACAGCAGGGCCAAATGCCGCAATTCCCGGAGAATCACTGCATTTTGGACCTAATTTTGCCCACTTCACTAGGAAGTGGGCAGATGCGGGAGACTGCCATACTCTTCCGGGAGCCCGTGAGACTCACCTGAAATGTGGGAGTATCCTGGACATTCCGGGAGAGTTGGCAAGTATGGGTGGATTGCATAATTTTGGCCCGCCCTAGTGACAAAATGTCAATTCCATTGTGGGGGCGAGGCCAAAATGACGCAATTGGCTGCTCCCCCCCCCCCCTCCGTGATCTCCTGGAGGTCAAAAATTAAAAGTTGGCAAGTATGATATAAACATATACAGTATACAGAATAAGAATTGATGGTGCAAATGGTATAAAATATACAAAATAAGATTACATTCACGGGAAACCTTATTGGGCTGAGTCACTCGGCTACCTACATATTTTTTTTTCCCTTTAAAATGTTCCTAAAAGGCTGCTGAGCTGAGTCTCGCCCCTCAGTTTAAAATTTGCCAGGCAGCCCCTGATTGCATCCGTTGTTGTCAATGTTATAAAAAAAAATGGGGATATTTTCCAGAGACCAATCTTTAAAAGCTGGAACTGTAGGTCCAGTTAGCAGCTGTGTGTACAATATCAGAAATCCATGGCCTGCAGCTGGGAGATTACTACCCCTGAACAAACATACAGACATAATAATAATAATAATAAGGGAGAATGTAGACACATGCTGGTTTCATGTGGGAATAACAATACTCCTTGTACTAACGCTGCCTGGACACTAGGTGGCACTGCGGCGCCCGGACATGCTTCTGTAAACACTGAAAGTGAAAGTACCCAGCGGGTGGCTGACAGCACCAACCTGGTCGGATGAGCGATCACCTACCCCGGGCGGATCATGTCTGCACTACTCCTGGAGGACCCCTTGACCATAAAGAGTCCCCAGTCTGGGAAGCAGGAGGAGGATGATGTCAGTTTCCTGCTTGTGGATGACAATGAGAACCTGCAGGTAGGTAGAGGTACATGTACAGCCTATGTGTGGTGTTTGTGTGTGTAGGCTGTGTTAGTCCTATACATGTATGTTTGTATATGAGGGGTTTAATCTATACTGAGTTTGTGGTTTATTGTATGTGAAAATAACTATGCACACGTGATACGCAGGTCCCATACCTTTAAACTATCACGTGACCAGTGTGTGCCTGTCCTGTGTCAGCACAAGTGTACTACACTACAATGCAGTCACAGTACATTGTGCTACACAACATACTGCACAGGCACAATGCACTATACTACAACACAATGCACATTATAAAACACAGGCACAATACACTATAACAAACAAACACTGCTTCACAGGCAAAGTCCACAGCAGCACTACAAATACACTATATAGGGTGAAGGGACAAAACCCTATCGCTGCAGAAAACACCCTGGCATAGTGTAAAGCATCCCCAGGCTGGTCAGTGCAGGATCGCAAAAGAAAAACAACCCCAAAAACATTGTGCCCCCTCCCAGAGTTTACCAGCCTGTGTGATGAAAAGTGCTGAGACACTTCCTAACTCCTCTGGCCTCCTAGTATAATGGTCCTAAGATGGATCGGCAGCATTATGTGCACTGTACCATACAGATAGAGGGAGGATGTGGCATAGGGCAGTATAATGCAGAATGTATCTACCACATAGAGATAGGGAGGACCTGACAGAACTGCAGTGTGTATGGATCTATTACACCAGGCAAAGGCAACCTATAGATGGAGGGAGGACATAGTATAGGATAGTATTATGTGGAAGTGTATCATAGGTGGATGAACTGTGAGAAATAGTGCATAATGTATCTATCATATAAATAAGGACAGTATAGTGTAGGAGTGAATCTATCATATGGATAAAGGGAGGACATATCATTTGGCAGCATAATGTGGGGTATACAATATAGACAAAAGAAGAACATAGCATTATGCGGAATGTACCATATACATGTAGGGAGGACATGGCATAGGGCAGCATTATGCAGAGTGTACCATATACATGTAGGTAGGACATAGTATAGTGCAACATTATGCGGAATGTACCATTTACATGTAGGGAGGACATGGCATAGGGCAGCATTGCACAGAATGTATCTATCATACACATAGGAGGGACCTTATGGGACTCCAGTGTATAGAAGGGTATCTGTCGTATAATCAAAGAGAGGACATAGCATCTGGCGGAGTGTACCATATAAATGGAGGGACTGCATGGTATAGGGCAGCATTAGGCAGAATGTACCACACAGAGGGCAGACAAGGCCTAGGGCAGCATTATGCAGAAGGTACCTACCATATAGAAGTAGGGAGGACCTGATGGGACTGTGATGTGTAGGAGTTTTAGGAAAACTAGGGGACTGGTTTTATATGTGAACGGCCTCATGGAAGAAAATAATTTATCACTTCAAAATGTTTTTGGTTAATTGTCTCCCGTTGCTCACAACTAACATGATACTGATCTTTTTTCTAGTGTAATTTAAGTTTGAGTATTTAATTTACTTTCAGGTAAAAGACGCGGCAGACTTCATTAATAAGCTGGGGTGTTGCACGCAGCAACCTGTTAAAGTTCTCAGTATTTTTGGCAACACCGGAGATGGGAAATCCCACACACTCAACCAGATGTTTTTTGAGGGTCTCGAGGTCTTCAGCACCTCCCCGTCCCAGGATTCCTGCACCGTGGGGGTGTGGGCCGCCTACAATCCAACCTTGTCTCTCGTTCTCCTGGACACAGAAGGCCTTCTGGGGGCCACTGACAAACACAACCAGCGGCTACGTCTTCTCCTGAAGGTTCTTGCTGTGTCTGACTTGGTGATCTACAGGACGAGAGCGGAGAGGTTACACAACGACATGTTCCAATTTCTGGGAAACGCTTCCAAAGCTTATCTGAAATTCTTCACCCCTGAACTGAAAGCCTTATCGAGTCGCTGTGGGCTGGAGGTGACGTTATCCAGTCTTGGACCGGCCCTCATCATTTTCCAGGAGACCTCCCGGACAGATCTGCTGGGCCATGGTGAGGAACTGGGTTATATTGTATATTGAAGTTGTCCTCTTGTGTCGCTGGTACGCACGTAAACGTCTCCCCGCTGTTCATGCGTGTTCGTACTCTGCTGTGTTACATGCATGCTTTCTCATGTCCTGCAGGAAGTACGGTCCGTGGCCAAGCTGAGGCAGATCTCTTGAAAAGATTCCATGAACTGGGAACCCCTCCTGAGGCTTTTAGCTCAGTCCAATATGTGGGAACAAAGACTGTGATCCCACCTACCGACTTCTCCCAGTTAAAGGAGACCGTCAAAAAGCAGGTGACGGACACATCTACTCGCTCATCCAGACCACTGTCCCATGTCTTCACAGCGCTGCAGGTACGTGGTGGGGATTATACATTACCTGGTGCCATCCTTTGTCCCTCTAGGATAATGACATGCTCATCCACAGTGTCAGAGATACATAGACAACTGCTGCTATGTATTTTGGTTAAGGCGTCTGCTTACCTCTTGTCAGGATTGGAATAAAATCAGTAATGACTTTATTGTGAGTGTAACTCTTGTGTTTTGTTTTGTCTTTCTTGCAGAGCCTGAGCGAGCGGTTCTCTGGAGATATACCGGAGGAGCAGGTTCATATCACCTCTTTCTTTCCGGACGAATATTTCACCTGTTCCTTGCGTTGCTTAAGCTGCCGGTAATTCTGTAACTAGTAGGACAATGCCCTTATCTAATAATAATAATAATACAGGAGTTATGATCTTCTCTACAGAGGTGGATCAGTCAGTGGATGAATAATTCTGATAGACGCAGGTCTAGTTATAGAAGCATCCGTGTTTATGTAAAGCGAACACCCAGTATTCAGGGGTCGAAAGCAAAAATGACATCTCGCTTATTTCTCCTGCTTGTCCATATGTACATAGCTCCATTCAGACTCTACCTTGGGGTGATAGCGTTTCCTTTCTTCCTTGTGAAGTCCTACATTATTTACAAGCCACAAAATGATTATTTATATAAAATGTTACATGTGTTCGTCTTCTCATTGCAGTAATTACCCTAATGAGTTTTTCGTATCAGTTACTATCCTGCATGTGATAAATATCCTCTATTACCATTGTAAATATTTTACAGTGGCCTAATGGTTAGCACTTCTGCCTCACAGTACTGGGGTCATGAGTTCGATTCCCGACCATGGCCTTATCTGGGTGGAGTTTGTATGTTCTCCCCGTGTTTGCGTGGGTTTTCCTCCGGGTGCTCCAGTTTCCTCCCACACTCCAAAAACATACTGGTAGGTTAATTGGCTGCTCTCTAAATTGACCCTAGTGTCTGTGTGTGTGTGTGTCTGTCTGTCTGTCTGTCTGTCTGTCTGTCTGTCTATATAGACTGTTAGCTCCAATGGGGCAGGGACTGATGTGAATGAGTTCTCTGTATAAATAATTGATGATGATGATCTATTACCCACAGGTCACGCTGCAAGAACAGAATGAACCATCTTAAGGACAGTGTCCCCCACCAGGCAGATGGTTTGTGCCAGTTTGCCCATGAATATAACAATAAAGTTTTGATTTGTACGGTGAGTGGAGGGGTTATATCCTACAGGAGATATGAGAGGAAGGGACAGATATTTGGGGAGAGAGATATGGGGGGTCTACTAAAGAGGTCTGTGTGGGATAAGACTGGACTGAACTGGTCTATTTGGGGGTAAGGCTGTACAGGACTGTGTTGTATGGGGAGAGGGATTGTGGATGTTAGTACTGATGCAGACCTTTCATAGACGCTAGACCAGTGTTGGCTAACCTGTGACACTCCAGGTGTTGTGAAACTACAAGCCCCAGCATGCTTTGCCAATATATAGCAGCTTATTGCTGGAAGGGTATGTTGGGACTTGTAGTTTCACAACACCTGGAGTGTCACAGGTTAGCCAACACTGCGCTAGACGAAGAAAACCAATCTGTCTCTTAAAAACACCATCTTCTTTTTCCCACAGCAATGTTATGAGAGCGGCCGAGAGATGCTCGTTGTCCCAAAGACCGTAGCGTCCACAGACAGTCCCTGGATGGGCTTGGCAAAATACGCCTGGTCTGGGTACGTTGACTTTTATACTTTAGTTTGTCTGCATGTTATTCTCAATGTACCGTAAGCTGGTTACTGACCGCTCTTGTAGTACACAGCACCGCTGTATCCATCAGACCACTCCTCTGCTTGTATTAAGCTAGGCCTCTAGGCTAATATTTGGCACCTATACAGGGCCTGATCAACCACTAGGCTGACCAGGCTGCAGCCTGGGGCGCTGGGTCCCGGGGGGCGCTGCCCTGTGGGTATTTTTTTTTAAAAAAAAAATATTTTTTTTTTTATTTTTTTTTTTATTTTTTTTTTTTTCTTCATTCATTTTTTTTTCCGGGGTGGGGGAGGGGGGGGGGGGGTCGCCGCGGGGGGGTGGAGGGCTCGACAATCAAAAGCAATGGTGGTCAGTGGTTAGCAACACACAGCCAATCGCCAGGCTGCCTGTTGCTGTGCAGCAGACAGGAAGCAGGACGTCTTCACTTCCTATCTGCTGATCTGAGGAGAGGAGCGACGCTGGCACAACTACAGGTAATTGAAGGGGGGAACTGCCCTGCATATCTATAGGGAGGGGGGGAACTGCCCTGCATATCTATAGGGAGGGGAGGAACTGCCCTGCATATCTATAGGGAGGGGGGGGGAACTGCCCTGCATATCTATAGGGAGGAGGGGAACTGCCCTGCATATCTATAGGGAGGGGGGGGGAACTGCCCTGCATATCTATAGGGAGGGGGGGGGGGGAACTGCCCTGCATATCTATAGGGAGGGGGGGAACTGCCCTGCATATCTATAGGTAGGGGGGGAACTGCCCTGCATATCTATAGGGAGGGGGGGGGGACTGCCCTGCATATCTATAGGGAGGGGGGGGACTACCCTGCATATCTGTAGGGAGGGAGAGGGGGGACTGTCATGCATATGTATAGGGAGGGAGAGGGGGACTGCCCTGCATATCTATAGGGAGGGGGGAGAACTGCCCTGCATATCTATAGGGGGGGGGGGAACTGCCCTGCATATCTATAGGGGGGGGGGAACTGCCCTGCATATCTATAGGGAGGGGGGGAGGAACTACCCTGCATATCTATAGGGAGGGGGGGGGGACTACCCTGCATATCTATAGGGAGGGAGAGGGGGGACTGTCATGCATATGTATAGGGAGGGAGAGGGGGACTGTCATACAAATCTATAGGGTGGGAGGGGGGGGCTGCCATGAAAATCTATAGGGAGGGAGAGAGGTTGATATGTATGAAGGAGGGCAGAGGAGGGGGGCTGATATATGTGACTGGGGGAGTTTTGATGTGACGGGGGGGGGGATAGCTAGCTAGCAGAGTGGAGGTAAGGAAAATAGCTGCAAGGGGGATGGATGCAGGATGGGAGGTAAAGAAAATGGCTGCAGCAGGGGTTAAGGAAAATGGCTGTGGGGGGGTTGTGGTTAAGGAAAATGGCTGCAGGGGGTATTTAAAAAATACAGCAGCTTTGGGGGGCAGAATCTCATGATTGTGTGGTGGTCACATGGGTGGTCTCAGCAATCACTTGAATACTAAATATTAGTGAGATGGGGCTGGTAGAGGTTTGTATTTGATTGACAACAAATATTCAGATATTGCTTATATATGCCTGTCCAATGGGGTACTTTTAGCTGGCCATAATGGAGTGTTTTGTTTTAACTAAAGGGCCTAATCATTCAGGGTTTGCATTATAATACATTTTTGCATTTTCAAAACAGGACGCCAACTTTCCAGAAGCCAGCGAGAGGATAACAAAGGTGCAGGGGGGGGGGGGGGGGGCGCTGCGGCCGTATTAGCCTAGGGCGGCCAGAACCCTTAATCAGGCCCTGCACCTATACCTGTAAAGTCGTATCCATTCAATGCCAGATTAGTCTAAAAATGAGCAATGTAATCATTGTGAGGCTTCAGGACAGCTCTCACTACAGATGACGTTGCTGTTTAGTGGAAGCCAAGTTCCAGTTTTGGGTTTTTATAGATCTCAATGACCTTTCCAAACTGGCAGCACCATGTCCATGATCACCACAGATGACCTTCTATATATGTGTGCGGCAGGACATTAATTTCTCTAGGATTTGACAATTTAGTTTCCAAGGGGTATATTTACTAAACTGCGGGTTTGAAAAAGTGGAGATGTTGCCTATGGCAACCAATCAGATTCTAGCTGTCATTTTGTAGAATGTACTAAATAAATGAAAGCTAGAATCTGATTGGTTGCTATAGGCAACATCTCCACTTTTTCAAACCCGCAGTTTAGTAAATCTAGCCCCAAGACACAAAAAAACCTGCATTTTTACACTTTAAATCTCCTTTGCAGGTATGTCCTAGAATGCCGTGTCTGTGGGATTATTTACCGGAGCCGGCAGTATTGGTACGGAAATAGAGGTCCCGATGGATCAATCGTACGTCAGGAGGTTCGACACGTCTGGTCTGAGGTACAAGCACCAATTCTAAATGTTTCAAAATACTCTATAGAATTTGATCCTTTTCTTCCATAAATGATTATAGTTTATCCCAGTGGTAGATATCTTGTGGATCTCCAGTTATCCTGGAACTTTATGTCTCTGCCAGCCTTTTGCCACAAGTTTTTCAGGCTTTGGCTAACTGGACATGCTGGAACATGTAGTTCTACAGTACCTGAAAAGACAGGTTAGTTAGGACTGGATTAACCGGTCTAAATACAAATGTTGGGAGGTGGGTTGTCCTGATTTTCTGACATTTTTCATACATTTGGCACACAAGGATAACATGTCTATAATATGTATTCCTAATTCAAACATTCTTCATACACCCTTATACCTATACGTTTTCTGAAAGTCTGGGTTTTGTGACATTAGGACAGGAATCTGTGTCTTGTTACTCCACACTATACATTCATTTGTTGGTTTTTTAAATAATCTTAAGAAAAGATAACCCTGTGACCCAAGGGTCCACGTTTAAATGTAGAAGTGGCGATGGAAAATGTAATGGGAATCTAAGTGAATGGAATTTGACTGCTTTGATATGAGAAGTGGCAATGTGGCGAACATAACAGACATGTCTAGGCCTAAACGTAGTACAAAGAGCTGCTGGGTTGAGTAATAATGTTGATTAGACAGTCCAAATAGTGACGTTGCCCCCAAATTAACCCACAATGACCCTGCTGCAGTTTTGGGATACACAGAATGTTTTAGCACATTGTACAAACACCCAGGACTGTAAGTAAATGTCCCCGAATGTGGGTAACGTACGAAGCGCAGAATCAGAATATATGCACAGGCCATGCGGAGGATTAGTGAGGACGTCCCTTGATAATTATGGAGCGGTGCAAAAAGGTGATTTCATTTGTACAGCGAGATAATTGAAATGTGATAAAATGCACACTGTACCCCCTTAATGTAGAGAGGACAGCTGCATGAAAGTGCAGAGCATCGCTTCTCTCTGATTAGCCGGTGGTCAGCTGACCAGAGTGGTCCTTTAACTCCCGCAGAGTCCCCTGAAGTTCAGTTCAGCACATCCGGTATCTTCTGGCTGCTTCCATCCGGCTTAACAACCAGAAGGTCCTGGGGATAATGCCAGGGCTCTTACCCACGTAATGTAATCATGTGCTCACTGACAGGGGATTATATATAACGTGACTGCTGGCAGTGATATCTTCCTTAGTATTACATTTATAGGTGTATAGAACACTAACATATTAACACCTATTTGGATTGTGTAATATTGTTAATCCCCTGCTATATGAAATTATGTAAGAGTGTTTTCTAAATCCGATTAACTAGAAATACTACTTATTTTGTAATTAATTATTTACTTTTTTTTTATTCAGATTTATGCACGTCTCCCTAAGAGTCTTTACCTTTTATGTAACTGATGCAAACAATATTAGGCTATAATATATCTCCTCCAGTATTTGGGAATTATTGGTTGAAGCCAGGAATTGTTTACATCGTCAGTATTCCCGATGACCCTACCCCACTACCAGGACTGCCCCATTTCCTTGTTTCTGTATGTTTTCCTGCAGGACGACTCTTGCTCACTGGACCAGCACAACGCGGCTCAGCGAGTCCTGGATGGGGTGAACTCAGTCATCCAGTCTGTGAACCAGTACAGCTCTGTGCCCACCCGCACGGCCACCTCCTGGCTGACTGACCGAGTGGCTCCACCGTATTGGCGACCAAATGCAGAGGTTACTGTAAGTTCTGCTCACTCCTGAAATGAGTCTTGTTCCCGATCTGTGTTCTCCTTGTTCTCCATTTACACTAATTGCCGGGTTATTGGACTCGCCAATAAAATAATACATTGCCTGGTCTGATGAATCCAACTTCCTGTGGTTTTAAATGATGGGAAGACCGGGATATAGCAAAAAAAATAATAAAATGCATAAGTCCATTGACCTATCCTACTGGGTATGAACAGTACAGGCATGTAATGTGTCACGTGTGTTTTCATACATACATTGGGTCTCTTGATTAGAATCGGGCAACATTTCCATGTTACAGCGTACCTGAATATCATTCCTGATGAAGTACATCCCTGTACTGTCACTGATAATGATCTTATTCAGCAATATAATGCCACAGGTGTAGGGAAGTTCTGGAATCTTAATGAGTTCCGCCATTTATATAGAACATTCCGAAAAGTAACTCCTACCATGTCCAAGTGTTCCATTTCCACCTGGACAAGGTAGGAGCCTCAGGGGGCTCCATCACAGTGTCACCGTCTTCCTGGCATAATGTAACAACCGAAGAAGAAATAATATATGGGCCCCAGGCAAGGACATATCATCTTTTAGGCCTAATAAATAGACCTTGGGGCAAGAAATACTGGACAGAACAAGTTGCTATAGAGCCTCCTATAGAGCCATGAACTTTTCTCCAGAAATGATTCCTGGTCATGTAGATGAATGTACATTCTGCTAAGTGACACCTGTTGCCTCTTGTTCTTCCCCTTCTGAATTATGGAGGACTCTCTCCTCTGCACTGTTTACATTGGACCACCACAATAGAGGGCTTAATATATGAGTAGGCCACTCGCCAAGTCCTAGATCCTCATCACTGGTGTAACTCGGGTTGGTGCTGTTAGAGGTACTAGCATTGATGGCTGTCTTGCTGGGACCTCAAACATCAGCCTGAAGACGTGCGATGACGAACGCAGGAGCCAGGGCTGATTTTGGACTCGGACTGTACTCCTGTTTTGGGCCCTCCGTTGTGGGAGCCCAATATAGACATGAACCAAAAAAGTGCAAAGGAAGGGAACACATAATTCAGGTAAGCAGCTAGTGAGGGGGAATGGACCTTTGAGCATCTGTGGGATGAAATGGCTTGAGCTATTCACAGTAGAGATCCATTACCAGGTGCTTTGTAACAACTAGGAAATACACTGTGCCGGCATCCCTATATTGTAATGTTAAACCCATTGGTACAATAGAACACACTGCGCTTAAGATTCTGATAAACTACCTAAGCTGATAGAGCTGCTAGCAATTAAACAAGGTATTCCTCCTTGACTCGATTAAATAATTTACAAACAATAAATTCCTGCGCTCACATCAGATACTAACATATAAAACCGGCAGTATTGACTGGGCATATAAACTAAAATGTAGTGTTAATCCCTAAAGGGTAATGGACTAGAATTAATTAGGGAGGCTAATTCTACTGCACCAGAGGTCCACAGGCAGTCTCCCAACTTACTGGTCTGGCTTACTCTGCTCAGCTTCCAAGATCGAACGTTTTGGGCGTACCTAGAGTAATATGACAGTAGAATCCAGATATTTTTATATATATATATATATATATATTATTGTGTGTGTTAGTATTAGTATCTGATAGGAGCACAGGCCGTTATTGTTTGCAATTGTTAAATCCGTGACATGACAGTCCGGCTTTTCTGAAGGCAAATGGGAACAATTCGCTGTTTAGTAGATATTAAAGTGGCCAATTATAAATGTCAAGTTATGTGACAGAGATTATGTCTGAACTCTATAAAAACCTGGTGTTCTCACTCCTGCCTTATCTCACCCCACAGTGTGTCCGACGTCCCCTTATATCTCATTTCTGCTCTGGCAGACTCTGTCCTTTTATAGAACAATGAAAACCCTTATGTTTTCCTCCTTCTTACATTGCCTAATATGTTGTCCAAACACCCGATGTCATGTTATTCCCGCCACCTGTAGAAGTGTCATGGATGCAAGAAAGACTTCCTGCCGGCTGAGCGGAAACATCACTGCCGAGCTTGTGGGGAGGGCTTCTGTCACAACTGCTCCAATCAAACTATGCCCGTTCCTGAGCGAGGGTGGGGTCCGTCCCCTGTGCGTGTTTGCAAAAAGTGTCACAGTCAAGGACCCGTGAAAGGTGAGAGACAGACCGATGGTGAAGAGAGGTGCGAGGGCCATGGTATAATCTCTAGCCTACGTATTATACAACGGTACAATTGTTACGTGGCAGAAGCATATTGGGTTATGTTATATGAGAGCATGTCAGCCTGGATGAAAAGATGACTTGAGTGGGTCCTGTAAGGGCTTCCAACCATTATTAATTCTGTAAGCAATTATCAAGGGCTCCCACCGTTCATCTATCATTTAACTTGTAGTGAAGAACTTCTCAACCACAGTTGGTCTGTGAGCGGATAACTTTCACAATACTTGTGTTTTTGCTACAAAGATCCAGGACAACCTCAGCGTATCTGAAGCTACAGGAGTTTGCTCCTTGCTAATGTTGGTTATTACATTAAAGTATCATTTTCTGTAATGTTTTTGTGTAATAGTTGTTGATATTCTGAGGTTGTGCCTCACATTGATGGGTGCTGTCACTCTCTCTATCTCGCAGTCTCAGGTGTGATAAGATGTTGTTATCCGTCAAGTACTTCCGTAGATATAATGTTATATTCCAACGGCCATTCTCCCTTGTAGTCTCCATATTCCACTTTCTCTGATAAACTAACATTTGGATTTGATACAGATCTGTGTGTTCTCCCCACAGGGCAGCAGACTGTAGAAGACAATGGGAGAACTCTATTGCCTCGCAAAGTGACGGAGATGGCTCAGAGCTCGCTGGACATGGTGTCTTCTGTGATGGATTATCCTCTAGGTAATGTCCTCCAGTTTCTCTTTAACCTCAGATTATAAACTCCTTGGGGGTATATTTACTAAACTGTGGCTTTGAAAAAGTGGAGATGTTGCCTATAGCAACCAATCAGATTCTATTATTATTCTATTATTTAGTACATTCTACAAAATTACAGCTAGAATCTGATTGGTTGCTATAGGCAACATCTCCAACTCTCCTTTCCATGCTTTCTGATGCGGCTAACCGGTGATTCTTTACAGCCAATGGGCGATAGTT
Source organism: Mixophyes fleayi (assembly GCF_038048845.1). NCBI lineage: Eukaryota > Metazoa > Chordata > Amphibia > Anura > Limnodynastidae > Mixophyes > Mixophyes fleayi. Next base: position 26,449,140 of record NC_134410.1, read on the forward strand.
ATGGGAAGGACCCCACAAAGAGCTACATGGGGGAGGGGGGGTTAGCCAATAGTAGACCACGCATTTAAGAGTCCATTTGGTCATATGAGGTTTCATCAAAATTGATCATCTCCCCTGCGTTCATCATCCTGATGTCGGATGCGATACCCGTCTCTTGTGTCTGTCATACTTTATTATTTCCTAACAACTTACAGGTTTTGTGAAGGAAGCGGCTCGACCCAATTATTGGGTGTCGGACCAGGAGATCTCCCAGTGTCACGAATGCAAAAAGCCATTTACACCTAAAATGTCCAGGCATCACTGCCGGGCATGTGGCCAGGGATTCTGCCACATGTGCTCAGATGTTCAGCGACCGGTCCCCTCCCGTGGATGGCATCACCCGGTCCGTGTGTGCCAGGGCTGCCACCTGAAGAAGGGGGAGCTGTAAGGCGGACAATGTTTCGCCCTGTGCGTGTTGACTGATTAACAGACACAGAGACGGGATGAAGCTCAGCGGAGACGTGGAAGGTTACAACGGACTGTACAGCCTTGTGAGAAACCAACACTTGTGACCTCCAATCATCCTAATAGCAAATTACCTATAATAATTGTCTATTGCTGCACAATGCCTTAAACTCAGTTACCACTATTCCAGAATGGCTTTGGAAGAAGTTACCTGAGCTAAATCAGGGATATTAATGGAACCTAGAAAACTGGAGCTAAACTCATTTACGGAAATATCCACTATCATCTAGAGAACCAACATTCCTTGTTCACAGACTAATTCACTACTGGAACACTGTGTAATGTCATATAAATCTCTTCCATATAAGCACTGACCGGCCATGTGCAAGTAGATTAGTCACAGACCAATCTGTGGGAAAGGAACCCACCGTTAATTATGTCTTTTGGGCACATTAAAGTGGTTTTATTAGGAGCATCTTTCCAATCCTCCCAATCTGGCTACGGTTGGGAATAATTTATTGATAGCAGTTCATGTTTTGCTTCCCAATATCAACGAATGAAGTGAGATTTAATAATGGTCATGTCTTTCATAACGCACATTACACATATGAAGAAAAAACATGGAATTTCATGATATACTTCTTTTTTTTTTTTAGTTTGGCACTTTATGTGAGATTACATTGTATTAAATGACACCACTGTATCGTTAAAGGGTTCACTAAACCTACAATATCAGTTGATTGAGGATAGAAAGGCATCTCAATTATACAGTCGTAAAACTTCCCATTCCAGAACTTGAAAAAAATATTGATATTGCATAAGTTTGACTGGGTACACACTCCAGAAATATTCTCCTGATGTGAAATCTATAACGATTTTACCAACAACTGATAAAAAAATAAGTTCCGATCAGCACGCCGATTCATGTGTACACACTATACGCATATTACAACATTTACCTTCAGATCTGTGCTCTTTATCTGTCGTAACCATTGGCTGAAAAGATCATGACTCTGTAAACTCTATGGAAATCCTGCTTGTGAGTGCGTACACACTGCAGGATTGGAACAACATTGTTCCATTGCTGAATGAGATGTTTAGTTCAGTTTAAAAGTCGATTTGAAACGATACGATGAGCTTTGGAACTATAATCGCTCACCATTGGAGTGTACACACTAATGCGATATCGGGGCTAATGGTCGTTTATGGGGTGATTGGCCCAATTATCGACTGAAAGCCCTGTAGTGTGTACCCAGCCTTAAGCAGGCCATATACCCAATCTTAAGATCCTATTGCTTGAATCAATAGATATAGGAGAGAAAATTTAAATTGAAGTGGTAACATTGTAGTTTTTTTGGGGAAGTCTGTGTGTTAATGGGACACTAGTCTAACAATTTGTTATAATGTGTGTAGCTATCATCCATTCTTAATCTAATTTCTTTTTTTTAAAAAAATGATTGCTGTCATTTTAATTGTATATAAAGATAAATGTTGGCTCCATTGCCGGCCTTACAGCCTGAAATCACAGCATTGTCTTGAGTAGCTTTTCATTCCTCCAAGTTTACATAATATACTTGTTGTGGTTTGTTTTTTTTACTATACACAAATACTTGTATTTTAGGTTTGGTGGACTTTTATAGGTACATGATGGTATGAAACTGCATTTGTGATACATTCTCTTTAAACAATGTGGGTTTTCTTTGTATAGAAAGGGATTCTATTTTCTTGCATTATTCTTAGAATAAATTTATAATTTTAACAATGTCCAGCATCCTGGTATTCTCACCTCCTTTGCTAGTGATGTTTGCAACAGGGTGGCAGCGTGGTTAGCATTGCTGCCTCAATGCACTGAGACCGCTGGCTCTAGTCTGACCAGAGTCATTTCAGGTTGGAGTTTGTATGTTGGGCAGCACGGTGGCGTAGTGGTAGCACTTCTGCCTCACAGCACTGGGGTCATGAGTTCGATTCCCGACCACAGATAAGGCATCTGTGTGGAGTTTGTATGTTCTCCCAGTGTTTGCGTGGGTTTCCTCCGGGTGCTCCGGTTTCCTCCCACACTACAAAAACATACTAGTAGGTTAATTGGCTGCTATCAAAATTGACCCTAGTCTCTACCTGTCTGTCTCCCTCTCTGTGTCTGTGTGTGAGTGTGTGTCTATATTAGGGAATTTAGACTGTAAGCTCCAATGGGGCAGGGACAGATGTGAGTGAGTTCTCTCTACAGCGCTACGGAATCAGTGGCGCTATATAAATACATGGTGATGATGATGATGATGTTTCCCCATTTTCTTTCACATTCCAAAAACATAGTGCTAGGCTAATTGGCTGCTGTCAGAAATAGGCCTGAGTGAGTGTTTGTGTGATAGAGAATTTAGACTGTAAGCTCCAGTGGGGCAGGGACTGATGTGAATTACTAAATATTCTTTGTAGAGGGCTGCGTAATATAAATAAATTATAATATTAATGTATGTCCAGCATTGTCCTACATATCTTTCCTAGAACCTTTTTCCCCAAATGATCTCTACAAGCTCTTGGTCCATTACCTAGAATCATTTATTGCTGCCACTTAGTATATCTTTTTTTCTAGGATAACTCTAGTACTTAGACCTCCGTTTTGGAAAAGTGAGGCAGATGCTTAAATTTTAAGAGAAATTGGCCTCTTTTTGTGTCTGTGCTCTGTTCCTCAGTAAAGGACCAGGATATATTAATTTGGCTGCATTGTCTGCCAATGTTGTGACCTAGATAACAATATTAGTCAATAAGAAGACACATTCCTTTTCAGTGATATAAATAGGTACAACTAACCAATAAGTATTTATATCTCCAATACAGTGCAGCATTGCTCCTGTGTCACCACCAGGGGGCGTTCAGTGCTGATCTGCTCCAGATGTTCCTCTGTATATAAACAGCCTGTCATTCTATATACTGAGCAGACCAGTCTTGGTCCCAGACACATGGATCATCATGGACATGCAGTAAAGTATTCTGCAGTCAGGAAAGATGGCCCATTAACTAGGTACAGGACCTGGGTTTCAACAGTTTCAGATATTTCTTCCACAAGTCTTTATTTTTATTGATTCCAAATATGAATAGTTCTCAGTCTCTGTGCCTGACAGCTGTACAGAAGATGGATCTCAGGTATGTTTGCTGAGCCAGTCATTACTTGGCTTGCGCTGCAGGACTGTTCTTAAACCATCCTGCGTCCAAGCCGTGTGTGAGGACATGGTCTTCTCCAGATCACTGACTCATCCCTCAGGGGAAGGGGGTGGGTATGTCAGATTCTAGAGAGCACATTATGTTTTTGGCCCCTGGGAGGAGTTCAGACCACCCACTCTATTAACACATCTTTGCCTGCAAAACTGTTTAGTTCTCTTAACTTTTAGGGAGATATTCTATAAAAGAAGTGGAACCAATTTGCCCCCTTCCTGCCAGCTGCGGAGAATAGCTTGCTCATTCGGTTTTCCCTGGAGAATTGAAGCCGCAGGTTTACATGGCGCTGGAGTGTTACAGTGGAGCCCCTATAATTAACAAGTGACAAAGTTTGCCTTAGCGTGTTTGTCCTTCCTACACCATACTTTCTAAAAATTTCTCCGCCTCTGCTTATGCTAAGGAGCAAAAAATGGGCATGGGTTTATATAAAGTCACATAAAACTGCACTATTATAGAATATATTCGTTTTATAGTGGGGGGGTTTGCTGTTTTTTTTTGTTTTTTTTTGTCTTTTTAACATATTTGCTCTGACTGAATCAGCAATTCACAGTATTAATGTAGGACAATACTAAAGAGAATAGAGAACCATCTATAAAATGTTAATTATTTCCTCAAAGGATTGGGAGGGGGGGATATCTTGTGAATATATTGTAAATAACTACTATTAATACAAGGATATATCGAGGCTATCTGTATTTTAAGAGGCAACTTTACATTTTCTAGGTAGGGAGCACTAGATATGATGACATGACCTGAGCTAAGGATCCTGCTGTAATCAGGACACAGGGATTACACTAGCTGTAGGCTATAAATTGGTCCCATATGGTTCTAGTTCAGCTTAGGTAACCTGTAGCTTTACAGTAGTTGTAGGACTACAACCGTACGCTGAACATAGCATAGAAAGGACTAATAGGCTGAGTACAACGTGAGGGATCTCAAGGCCCGGGAGGGAGATAACGCGGTACGTTTGTTATAATGAGAATGCATACAAACACACAGACACATATGTTTTCCATGTGCTGTGCTGGCTGACCTGCATGGTTACACTCCAGAGAAGCCCAGTTAGGTAACCAACTTTTAAGGAAATAGTGTACTTTGTAGGTCTATCTACAGTAACATACAGGCCTGGGACATATCACTGGCGGGCAGGCAGCTGGGCTATAACTAGGGCTGTGCGAGAGGGGCTACCGCCCAGGGCGCGGTGCCGAAGGGGGGCCCAGTTTATGAACATTTTAGATTAATTTGGTTAAAATTGAAGGCTAGTGGGGCAGCAGTTCTCCACCTCGCCCCCTGGTGCTAACATTTTCAAGTTGCGGGTCTGCACCAGGTGCATTTATTCAGAACGCAGCTTGAGTTCAAGCTGTGGGAAATCCCCATGTTATATATATGGCTGATTCGCTGTTAAGAGCTCTTTTGCGCCGGGAATTCTTAGGAGCTAGTATTGCGTCACGTATGAGGGATTTTTATTTTGTGAAGCCAGGGATCACTGGATTTATTACAGATGAAGAGCCTGGATCTAGGGGAGAAATAAAGAGAGTGAATGAGGGTATATATATCAATATGGGGTCTACGAAGTACTCCAGTTTATTAAGCTTTGAAAAGCTCTGCTTTCCTCAACTAGGTAACGTCAGAGATTGGTGTGAATGACTACATATCCGCTGAACAGCGCTGTGTAATATGATTGACACTATATAAATAATAAAGTACAACAATGTAGTATAATGCACGCAGTGCATGTATCTGTCATATGAAATGAAGGCAGCTCAATTGACCCTTCACTTTAATGAGTTATATTATTCCACAAGAGAAAACAAGCAGCATTTAATATTAAAAATAATAATGAGTGATAGTAGACAGTACTGTGTGATGACATCTTGTCTGCGTGTGCCTGCTCTTATCTATAAGTACTTCAGGTAAAATGTGTCGGCAGATTAATGCCCATAAACAAAGCAATGGTACAAATAAATATATGGGGGTACATTTATCAAGCTGAGGGTTTGAATAAGTAGAGATGTTGCCTATAGCATCCAATCAGATTATAGCTGTCATTTTGTAGAGTGTACTAAATAAATGATAACTAGAATCTGATTGGTTGCTACAGGCAACATCTCCACTTTTTCAAACCCGCCGCTTGGTAAATTTACCCCATGTTGTGCTGAGTAAACGGAAATTAACTCTATAGTAAGCAGCATTTATTGGCAGGTATAAGACTTTTCAGTCTGTGTCCTATCACTTTTAAGTCTCACTTGGTAGAGAAATAAAGTCATTTTGGTCAGTGTGGTGGCTGGCTAGCAAAGAAACATTTAAAGCAGCACGTATCCTAAAAGTCCCGGTCTGTGGAGAGATGTAAGTTAGTTTGGAGGGTGATGAGAGACAATTGGGGCTGGATTAAAGAGGAGGAGAAGGAGGGGAGAACTAGGCTAGACGTGGATCAGATATTCAGCAGCTCCATGTGCCGGAGGGGAGGAAGAGAGGCAGACAGACTGCGGGAGGTTACAAAAGTCAGAGCAGGAAAGAAATAGGTATAGAAAGAAGTTCACAGACGGGTGTGGGAGAGAGTGGGATATACACAGCAGAAATCACAGAAGAGACAATGGGAAGAGAAGAGAGGGCAGTTTGAATGGACATGACACAGGTTTAGAAGCAAAGTGTTATGCACTGATTGGATTGTGGATGTATTCTGCAGAAAGTGACTATCAGCATAAAACCTCATAGTATGGGGGGAGCAAGAGACATACTAGATATAGGGGAGGAAGGGGGGAGAGAATGAGTAACGTGGGGGAGGAACAAAGAAAAGTGCAGCTGGAATAAAGAAGAGAAAGAAGAGAGATAGAGACAGACAGAGAGAAAAGATCTGTACAGTTCCCAGAATCCTTCACTTTGCCTCCATGACAATCCATCCAGTACTTACCCTGTGGCTGCTCCTGGTTCTCACCACCTGTGTGGTGAGTGGTCACCCACAGTGTTTGGATTACAAGCCCCCTTTCCAGCCCTCAAAACCCCTGGCTTTTTGTTCAGCTTATTCCTCCTTTGGATGCTGTGACACAGCTGTCGACAGAACCATTGCTGACCGGTTCCACTACATCACAGAGTTCCTGGACCACACAGGGGTCAGCATATGCGGAGACTACATACGGAACATCCTGTGCCAGGTACTGAGTGTATTACTGTAATATTGCATGTTCTATGGTTTGTACAACATTCCTGCTGCTTCTTCCCTTCAGCAGGGATACTGGTCTAGGTATCCACCACTCCTGCAGTTAAATGCAATAGGAGTGTAAATGTTATGTTAATCTGTGAGTATTTGTAATCATTTTAGGTGACATATCTGTCTTACAAATATCATGGAGACATCGTCTCTGTGTCTTGGCATAGTGAGGGTGCGAGAGAGGGTCAGAGCCCCAAAACACTACACACCTAATGCATGCCTTCTGGCACATAAGTGTCTCATGTCCCCCTGTCCCTCTCACCTCCTCTGTCTCACATGTCCCCCTGTCCCTCTCACCTCCTCGGTCTCTCATGTCCCCCTGTCACTCTCACCTCCTCGGTCTCTCCTGTCCCTCTCATCTCCTCGGTCTCTCCAGTCCCCCTGTCCCTCTCACCTCCTCTGTCTCACATGTCCCCCTGTCCCTCTCACCTCCTCGGTCTCTCATGTCCTTCTGTCCCTCTCACCTCCTCGGTCTCTCATGTCCCCCTGTCCCTCTCACCTCCTTGGTCTCTCCTGTCCCTCTCATCTCCTCGGTCTCTCATGTCCCTCTCATCTCCTCGGTCTCTCATGTCCCCCTGTCCCTCTCACCTCCTCTGTCTCACATGTCCCCCTGTCCCTCTCACCTCCTCGGTCTCTCATGTCCCCCTGTCCCTCTCACCTCCTCGGTCTCTCCTGTCCCTCTCACCTCCTCGATCTCTCATGTCCCCTGTCCCTCTCACCTCCTCCGTCTCTGATGTACCCCTGTCCCTCTCACCTCCTCTGTCTCTCATGTCACCCTGTCCCTCTCACCTCCTCGGTCTCTCATGTCCCCCTGTCCCTCTCACCTCCTCTGTCTCTCATGTCACCTTGTCCCTCTCACCTCCTCTGTCTCTCCTGTCCCCCTGTCCCTCTCACCTCCTCTGTCTCTCCTGTCCCTCTCATCTCCTCGGTCTCTCATGTCCCCCTGTCCCTCTCACCTCCTCCGTCTCTCATGTCCCCCTGTCCCTCTCACCTCCTCGGTCTCTCATGCCCCCTTGTCCCTCTCACCTCCTCTGTCTCTCATGTCCCCCTGTCCCTCTCACCTCCTCGGTCTCTCATGTCCCCCTGTCCCTCTCACCTTCTCGGTCTCTCATGTCCCCCTGTCCCTCTCACCTCCTCGGTCTCTCATGTCCCCCTGTCCCTCTCACCTCCTCGGTCTCTTCTGTCCCTCTCATCTCCTCGGTCTCTCCTGTCCCTCTCACCTCCTCGTTCTCTCATGTCCCCTGTCCCTCTTACGCCCTTTGCATCACGTGATCCCCTTGACCCCTTTGTCTTATATTCCCACAGTCCATCACATCCATTCTGTACGGTCTGCCTTATCCCCTTTCAATTGTCTCTCTCATTTCCTCTGTTCATCTCACCCTCTTTCCTTCTCAATAATCTCTCGTTACTCTCTCATGTCCTACCCTGGTCCCACACAGACCCTACTTCTCATCTCTCCATTGTCCCCCTTTACTCCCTATTGTCTTTTATAATCCTGTACCCATCTCCTCTCTCTCACATGTCTACAGTACTCTCATCTGCTCTTACCACTACTCCCTCCCTCCTGTCTCTCTCAGACCCCCTCTAACTCTGACACCCTCTCTCCTATCTCTGTCATGCCCACATTCTTCTCACCCCTTTTCTCTTCTGTCTTTCATGCCCCCCCCCCTTCCACTTTCTCTCTTTTAACTCACCCCTCCCCCTGTCCTCACAGGGTGAACTTGTCCCTCTAACCCTTCTCTCTAGTGTATAATGCCCTTTCACTCCTCCCTGCCCTTCACAACCCCATATAACTTATTCACCTTCTCCCCAACATTTCTCAGCCCCCTCCTTCTCCTGTCTCCCTGAGCCTATATACTTTCTATCTACTGCAGCCTCACTCACTCCTGTCTTCCTAATTCACCCTTATGTTATCCTCTCACCCCCTCTATCATCCCTCTACCACCTCATTAATATGCCCCTGTCCCTCTGCTCTGTCTTTCCCACATCTGATTGAGGCATATGATCCCCCCTCTCCATCCTGCCTCTCTCATGTCTCTCTGAGTCACCCTAGGCTTTGTCCTCCTGTCCCCTTTCCCTCCTGCCTAGTTTTACTCTGTCCTTCCTGTCGGTCTGGAGTGTGTGAAACCTGTTTAACGCTAATGATGTTCCCCATACTGTGGTAATTTGTCACAAGCTGGTAAATGGTGATAATTAATGAACTGCCTCAATTTTCCACTCATTTCTGCAAATCAGAGGCAGCCTTCCTGGATTGTAAGGTTAATATTACAGCTGGCATCCGGACAGGGAATACTCTGCATGGAGAGGAAGCAGCACAAGGCCCCATTGTGGTCTTCACGGAAACCCCTTGTGAGAGGATGAGAGGAAATCTGTGTCTCAAAGCCAAATATATGCACAGGGGACAGAGGGTAGTGAAAGGGGCTGAGGAGGGGGGAGAGAGAGACCCCTGTGGGCAACGTGACCTGTAACAAGTGTTTGTTTCCCTTTCTGTTCATAATAAGAACATGGACCATAGTCTCTATCATCTTCTCCATGTCTGCCTGCACCTCCAGCAGCTGCTGACAATGGAATATCCCAAGTTCTCTTAGGGTGCAATGACAGAGAAGTGCAGGTGGTACTGGTTCCTGCTCCTGGGGTGCAGTATGATTCTATAGCAATAAGGATTTATGTCACACATAATTTATTTTTTAATTCATGTTTTATTGGCTCAGTTATGTAAACAAACTATTCAGATTAAACATTGGAGTGTAAACCTAAGGCCATGGAAAAATGCCAATAACATCCCTGAGCGAAAGATACGCTATTCTCAAGCTCGTAGGGTGGGAGCAAACAGCATACTAAATGGCTCCTGCCATCTATAATTGTAGGGATCCATCTTTAGGGAAATAGGGTGGAATCAAAGAAGACGTGAAGTTGGACAGCACGAGAAGCGATCACTCATAATTTATTACTTGCCAACTCTCCCGAAATCCGGGTAGGTCTCCCGAACTTCCGGGAGAGCAGGCAAATATCCCGCATACTGGAATTTACGTTGCAAAATGACGCGATTCACGGTGAATCGCGTCATTTTGGCCCCGCCCCCACAAGAAAATTACGTTTTTGTCGCAGGGCTGGGGCAAAAATGACGCGATTGACCGTGCCCCGCCCCCTCCCTCCTTCCAACCACACCCCCAGCCCGGGAACTCCCGGAATTCTCTTTTCAAAGGTTGGCAAGTATGCATAATTTCAATATGCAATTCAAATTGTATATTTATTCAAACCATTTTATCACCACTGGTCCAGGTCCGAGTATAGCGTGTTAATTAATTGAAAACATAGAATTTTTATATGTAACATATTTAATTAGAACGTATATACTCCTACAAGTTAACCCGTGCATGCATACTCATGCATTCTAGTCAAATCAAGCTACTTAAGGTCTTAAAAAGGTTCTTGTCATGCATTTGGGCCTAGCCCAGGCCTCTTCAGGGGAAGAGCGTTACTTCCCGATGCAAGCGCCCTTTTTAATGTGTGTTCATGAGGTAAAATTACCTCACGAAAATGAGTTTGACCCCTCAACTCGTAAATTTAGCCTTTACTACCCCTCCCACGGGGGGAAGGGGGATGATGGAAGTTAACTGACTTCACTATTCTAATTTTTTTGTCAAATGTCAGTATATTAAATTTCAGGTCAATTGGATGAGCCCTTTCTGAGAAAATAGTTTTTTTCACACACTAACACACACCGCTAGGCTTTTACTTTTATATATTAGATAATGCTAAGAATTTAGTGGGTCAGTGTATAACTCCGCCCAGCAGGTGGCGCTGCAGCTTGTTTTTTTTTTTTTTTTTCACACACAGACTAACACACGCCGCTAGGCTTTTATATTATAGATATTCTGATGGAAACATATATTCTGTTTGCTTTGATACAAAAACTTGTGCATGAAGCAGGGATGAAATAATTTGTGTTGGTACTTCATTTGAACGAGTGTGTTGACCACTAAGGCATAAATGTATCAAGCTGTAATTTTCCGTCGGGTTTGAAAAAGTGGAGATGTTGCTTATAGCAACCAATCAGATTCTAGTTATTTATTTAGCACATTCTACAAAATGACAGCTAGAATCTAATTGGTTGCTATAGGCAACATCTCCACTTTTCCAAACCAGCAGCTTGATGAATTTACCCCTAAGTCTTATATAGACCCATTTAGGTTGGACAGTCCATTTTTCAGGGATAGCTTTGTCATGAAAGTTGGGAGATATTTACCATTTCCCGGCCTGTTTCTCTGCAAAGGGTGTCGCCCGCACCTGCCACTGGTGAGCACTGCGATGAATGGGTGTTTGGAGGGGAGAGGGGTACGGGACAGCCTAGCACTTTTGGTAAATACACACTGGGTGTGTAGCCACGCCCTCCTTGTGATGTGGTCACGTCCCCTGTCCTGATCGAAGAAGAGACCAGGTTAAGAGGTATGAAATTACGTGACCTCCACAAAATATGTTGAAATATAACTTACATGTTACTTAATGTAGCTCTTCTGCCATCTACAGTCTCAGTCAGTGTTTGTCTGACTTTGTTAATATTATTATGTCACATATTGACTAAAGAGAAGGGGGGTATATAAGGTTGCCCAGGTACATTCAGAAGAACATTTGCATAGGACTTTTGCACAGTAAATGTACAGTTTTGTTCTCTACCTACCTGGTATAATAAAGGTTTCTGATTGTTGTAGAAGTATTAGGGCTGCGCCTCTTTGTCTACACGGCAATTCTCCATACTTTGTAGAATTGTCCAACAAACGTACGATAGTTAAACCTCTGGGTCAAGGATGGAATCGTAGTGGTGGATGCAGGCAAAGACTGATAGTATTGAGGAAACGCAAAGATTATGGGGCAGATTTAACAAGCACCGCAGAAAATTAAAAATATCGTATTGATAAGGATTGAACTGTTTCTCATATTAATTAAAAATCTCCACAGGAACAGCAGTCGTTTACGAAGCTGCTGTGCGATCCACAGAAGCCTTGTGCGCATGCTCCGTCTGATAACTTCCCTGCACTTCAGTGTTGCAGAGAGCGGAGTGTGACAGGGAGGGATCATGTGATCCCTCCACACATGCGCTGTGTGACAGGGAGGGATCATGTGATCCCTCCACACATGCGCTGTGTGACAGGGAGGGATCATGTGATCCCTCCACACATGCGCTGTGTGACAGGGAGGGATCATGTGATCCCTCCACACATGCGCTGTGTGACAGGGAGGGATCATGTGATCCCTCCACACATGCGCTGTAAAGCTCTACTCTTCAGAGTGCTGAAAAATAGCAGAAATGGTACTGAGCTGGCGTACATTACCGTAAGTGCAAAAGCATTTCCATTCATTGTTTAATTGCGGTACATTGCAGTCCCCATAGACATCTATGGGGACTGCTATATATTACAAAAGGAAGTGCAAAGCAGCAGATATATTTATCTGCAACATTTATGGTTAATCAAATAATAACCTTCTTTTGACTCATTCTACCTCAGAGCAACTGGTTGTAAAATGACACTTTACACACTCAAGGGGGTGATTTAGTAAAAAAACCTCCACTTGCTTAATGGATCTAAATTTGCTTCTCACCTGTCCAATCAGAAGTGGGGAAGGGGGGTTATAAAAAAAAAAAGAATTACTTGTTCTTCTTTACACACATAATTGTACCGCATGCCGGCATCCACTCGGTTAGCCTATTATGATCTTAGTAAATGACCCCTCTAAATACTGCTTCTTAGCTATATGAATATATATAACATTTCCAAAACGAAACTTCAGAAAAAAAGTTCCCAACAAAAAAAATAAAGAACCATTGAATGTTATTTTACAAATATGATAAATCCTCATTATAGTCCTATAATGCTAAGTTGTGTGTGTCATATAGCTGTCATGATTTTGGTGAGAAGGGAAAATATTTTGCCTCTGGCACAACCGGTGACTATAAGTTCTTATCAGTAAACAGTTACTCTGAGATCACTTGTGCTGTGCTAGAGGTGATTCATCAATTAGGGGGAACTCAGCTGGTTCTTATCAGACACTGGGAGGTAGTGTGTGTGTGTGTCTGTGTCTGTGTCTGTGTCTGTATCTGTGTGTGTGTGTGTGTGTGTGTGTGTGTGTGTGTGTGTGTGTGTGTGTCTGTGTGTACAGGTCACTGTGCAGACTTGGTTTCTTATGTTTATCTATAGTGCTGGGCCCGTTCCACCATAGCAAACAATTAAAATGAGGTCCAACCTCAAAAACTGTTTTAAGGTTAATTAGCATCCAGTGCCCCAACGCAGTATTTCAAGCTCCCCACTTATAACCCCCAACATTTGGCTGTAAGTCTGGTATGCAAATACAAGACAGGGCATAATGTCAGCTAGCGCATGCTGGGATTTGTTGTTCTACAACAACTGGACAGACACATTTTGATCACCTCATATATAGAATGCAGTTCAGGAGCCTTGCTAGGACATGGCACAGTGCTCCCTTCACAGAAAAAGGCCGGGACCTTTAGATATGTTACATAGCGCTCCCATGAGAACGGATGTGTCGCTATTGTTTAAGTGAAAGTCCTGACTCCTGAAAGATGCTATAAAGGCTGAGGTCAGTCTGCCCAGAAGCTCTGCGCCACTATTGTTATATTACTGCAGTGTCTGTACATACATGCAACGATTTGGGCCACCGATTCAGTAGTTTTTTGACAAGATTGCTGACTATGCATCCAATGTATTCACTCACATGCAGTGCTGGAAGTGGGTTGGTATACAGTGGTGCCATACCGCCACTTCACCTATCACATTCCATTCACTGTCATGTTCCAAACCGCCACTTCTAAATTTCCACTTCGCCCACTGCCCACATGTGTAGTGAAACTGGGTAAAGTATATGGACAGTGCTATAGGAGTGTGACATTTCATAGAACACATTACAATAGCCTATTATTTGTGGCTGAGATACCCCTACCACTACAACTGGTAGGAGAGTAACATAGATGTTTAAAGGCTTATGATGATAATACATACTTACCAACTTTTCCTCGTTGGCTTTAGGGAGACTCCGGGGGAGGTGGGCGTGTGGGGGCGGGGCTTGATGAATCATATTATTTTGGCCCTCCCCCTAAACGATTGTCACAATTTTGACCAATTACAGCAGGGGGTGGGGCTAAGATGACGCAATATTTGTGTCATTAAGCCCCACCCCTATTATCTATTGCGGGGGCGAGAACCGGGAGGTTGTCTTGCTCTCCCGGGAGGTCTCCCAGAAATGCGGGAGTCTCCCGGACATTCAGGGAGATTTGGCAAATATGTGATAACAACATCCTGATATTGCACAGTGTCTGGGTACATTGTAGTAGGTGAGTGTGGTGGGAATGGGTGGGTTCAGATCCTGTATTGTATAGTATGAGGGAATATTGTACAATGTAAAGGAAGATCAGATCTTCTGCTGTATAGTGTGGTAGTCACAGGGGGATACATATTCTGTATTGCAGAGATTTGGGGACCTGTACATAGGGACATGGCATGTAAGCTGTTCTTTGGTTTCATTTGTTAAATAGGTGTTACACAACACTGTATATTTTCTCCTATGCTAAGTTCTCTTGTACTGTTATTTTAGTTTTAATGTAACAAGATGAAATACACCTTGAATTTGTCTGAGTAGTTATTTTGTTAAACGTAAAACCGGTCAAGAAGCCTTGATATAAAGTATCTTTTGTCTTTGTCTTACTAGAAATGTTCACCTTATGCAGCCCACTTATATGACGCAGAAGACGCCAACACTCCCCTCCGAGACCTTCCTGGGCTGTGCGGTAACTACTGCACAGAGTTCTGGTTACGATGTCGGTCCACACTCAGCCTGATCATCGAGGACAGAGACCTATCAGGTATAGAAGGTGACGTTGTCAAGTTCTGCCGTTTCCTGACATTGGATGATATAAATTACTGCTACCCCAATGTCCTCACCAATGCAGAGCTCAACAGCAGACTTGGGGATGTGAAGGAAGACGAAGAAGGATGTCTTCATCTGTGCCTACAAGAAGTGGCCAATGGACTTCGTAATCCAGTAGCAATGGTGCACGCCAACGATGGAACCCATCGATTCTTTATAGCCGAGCAGTTAGGCTATGTATGGGTCTATCTTCCCAATGGCTCACGAGTAGACAAACCCTTTCTTAATGTCTCAAAAGCTGTGCTTACGTCCCCCTGGGCAGGAGATGAGAGGGGTTTTCTGGGTATTGCAATGCATCCTGATTTCCAGCACAATGGAAAGTTCTACGTCTACTATTCTATCCATGCAAAGAGGGAGGAGAGGATACGAATTTCCGAGTTCCACTTGTCTACTGAAGACAGGAATATGGCGGATCACAAATCAGAACGGTATCAATACTTGCTAAAATAGCTTATCCTAGATACACATTGACACAACTTCGATCATCCAGTAATAAAAGTGATTGATAAAAACAGTGTTATAAAGTCAGCACAATCCACAGCATATATATTGTCCAATAATAGTCCAATAATTATTTCCCTTGTTCGGTAAGAGAAACTCATGACTTGCTGCAGTCTCCCGTAGAACCTGAGGCCAATACCATGTAAAATGCAGAAACAAAGAAGAAGGGTTGATGCTAGGAGAAATATCAGAAGCTCCCAATAGATCAAATGCATAGTATATTTGTGGGGTTAATTATAACATATATGCACTTACATTTGTGCCATATTTTGCAGGCTTTATCTATGGCTATAAATTTCACAGCTTTTCTGCTTTGACCATTAAGAAGCCTGATAATACAACCCTGCAATAATCCACACATTAGTGTTTTCCGTTAACTATACAGTACTCTTGTGGAACAAGCCTTTCCAGTAGATGAAGGATTCTAATCTAGAATCCAGGTTGCCACCATATTTCCCTTTGTAAACAGGCACCACCTGTGTTCTCTGACAGTTTTGGCACTATGCTAAACACAGTATTTTTTTTATAAACAATTATTTTCTTTACATGGATTAAGCTCCTTAAGTATTAGAGGGTGTAAATCATTTGCATTAGCCTGAGCTGTGCCCACATATACACGGAAGCCTCCAATTACTGTGTATATTGATCTTTCTGCTTTTCAATTTTTCCATGCAGCAGGTTAATAAGAAAATTTTAGCAGAGTTTAAATTTCTAAAATTGCCTTATGGAGTTGTAAATTCAGCCTGGTGTCCAGACAGAAATGGATATATTGGTGTTGCAAATGGGGCTTTCTGAGTGTTAAGAGATGGTCTTCTAGTAGCACTTGGGCCTCCCTTTACCTTGACTAGAATAACCTTTTTGAGACAGAAATGTCAAACTATCATGGGTAGTGATACTGTAACACCTGTATTAATGTAACTGTATTGTTAGATGAATACTTCATATAGCGCAGTTTAATTTGTAACACAGTTAAAATGCCCTTATAACTATTTCTCACAGAAGATTTGGGGTAGTTAAATATAATGTATAAATTATCTGTCTCTAATTAAATTTGCTGAAATGCTCCGCTTAACATCTCAGCTGTGCATGTTTTCAGGTACCTCTAATTTCTATGGGGTGCCAGGAGAAATCCGCAATGTTATATCGCTGCTTAGTGCCCCCTGCAACAATTCCGGACAACTGAATCCCACCCCCAAGGGTCAATCTGACTGCAGAATGTGAGGAAGTTTCATTATGCACAGATTGAGAAGTGCAAACGCTCTGTGCAACCATTATTTGGAGTATAAAAATGCTGAAAAAGTAAAAATATTACTTCACCATCTTATGTTCTACTATAACTTTTGGCGCACCCTCTTCATTACACACACATTCATTCATTTAAACCTTTCCATTTTCCTCCTAAATAGTGCTTGTTGGAGTCCTTTTCATTTCTTAAATAAGTCATGAGAGTGAGGGACATTGGACTGTCTTTATTATCTGTGTCACACTGAATTTGGCTTTTTAAAGGGATGAAATTGTCTTGTATTATTTATTTATTGTCGTTCATTTATATAGCACCACCATATTATGTAGCGCTGTGCAGAGAATATGTCATTCACATTAGTCCCTGTTGCATTGAAGCTTACAGTCTAAAAAGTCTATTGATGAAGCTGG
The DNA here is from genome assembly GCF_038048845.1 of Mixophyes fleayi. NCBI lineage: Eukaryota > Metazoa > Chordata > Amphibia > Anura > Limnodynastidae > Mixophyes > Mixophyes fleayi. The sequence goes on from NC_134410.1 coordinate 26,466,097, forward strand.
TTTTTGTGCATGATTTAGGTATTTTTAAGTAAAATGTTCATTTAAGAACAGCCTCACGCAGGCGATATCGGAGCTATCTCCAGTATTAGGCAAATTAGCGCATTAAACCGTAGTCCCCATAATACTCAATGCGGTCTGGGCAAGCTTAGCTTTTCAGAACTTGACACCAATGGCTAACATCACGCAATGAATCCTATGGTGAGAGCATCGCGGGAGAATTCTCTTCGATCCCTCTCTGGCATCGCTGCTGCTCTCCTCTGAGCTCTTTACCACAAGTGCCATCTACGCATGCGCCCTAAAGACTCCGGAGTCTTCATTAAAAAAAAGTAATCGCTAGGACAGTCTCCTATGGGACGTGCTGTCCCGACATGACTTGTATATTACATTTTTACAAAATGTCATCTGTCATCGCTGTGATTATTCAATAGGCCCCTAAATTCCCTAAACAAGCACACACCTGCAAAAACACTAGTCCATTTTAGTCAGCATCCAATGATCCCACCGGTATGTCTTTGGAGTGTGGGAGGAAACCGGAACACCCGGAGGAAACCGCGCAAACACAGTGATGGTTGTTTATCAATCACTTAGCAATTGTACCAGGGGTGGAATGGTCGTGCACAGTGTTTATCCCATCTGGTATTTAGGAATTGCAGAGTAAAGTCTGATTTATTTGTAGGGTAATCTGAGAACAAGAATGTGACGAAACTGTTTCCATATTAATTGTCTGGCAGAATATAATATATACTTTGTGGTAAGGAGTCTGCATATACCAGGCAGGAAGGGAGGATAGACGGACATCTCAGCACGCACACATGGTGTTGTCCTGAGTGTAAGTTAAGTTCTCTGCACACATCACAAAATGCTTTTGTTCACTCCACAGAAAACGCACAATGCTCCTCAAGAAATCCTCACAAAATATGAAGTGTTCTGCTCGGTGCACACACTGAGCTAAGCCATGCACACAATGTTCTGCCTCCTGCATGGTATGTTTTGCAACCTGAACACAGAGCTCCGGACACAGTATACAAATCTCTGCATGCTGTACAGAACACTCGGCACAGATGTACAGAATAAGCTACACAGAATCCCCTAAAAAGAATGCGTCACAGATAATATAGAATGTTCAGCACACTGCATAGAATGTTCTGCTCAGTGAACAGACTGACCTGCACGGTTCCTAGAATGTCTTCAGGACTAAACAGAATGTGTTGGAAACAATAGAGAATGCTCTGCACACTAAAGAATGTTGTACTCAGGGCACAAAATGCTGCTGTGAGCATTCCCGAGACCATGAATGTGTATAAACCCATATTAATTGTTTGGCTAGATATAATGTATACTTTGTGGTGAGAAGTCTGTCATATATAGACAGGCAGGAAGGAAGGATGGTTGGATGGATGGATAGACATCTCAGCACATACAAATGAACACAGTTGGGTCTGATTCATTAAGGAGAGAAAAACAAAAAAAGGAGTAACTTTGCACCATGGTAAAACCATGTTGCATTGAAGGGAGAAGTAAATTTAAAATGTGAGAACAGATTTATAGTTGGGGTAGGGCCTGTCCTAGATCAATTTTACATTTCAGTGTAAAAATGAAGCTATCAAGTATTTGTATGTTACATGAAAAAACAGCCAGTATTTATCTTATGTGCAAACTAATAAACTAATTTGCACCCCTTCCATTGTAACATGGGGCCTGATTCATTAAGGATCTTAAATTAAGAAGTTTCTTATTTAAGTCACCTGGACAAAACCATGTTACAATGCAAGGGGTGCAAATTAGTTTTCTGTTTTGCACATAAGGTAAATACTGGCTGTTTTTTCACGCAGGATTTTTAGGGGGGGATCACAACTTTATTTCTAATACTTTCGGTTAATCCAATTGGCTAAGTTCCTACAGACATATTTTACTTGCCACCAGCTCTCCCAGAATGTACAAAACCATACCTCTCAACATTGTGGTGGAGGTAATGGTCATGCCATGTCTACCGGGTAAGGGGGGTGGTTCCCTACCTATAGCTTCCTAAGAACTAGGACCCCTGTCCCTGTTCTCCCCTATAAAAGTTTTAATGTATTGTCAGCACCAGAGGGAAGTGCCTGCAGTACCGCTCAGGGTGGTGGGATTGGATATACCCCTCACCTTTCTGGGGTTTGGGACAAAGCTGCTGCTGGGACAGTGGGACAGACCCCTCAGATCAGGGCAGTTGGGAGGTAGAGTTAAACGTGTACATTTCAATAAAAAGATAAAGACATATGAAATAGATATGTGTATATCAACCCCCCGAGCTGGGTTCAGAGGTGATACGATAAATGTTATGTTTAATGGACCAGGGTATAGCAAACCTGTGGATAAATATATCACACATACTGCGTTACCAAGACCCAATTATCAACTTACCAGCTCATAAAAACCTACTCCTTTTGTATGACTGGTCTTTTGTGACTCTATGCTGACATTGTATTATAGTTTTTTTTATCTATTATATAATTCTGAAATGCGGTCCTTGGCTTTCCTTTACCCATTTGTCCCACAATCTTATAATTTCCTAGTTTTGATTTTGTTAAATATTGGTGGCACATTGCTTTATGCCAGTCAGGTGGTACTTACCCTTCTATAAAGGAGTATAAATAACTGAAGTAATAAATCTTTATTACTGAACTTAACTCCCTTAGAACACTTGGGTAGGAGTTATCTCATTCACCTTAACCTACTTTAACAGAATCTGAATTTCTTCATTATACAAATAAAATCTAATGTATAAGCTATTACTACACAGCATATTTCTTGAATTTTTCTTTTTTATGAAAATTGCTGAAAAGAATGTATAAAACAGGTCAGATTTCTCTTTCTCTCTCTCAGCTAATATTCCCAGTCTATTCAATTTTGGGGGAGGGGTCCATGTTAGTTATCTGCAACATTTTTTATCATCAGCTATTTATATAGCGCCACTAATTCCGCAGCGCTGTACAGAGAACACACTCACATCAGTCCCTGCCCCATTGGAGCCATTGGAGCTTACAGTCTAAATTCCCTAACATAGACACACACATAGAGAAGAGAAACTTGGGTCAATTTGATAGCAGCCAATTAACCTACCAGTATGTTTTTGGAGTACCCAGAGGAAACCCACACAAACACGGGGAGAACATAGAAACTCCACACAGATAAGGCCATGACTGGGAACGAACTCATGAACCCAGCACTGGGTGGCAAATATGCTAACCACTAAGCCACCGATTTTTGGGGGGTCACTAAATCCTGACACTATCAGGAAGCCTTGACTAGTGTCCCCCAAATGGTCAATGCCATGGAGACTATATGTTCTCAGGAGGTTTATATCATCAGCTCTTTCGGAACTTTTGAGCGAGGCAGCTTGTACCCTGTTTGATGAAAACATGACCCTTTACGTGACCACATTACTATCTCTCCTGATAGAGGGTAGGCCATGGGAGTCTCTCTATCTCTTTATGTGCTCACTGACTTCTCTCAATACTCCATTTACACAATTGTTAAAATAATCTGCAGTTACACCAGGGCAACTCATAACGTCCATTACCAGGTAAATGGGCTGGAACTGGTTGTGAACTATTTACACTTCACCCAATTCTGAGATGAAGTGGTGCAGGGCAGCAAGAGTTTAACCAGAGACTAAACCCTTCCTGGTGCAGAGAGCTAGAGATACCCCAGACATATGGAAACCTGAATGTACTGTACATGACATAGAATGATCCACTCTCTCTACTTCCAGGATAATCCTAGAGATTACAGAGCCGGCATCGAACCACAACGGGGGCCAAATCCTGTTTGGAACGGATGGATATCTTTATATCTTCACTGGGGATGGCGGACGAGCAGGAGATCCATTTGGAGAATTTGGGAATGCCCAGAACAAGTGTGTGATAAGCTTTGGGTTTTACACTGTTAGACCTCAATTCCTACCTATCAACATCTCAGTACAAAGTGGAGATTTTGCCTATAGCAACCAATCAGATTCCAGCTTTCATTTATTTGGTGCATTCTACATAATGACAGCTAGAATCTGATTGGTTGCTATAGGCAAAATCTCCACTTTTTCAAACCCGCAGTTTAGTACATATACCCCCTAATGATAAGCTGCTACACTAAATTAATGGTCCATTTAAAAATTTCCCTCACAAACGAGTCAGTTCTAAATGTGACATTTTAATTGGGGCGGTGTATAGAGACAGTGAAAGTAAAAACTTTCACCAGTTTAGGGAATACTGAAGCTGGTGAACTTATATTTTTAGACTTACACATGTGGCAGGAGCTTCAAACTCAAATCCCCTTCACCTCCCGTCATCTGCAAGAATTTTCGATACGTAATCTGCTATGTTCAGCTAAAAATAAAAGCCCCCTTCAGGATCAAAACCTTTCTCCTTCTCAGTGCCTCTGATGCTATTCACACACATGCAGATGCAGGTCTTTGTTTTGAACCCCAAAAAAACGAATCTATGCACGTGTCTGCTCACTAACTAAGGTATTGTGAAAGCAGAGTTCAAATGTGCATCTTAGAACAATTCAGTAACAGTTTTATGAGATACATATGTTTACCACATATCCTTAGAATATTCCCATAGCTTATTTTTTAATTTTCTATAGACTTTATTGGATCACTAGTTTTATGCAGCTTCTTTGCAAAAATGCTAATCACTGTGGGCCTGATTCATTAAGGATCTTAAATAAAGAGGTATCTTATTTCAGTCTCCTGGACAAAACCATGTTACAATGCAAGGGGTGCAAACTAGTTTTCTGTTTTGCACATAAGTTAAATACTGACTGTTTTTACATTTCTTTAATTGGTGTTCAATCGGTTGTTTCGTCCGTCACTTAGTTTATCTCCAAGACAATGGCCATGTAGATAAAAAAAAGAATGAAAATGGGAACAGAATTAGTAATTGATAATTACAAAATAAAGATGAATATTGTTCCCATTGTTTTTTTTCTGGGAACAATATTCATCTTTATTCTGTAATTATCTTTTACTAATTCTGTTCCCATTGTCATTCATTTTTTATGTACATGACCATTGTCTTGGAGATATAATTTTACTAATACATTAAGGTTTATTTTTTTTCCTATTGTTTACAGCATAATATTTGATGCTATTGTCTAACATGTACTAGACAGATATAAGGTAATTGCTGATGTAGTTTACTGATCATTTGCTCCTTTCAGCAATGTTAGTAAAATAAAACAACATTTTTTTTAATATAGAATAAAAATGCATTCAAACACGAATTTAGGAGCAATTTAGCATTGTGAATAGGATGTCTTATATTTACTGACCAATAGGGGGCCTATTTATCAATAAGTATCTCTTATAGATGGAATATAACAAAAGAAGTTATCACCAGGGCGTCTGAGTGATTTTCAGCTGACCCAGTGATACTGGCGCTAAGGGATAATTTACAGTTTCACCGAGCCAGTCCCTGTAGGACTGCGCTTGCGTGAGCCGGCTAGCTGACTTGAGCATACGCAGTGGAACTGAAATTCCAGATTTGGGTTCATTAATCATTTATAGAAAAATATATAAATGTTGAAAATAGATTAAAAGAAATAATATATATATATATATATATATATATATATATATATATTATTTTTTAAAACCTTCAAATATTTTAATGCTTCTATTTCCTCCCCTCCGGGCCCATCCCACTGCTATGTATTGCACGATTCTTGGCATCGCACAGCGGGGGCGGGGCCTGATGATGCAAAAACATCAATTAAGCCCACCTCCGCTGGGATCCGGGACGGTGCCTGCTCCTCAGGGAGTCTGGGAGGAACTCCTTGAAATACGGAGCCTCCTGGACAATCAGTGAGAGTTTGCCAGCATGTTTTCTGTCTGCTATCGTCTCATTGCTGAGCACCGGCTTCCCCCCTCCCTCATCATTCCCCCAATAACTTTTGTTTTTCTCCCATGGTCCCCTCTTTTCGACCACTTATAGTTTTAGTAAGAAATACACAGCACGTCTAGGACTGGTATTGCTCTCCCACTCATAATAGGCATAATCTAGATATCTTCATCCACTGAAGCAAACACGTTGTTTGGTAATCAATTCTTTGTACAGCTTTACTGCTTCTCCTTGCTTAATGTTTTATATATTTTGTTTTAATGCTATTAAAATGTTTAGTTTACAATGGATGGCTTGTCCCTGTAATCTGTATAGTCAACATGTGGCTCCCCATCTGTTGTGGAACTAAAAGTCCCAGCATGCCTGGTAATTTCTATAATAATGCACCACTTCCTGCATTGTCTGTATAATAGCACATTGGACCCCATGTCACAAGTTTCCATTCACTGAGACATGACTGAACGTTTTGTTTACCTACAGGTCTTCTCTCCTGGGCAAAATCCTACGTATAAACATTATGGGCAATGATAAGGGACCACCCTACCGCATACCGGCCGACAACCCCTTTCTGCGAGATCGAACAGCACGGCCGGAGGTGTTTGCCTATGGTGCCAGGAATATGTGGAGGTGCTCTGTAGATAGGGGTGACCCGACCACCCGCAAAGGACGAGGGCGCATTATTTGCGGAGATGTGGGGCAGAACAAGTTTGAAGAAGTGGATCTGATCCAGAAGGGGGGCAATTATGGCTGGAGAGCAAAGGAGGGGTTCTCCTGTTATGACAAGAAGCTGTGTAACAATGCATCCCTTGGTGAGTACTCCTACCAACCAAATGTAATAAGCCTCTCAAAATTATATATATATATATATATATATATATATATATATATATATATATATATATATATACATATATGTATATAATACAACTAATTTTACCTCAAAATCAGCTTACTAAATTAACCTTCAAGTAGAACACCTATTTCTGTTTTAAGGATTAACCTACCCTCCGATGGGTATCCCATGCCCGCGAGACTATCAAAAGTTCTCTAGATGAGGCCTGGCCAACCTATGTCTCTCCAGGTGTTATGAAACTACAAGCCCCAGCATCCTTTGCCAGTGGATGGCCTGCTCATACCTGGCAGGGTGTGCTGGGACTTGTAGTGTGACAACACCTGTCGAGCCACAGGTTGGCCAGAACTGCTCTAGGTACTCCACGCCTGCTGGCACAAGTAATTGTCTCTGTTCCAGGGCTCAAAATTTAAATGAATATTGCACTCATTGCTGATAATGCTGATGGGCGCCTTCCGTGACTCCGAAGTGACAATACAATCAGCGTTTATAAGATTTAGCAATGTTTGTCCTCATGTGGTGTAACCCTGTTTAGTTTGGTTGCTCTGGGTAACAGGCTTTGTTATGCACCCTTAGGATTGTCTGACTCACCACATCCACTTCAATCTTCATTTAGTGTTCCATTGTCTGCAAGTGTTAGCTCTATGCAGCTTCTCCATCCAGCCTATAGGACAGAGACATATACCGTTATATGCTGCTAATGGATGGATGCATGCAGTGAATGATGGGAGTTTCCTGCCACAGCCATGACAGAAAACTGCTATTGGGATTCACAAAAGATGGGGCCATATACTGTACATAAAACAAATTAGATTCATTACAAATATATTTTAGAGATGGGATTATCCTTTAGTAATTTATAATTAATCCAAATATCAACAAGATAATTAAAACCTCTCCAAATTAACATGGACAACCCCCTTCCTCAAATTAAAATTAACTTTTTCTAGTCCTGATATCAGCTTAGCCCATTATAAATCTTTTTTCCCCAGTTTGGTTCAACACAAGAGGATTAGAATAGCTGGATTATGTAGTCCAAATCATGGTAAGCAGCAAGTAATGGCAGAGCTTCCATGTATCAAAGAGGTCTGAGGACAATGAGAGTTACTCTCCCATTGGAGGGGGTTTTACTCAAAAACAATACCAAGGTTATACTAACTTAAGCTGGGTACATACTACAGGGTTTTCATCCAATAATCGGCTCAACCAGCCGACATACGACCGCTCGTTCAAAAGTCGGGTCAGTGTGTGCAGTGACACGATGGTCGAAAGTCTGCCCAAATGGACGATTGTCGCCTCATTTTTTTGGTCGTACCGTTAAAAATATTTTTGTTCCAATCTCGTTTCCGTTGTGTAGTGTGTATAAACTTCCGACCGATCCACGACGAAATTGCAATCATTGCTCACGGCAACATGGCTGTAAAAAGTCGCTAACGGGACGTCCGCTCTTCCCTTTATCGTCTAAAACAAGGCTAGTGTGTGTGCAGTCCATGGACCGAGCGATCGGACCATCGATGGCATGTAAAATCGATCGGCATAAAAAGTTGGTGGAAAATTATGTAGTATGTACCCAGCTTAAGACAGCACAATATTTTGGGGGTCCTACCCAGTTATCAGCTGATAACAATGTTACTAAAACAATATACAGTCATATAGTTGTATCTAACAATTAAGTGGTATCACATGACCATTAATGGCCAATCAAAACAGCCTATGATCCAAGTACTCAACAGGTTTATGAATGACAAACAAGAGAATACACAATTGCAGATGAGATTAAAGAGCATCGTGTGTGGCCGTCTGTTTAAACATATATAATACGCAGGTATCATTTTACATTTATGTTTAGAACTCTAGCATCAACATCCATTAGTTGGTGACAGCGGTTACAAACCTCTGAAATTGAAAGCATGTAAAAACAATTATCCTGTACATGAGGTACATGCCAGATGTAATCAGCAAACGCAGACAAATATAGAGGCATGTTATTACTGTAACAAGTATAAGAGTTATCACTCCAGTGGTTCAGATGTGTGGGCAGCACGGTGGCCTAGTTGGAAAAATCCACATCTCAGTGTAGTAGATTTCCACTCACTGTCTAATAGCACCATCCAGTTGGGTGTAAACACTGCAAACCAGAACATAGTTGAATGAACCTATGAAATGTAAAGTATGTTGAATGGCTGGAGACTTGCCCAGCATGGATGATATATTCCAGATACACAGCACATTATATAGGAACTCCTTGGATCCAGCACAGTCATCTCTCATACAGTCGGAATTTTTTGTTCACAAAATCTGGGGGAGATTTCACAAACAATGGAAACAGCATATCTGCAAATAGACTGACACAAGGCCACGTCACCAAGTGGCGCCATGTCTGTCTCTGTGGCATGGGCACAACTTGATCAGGGGGTCTGCTGTGCTAGCCCCTGCCATCGAATTGACACCATATTCTAGCAACAAACTAGCAAGCAGCCCCCCTTCCCAGAGACAACCAGCCCTGTGCTGAATAGCTGGTGGGTGCAGGGGTAATGGTAATTGTAAGAAGTAAGGACAACTGGAGGGGCAAATAATTGCAGGATAGTTACCACGGGTGCATTAGTGTGTACTCTTAATATAACTCTGTTAACTATAGATTTATATAATCTTAGAAAATATAGGTGGGTTTACCCTACCATAGGCAAATCGGGGGGGGGGGGGGGGTTCTTAGTGTCTGTAAACCCCCCTCCAAGCCTGGGGCACTGTATAATTGATTTGGCTGGTCCCTGCCCCCACTTCACACGGCTCTGCTTGAAAAGGGAGCGCTGCGTGCACCTAACAGTAGAGCACGCAGCATTGCTCATGTATATTATAGGGATAGGAAGAGTTGGAAAGCAGCCAAGCACTGTCTAATATTATAGCCACGCCCCCATGCATGCTGGTCACACCCACTGGTGGCGTGGTGTGGAAACCTCACTCTACAAATCCTGTGTTTGCCCCTGCCTAATAAGATGATTATGGAGTAGGGTGATGATATAAGTTACTTTATTTCCTGTGTCACCTATTCAAAATACGGTAAATGCAAATGACATACAATTCTGTCCAGAACAAACAATTGCAAAAATACATTAAAATACACATATACAGATTTCTAGATCTATGGTAAATATAAGCAAGTGATGCACATAGCTGTGGTTTCATCAAGTCATGTCTCAGTATAAAGCAGTATATCCAGATATATAAACAAGTATAGACGGCCATAAAACAAGTATCTGAGCAATCCCCTCACATGCCTAGTGTGGGCTCCTGGGATGTAAAACATGAAGTCTGCTCCGGGGTAATAAAGAGTTACTGCACAAATCTCTGAGCAGATAAGCTTAAGCTGGGTACACACTACAATTTCGTACTCACTGTTGTGGATCGGTCGGAAGTTTATACACACTACACAGCGGAAACGAGATTGTAACGAAAATATTAAACGGTACGACCAACCAAATGAGGCGATAATCGACCATTTGGGCAGACTTTCGACCATCGTGTCACTGCACACACTGACCCGACTTTTGAACAAGCGGTCGTATGTCGGCTGATTTAGCCGATTATTGGATGAAAACTGTGTAGTGTGTACCTAGCTTTACTCGCCAGTTGTATAAATCTAGGGGGAAACTCAGTTCCAATCCTTAAATGGTCATCCGTTTTTATGGTAAGTACAATTGTTCCAAAACAAATGAGAGATCCAAGTGAAGTGTGTAAACAAATGCTGGGCTTACTGTTGATGCAGACCACTGTGGTAACTCTCTGCAATTTGGGATTTTCAGTGATTTTCTCGGGTGAGTTTAAACCCGCCGATGTATTAAAGTGCCAGTTGATAGAAAATTGCCAGTAAAGTGATTTTTTTTTTCCAAATCGCCAATCCCAAAATCACTGCACTCACAAAATCACAATCACCCTAGCAATATGTATAAAGCTGCAATTTTGCAAACAAGCCCCGAGATTGATGTGAACACTCTGCTTTGGATAGGTGAGATTAGCAACATCAGCTCTCCACTGCTGGCCAATGTTAACAGAATAGGAGGCACAATACAAGTTTTAAAGTTGTAACACTGTGCATGGGCCCAGCTTGTGCTGGTACTTTGAGTTGAGTTCATCTTACACTTACATCCACTTGTGTTTGGACAGGCAGATTTGGGGACATTAATGTGTAAGTTTAGTACAGTAGGGGGGTGGAGACACAAGTCAACCACGCCTCTTAGAGATTCGCCCGATTTTGACTTACATGTACCTCTAAGATAAGCCTATTAGGTGGCGTATCTTTGTGCTTCCCATTAGCCTGGTGCAAGTTTCTGAGTTGATAATGATGGGTGCATTGTATTGCTCGGATGTGTCGATACACAAATTTAAAGTGCAACCAAAAACACAGCCACTGAAACGTAAGTGTTTGGAGGCATTTTTGTGTGTATTATTATTATTATTATTAATAATCATTTTTATTTATAAGGCGCCACTAGGTATCCGTAGCGCCGTACAGGGACAGACAGAAACACGATACAGGGTGAGACAGCACGGTACAGTTAACAAAAAGCACAGTAACTCGGAAGCTCAATGTACAGCTAGATGAGAGGTGAGAGCCCCCAGCGGGGTAGCTAGAGGGGTAGAAGGGCCTCACGAAAGAGACAAGGAGCTGGAGAGCAGAGTTAAGGTGGTGGAGAACAGAAGGAGAGGAGGCCCTGCTCGAAGGAGCATACAATCTAAGGGGAGGGTAGGACGGACAGAGACACAAGGGTAGGAGGAGGAAATGGGGAGAACGGAGGCAAAGACGGAGAGGGGGGGAGAGGAGAATGGCCAGGAGGGAGGTAGGAGGAGGGCAGGATAGGGAGGGCGGTAGGTGGGAGACTGGAAGGAGGTCGGTCGGTGTGTAGGCAAAAGTCACAAGTTATATTTGTCTCTAAATCAGGCCCTACATTGCTAATACAGTACTGCACAGAGAGAATAAAATTAAATAATTAGAGCAGGAGTGAGAGATAAGTTAAGAGAAAAGCAGTTCTGGAAGGACCACATGCTTTGGTAGTCCCCATATGGGCCGAGAGTTGAAGAACAGGGTCATCTAAAATTTCTGCCCATATTAGTGGCCAGATGAGGTCCAGCCATTCGTGGACGATCCCTTACAGACACATTACAGCTTGTTCACGCATCAGGAGATTCTACACAATGACCAGTAATGATCCTCCCAATCTCTATGGGATTATTTCCTGGCATCACACACACACACACACGGTACCATATTGGGCCAGTTGATGTGTTAATCTATGTGGGGAGAATCCAGGAGGTTGAAATCACAGGAGGAGGCAGTAACAGCTACTGAAATACGGAAAAACAAACCATTATGTAAAGTATTATCAAACTGTGATGACCAGCATAAACTGTACAGCTATATCTGATGACCAATATGGAAAAGTGATCATTATAAGTGACATACAATGCTTAATCAATGAGCCAGTAGGTAGGAGTTGGAGCCCTGAAATGTAAAATAAAAAATAAATAGAGAAATAAAGAAAATAAGAGGAAGAAAATAAGAAGTTGCAAGTATGAGGGTCAGTCGACTATCATACTTATTCCATATGGATTGGATCAGTGGTCGAAGTGGTGGTATGGAAAAATGTAAGTGAACGGAATATGACAGTTTACAATCAAAACAATAGGAGAAGTGGCGGTATGACATACCACCGTATACCAGCACAATGCTATCACAGGATTGGATAGAAACAAGCAATAAAAAGAATAACTGACAGAATTTTTTTTCAATATCTGGTCACCATATATTAGCACATTGCCTATATTAACTCAGAGAATCTTCTCATAAAAGCTTTTCCACTTATATCATGATATCATTGAGAACTATTGTCAGGGGGTTCCTGATATAATTAATGTGTATTGTTATATTTCTATAAGTGACCATGTTTCATAATAGTTTAGTCAGAAATGTTTATTTTTTCTGGACTGGTGAAAGAGGTTTTATGTTTATTGTTCGATATTCATTTTGTCGCACTGTTTGTGGAGTGGTGGTGGGTGGTAGATAAGAGCGAAGGCTTTTTCCTCTCCAATTCATACTGTATTTGTCTATTTACCCAATCAAATCCTGTCTGTCGATTACATCATGTAATGTAACTCACTTTAAGATATCAATTTAATTAAAATGATCCTATAACGAATTATCTATGGAACTTGATCATTTTATAATAATTTTGTCTCCATCTGTATCTCACTGTTACCCTACTAATTATTACTGTATTGTGATTGACTTGCACCTATGGTTTGTCCATTCCTGTTTCAGATGATATCTTACCAATATTTGCCTACCCTCACTCGCTGGGCAGGTCAGTCACTGGGGGCTATGTCTACCGCGGATGTCAAATGCCCAATCTCTTGGGACGATACATATTTGGGGACTTCATGAGTGGGTAAGATCACCTTTGTCTAGAAGACTTTCTGTACTTCTACACTATAATAAAACAGCCCCAATGGTGTCACAGACAAGAGGACTGACATAGGGCCATAATGTCACCATTTTACTTAATATTAATACATGAAATTTTCTCCACTTACTTTTTTACTCCAGGCGTCTGATGTCCCTAAAACAGGAGAAGGATGGACAGGAATGGCATTACACGGAGATCTGTATGGGACAGGCCCAAACCTGCAACTTCCCCAAACTCATCAACAGCTACTACCCTTATATCATATCATTTGGAGAGGATGAGGCAGGTAACACATTATACGGGGTAACAAGAGATATAAGGAGGAGCTATATGGAGTAATAAGAAGAGTTATAGGGAGGGGATACGTGGAGTAGGAGGAGCACATGGAGAAACATGAGGAATAATAGGTTAGCATAACCCCAATAGTTCTATAGTCGAAATAAAGTGAGTGACTTTGCAGGACATAGTCCAGATGAATCAGGGTTACACCATGGCTGATCGATCGTGGGCGTGGCCTAATTTACTCCGATGTTCCATTTTGGAACATTGGGAGGTGGGGAGAAAGTCTATATGGGCTAATCAGAGGAGTTACATCTCTACCACTCCTCCTCTCTTCCTCTTTTGACCATCCTCAGTCTACTCTCACCTTTTCTGAAGCAGAGTACAGCCTCTTAGGGAGACAGGGCATCTACCCATATACAGTACCTACCCATGCTGATGACCACTATACACAGAAGAGTATATTTTGGATATTATGATTATGGCCACTATCCAAAGCAAAACCCAATTCTGGTGACTAATTTTGACACACCATACTGGCCTTTTCTTTGTATATTAAAGTATATAGATCTATAGTTACAGGATATCTAGGTATGCTTTGAAATTGTACCACAAATGTAGAAAAAATTCAACAAAGAAAAAACATGTTTAAATTTACAACAATATGTAAAATAATTTATTTACGAAAAGTTCTGGGGAAGTCTCAGTGATACATGGACCGCCACACTCCTACTCCTGTTGCTGGCATCCTGAGATGTTAGAAGGAAATCAATTAATATTATTTTTCAATGGTTAATATTTTTCAAATATTTATTTTTTTTGTTAAATATTTTAATATATTTTTTACCATTTAATTTTATTTATTATTTAGTTTGTGGAACTGAAAGCCCAAGTCTGGCCCTCTTGCCATATATTAATAAATAAGCCCTTAGACTCTTAGCAGAGCCTGTATTCTATTTATGGCTGTTTTTGGTTTTACTTGACTAAACTTTGTTATTCCAACTAATTCATTATTCTACCTTTCTTATATGGTAGAGTCAAGAGTGAAATATTTCGATCATAGCCGTGATGTCAGGATACATATACAGACCGCACAGCTCCAAAGAGCAGTCACATGGTTGATGTGCAGCCATATTATTGGTTATTTATCATGTAGTATCCAATAAGATACTTTGGGGATCCATTTGAGACATCTATCTCTACATGCATTGGGTCTGATTCAAGTACGAACGCAACTTGCATGTAAGTTGCATTTGAAAAATGAGCACGGAACGTGTGTGTAGTTCCAACCGTATGCAAATCCAAGCATGTCTCAAGATGCGTTTCCATCTGAATCTGGGTATAAGTACATTCTGCCTACACCATTGTTGGCTAACCTGTGACACTCCAGGTGTTGTGAAACTACAAGTCCCAGCATGCTTTGCCAATATATAGCAGTTTATTGCTGGAAGGGTATGCTGGGACTTGTAGTTTCACAACACCTGGGGTGTCACAGGTTAGCCAACACTGGCCTATACAGTACTTGCCTTACATAGACACACAGGACAGTCTGCAGGATATGCACAAGCATATGTACAATAAAAGGTCACACATCAGTGTCAGGGCAACAAAACATGTGAAGACATTGGCTGATAAGCACAGAAGAAAGTAGTCTGAAGATGGACAACTGTGAAGTGGGCTCTTCCTTTCACTGCTTCCAGCTCTCATCAAACCAACACTCTTCTTCTATTCTTTCCAACTCCTTTGTCTAGTCTCAAGGTTGTTACTAGTGGGGGGAACGGAGCACATCTAGGAGTAGACTTACTAAAACTTCTGAAAAGGAAAAGTGGAGGTGTTGCCCATAGCAACCAATCAGATTCTATCTATTATTTTCTAGAGTGTACTAGATAAATGATAGCTAGAATCTGATTGGTTGCTATGGGTAACACCTCCACTCTTTCTTTTTAGAAGTTTTAGTAAAACTCCCCACTGGCCTCTTTGAGCAGCTGTATATAATGTACGTGCGACACTTCTGGAAACATCGATGTATAGTTATAAGTACACATTTATAGTGTAATGATGGACCATCATTCCTTCTCCTCTCTTTCCAGGTGAACTGTATTTCTTGTCCACCGGGACCCCCAGTGCAGCAGTAGCAGCTGGAGTCATGTACAAAATAGTGGACCCATCCAAGTAATATATCCCTTTTCTATTTATGAATCAGTGCTGCAAGTAAGGGGGTAGGGTTCCTGTAAGAATTTATTCGCTGAGAGGGAGACCACTTAAAAGAGAACTCCACCTATAGAGATCCCCCTTACTAGGCATGCCCAGAGGATGGAGTACCTCCCTTGGATCACTGTATAGAGCCCAAAAACTTCAGTCCTCCGGATTTTGAGCCATAGAGAGCCCAGCTGGAGGAATAACGCCTGCATAGGCAGTGAAGCAGCAATATAGAGGTGACAGTGGGATCTCTCAGGAAGAGCCCACACACAGAGCCAGATTAAGAGCCCATGAGCATACTGGTTTGGACCCCCTACCCTCACCCCATTGTCAAATAAAACAACAACTTGAGCTGATTAGGGTAATCTGGGCCCCTCAGTGCCCACTTGGCCCAAGGTGGCCTAATGGGTGACCCAGCTATGCCCAGACCTTACCACTACATAGGCAAACCGAGAGGGGGTTTCCTAGTGCCTAGAAACCCGGCTCCAAGCCTGGGGCACTGTATAATTGAGATGTCTGGACCCTGCCCCCGCTTCACACGGCTCTGCTTGAAAAGGGAGAGCTGCGTGCACCGAACAAAAGTGTACGCAGCATTGCCCATGTATATTATGGGCATAGGAAGAGTGTGAGATTAGCCAAGCACTGTCTAAAATTATAGCCACGCCCCCATGCATGCTGGTCACGCCCACTGGCGGCGTGGTATGGAAACCCCCCTCTACAAATCCTGCGTTTGCCCCTGCACTACCTGGGGGATTTTGAGAATTCTCCATGTTAATGAAAGTATCTGGGGCAATCTTAGTGTTAGCAGGGACATGTAACATGGACTATACATATACACATTGTCCTTATCTCTTTACATCTGTCTCTGCAGGAGAGCTGCCCCAGGTAAATGTCCAGTCAGCCCTCGGTCCGTCCCCGTGAGAGGAAAACTGGTGGATTTCTATCCAAGGCAAAGTGAGTGATGATCCGTTAACAGACACACGCGTGTTATGTGTGTGCTTGGGTCAGGGGTGATGAGGAAGGAAGTTTGAAGCGTGTAGCATGAGAAATTCTGATATATGTAGAAGATTATTTAGATAGGTATTTGAGATTTCATCTACAGTTTTTCTTTTCTATTCCTAACGTAAGATTTGCGTGGCTTCTATACTGTAAGTTTTTCTATTGCACTGACTCAGAATAACAAAGTTGGACAGGAAATAACTGTGTGGGTTTACTTTGCTGTCTGTACTTGTTTAGACAAGTAATTCTTTTTAAACATGCCACTCATTTTGTTTTACTTATTTACTCTGACGTACTAACTCTGTGTCGTCCACAGAACTCGTCCTAAAATCAGACATTGTGACAACTGAATTTGCCCCAACCTCCAGCTCTGTCAGATTACAAGGTACAACCAGATTCAGCACAACGGTAGAACCTCACTTGACTGTCACATCCCCTGCGAGTACTACTTACAGGAGAATGAGCACCCCTACATACGTTACAGCTGCCCCCATCCCTAAGCCAACGACTCCCAGAAAAGTAGCAACACCGATTCCAAAGACAGAGAAAGTTGACACTTTAGCCAAGAAAGAAGGGAAGATCACCGTTACTTCACGGCCGATAAATCGGTGGATTCCCACCCAGGGTTGGCGAAGTGAATTAAAAGAGGTCTTCACCACCAGGGGAAGATCACCGTCAAGATACACCCCCCATCTAATGACAACCACACAGCCACCCAGAAGAAAAACACAAAGCAAAATTGTGGACAAGAAGGGTCATGGGCCCAGGCAAGGCAAGAAGAAAGTCTTGAAGAAACAGAAGGTGAAGGTCATTAAGAGAATGAAACATGGAACTGTACGTTTAGTCAATGAGGATAGACAACCTGACCGAGGGAGGGTGGAGATTTACATCAGTGGAGAGTGGGGGACAGTCTGCAACGATAGGTTTGACAGCAGGGCCGGGTCTGTGGTCTGTCAGCAATTGGGGTACCCTTATGTGTTGAAGGTGGCCAGAAAAGCAGAGTTTGGGGAAGGTAAGGGGCTGAGAATCCTGTTGGATGAGGTGAAATGCGAAGGGTGGGAGAGAACTCTTCTGGAATGCCGAAGATCAAAAATTGGGGAACATGACTGTAACCACGAAGAAGACGTTGGTTTAATATGTGGTAGGGAGGAGAAGCCGTCAGATAGTGACCTGTACTTGTAGGCAGGTGGTTGTCTGGGATTTCTAGAAAGAATAAAACAAGAGAACTATTTCTAGGAAAGGATACAAAACCATTCATGGGCAACTGACAGAATGAACAAATTAATTATTCTTATTGAACCACTGAAACTGAGGGGGGGGGGCTGTGAAGAGTTGATTCCAATAACTGAAAGCTGCACTCGTACGTAAAGCTGGCATTGCCACTCCCTGTTGGAAGAGTGGTTCAGTGTCCTCAGCTGGGCTCAGGATGGATCCGCGTCCAGCAGTAATTTCAGAGTGGTGTACATAGGACATCTGGATGTAACATATAGCCTAGTTTAAAGCAGCCGGTCTGCAGTTTTACTATGTGTCAAAGGCAACCTAATGGTGCTTCTCTTTTCTCTTCCTCTGTGTAAAACAGACAATAAATCCAGGTGACACACCCGTTGTGAGCACTCGTTTCATCACACAACGCACACTCAGCTCAGTCTCACTAATACAGATGAGTCAGTTATCATGTCTCCAATCTCTGGCTGATTAGTCACATGTCAGTGTCTCCCATTGTGAAACCTGATGTGGACTCAGCAGAACACGATTACCACTGGGAACAGACTATTACTGCAGTAAGCAGCGTCTAAGGAACACATTGTCCTTGTGTAGTAACATAGCTGTACAAAATGCAAATGTGCGCTGTCAGTATAGTTATTACAACATAGTGCAGTGATGGCTGTATTCCACCTACTCCATAGATCATGCAATTCACCACTTCTGTTCCTCAGTATGCTGGTTCCAGTTCTCATCCTGAATCTGTATATAAGCAACTAGTAGGTGGTTACAATAGTAGAAATATCATACTTGCCAACTCTCCCGGAATATCCGGGAGACTCCGAAATTCAGGTAGGTCTCCCGGACTCCCGGAAGAGCAGGCAAATATCCCACAAATGGCATCCTGCTGTGAATCGCGTCATTTTGGCACCGCCCCCACAACAAAAACGGCAAAATTACGCAATTCACCGCACCCCCGCCCCTCCCACTCTCCAACCACGCCCCCTCCCTGGGATCTCCCGGAAAGAAGTTTAAAAAGGTTGGCAAGTATGAGAAATATATATTGAACACGCAGTAGTCATATTACATTGAACCTCATGCCTGTCAGCGTTGCACTGTATGTGATGTATACAGATATGTCTGAGCAGGAGATAAGACATACTTGCCAACTCTCCCGGAAAGTCCGGGAGACTCCTGAATTCCAGGTAGGTCTCCCGGACTCTCAGGAGAGCAGGCCAATCTCCCGAATCCTGCCCATATGGACGGAGACAAAATTACACGATTTGTGGTTCCCCCCTCAGACGCACTGCACCTCGAAAACAGAAAAAGTCGGCAAGCTTGAGATAAGTGTTCCCTGGACATTGGCATTTTATTCACATACTGCCAATTCCTACTATTGCTAATTCAGTGACCGGCAGGGGATTAACAACATCTGTAGGGCCATATTTATAGTTCCTGTCAGTCATTAATGACAGTAATAAAGTCTTTTACAATTCATCAACATCATTAACATTTATTTATATAGCGCTAGCAGATTCTGTAGCGCTTTCCAATTGTATTCTATTATTGGATTGTTCATGGGGCAACCATGTTTATTTGAAAAAAACACAAACATTAATGCAGACCCTCTGACATGACCCCTTGCATAGGGTACAAAATGTTCTGCTTACCAACTTTCCACGTAATTTACTAATACAGATACCTGTGTTAAATGAATTCATTGGTGCTGAATAAAAACTTCTCATCATTGATTTCAGCGCAGGTAAACGCAGTGTTATATTAAGTGGGAAACTTGAATGCAGAGAATTCTATATCTGTCTGATGGGGTCATATCGGAGGGTCTGCATAATGTAGATTCCAGTATTCACTACATATTTATTTAAATGTGATCATGAAAAACATAACTGTGATCGGTTTCATCATAATCCCTTCTCAAAAGGGTAATTGTGCACATTTATGAAAACTGGTGCAAGGGAAAGTGGTACTATAACTCATAGCAACCAGATATTAGCTGTCATTCACCAATAGTAACCCCTATGGCAGCACACATTTGATTGGTTTATATATATTACAGCACCTTTTTTTCTGCCCTGGGTTTTAAGTGTCCTTAATGCTATGCATATTGTAATGTAAACAATAATTATCCGTTCTAGCAGCTATTAGTACAATGGCAGAGGTCCCTTGGAAAACATGACTGAAGTTGGCCAGATAAGCTGGTGTATAGATTAGCCCGGTATCGCAGCATGTGCCCCCCCCCCCTCAAACTAACCTGACAATCGGTTAGGTCATTGCTCAACACTGAAAAACAGGGACAATTCTTTAAAACCTGGGACTGCTTCTGGAAATTGGGGACACAAAACAACTATGGAATATTAGTTAAGCTCACAAAACAGCTTCCACATTATTATCCTTACACTATGTACTGCTGTCATTATTTATATGTTATTCATAGTTCCCATAGTGTTACGTTAATTGTAAAACAACTAACTAATAATACTTTACCTTGTGATATGACCACTTGTAATACTTGTATTAAATACTACTACTGCTTTATATTAATTTTATATGAATGCCGGATGAAGGACAAGGAGCCAGGCTGCCAAGAGAAATCTCTGGGCCCTGGAATAGCAACTTCTTAGGGCCCCTTCCATAACCACAAAGGGGGTGGAGCCACATCAGCTTCTGGATCCTCCCACTACACAGACAATCCAGGGGCCCAAGGCTGGCCCGGGCCTCAGTATTTTGAACCTGCTACCCCCCCCCCCTCCTCTCTGCACCCCTGACAAATGTACAAGTAATTTTGATGTATTGGCAGCAGTGACCAGCTCTTGGGTTCCCAACCTTTTCTTCAATGGCCAGTATGTAATGCAGTCTGTGTTATTACATAACAGGATATAAATAACAATCATCTAGTCCTCAGCAAGCCCTAAATTCATACTTGCCCATTTTTCAAACCTCATGTGATCATGTGACAGGGGGTAAGAAGGGGCGTGGTGAAACCATTGCTTCACCCCGTAGCCCCGACTCCTGCTGGGGAATGGCAAAATTCACGTCATTTTAAAGCATGGGGCGGGGCTTAAAGACAACAGTGCAACATTAAGCCCCACCTACTCTTCTGGGAGTCCAGGAGGACTCCCTGAAAATCGTTAGCCTCCCAGAAATGGGAGTAGGCAAGTATGTCTGAAATGTGACAATGCTAATTTTCTATGACAACCCATAACAGATTTTACTTTTTCATTATTTATTCGACAAAATAAGAAGATGCCATGTGTGGAAACATAAGTACAACTCATGGTTCAGTAGCTGCAGTGGGAATAACTTGAAGTAACCGTTTTCGATATGAATTTATTAGTCTCTTACACCATATTTCAGGAATTTTGTCCCACTCCTCCCCACAACACTCCTTCAGTTCAATGAAGTTTGAGGGAATTAATTTATACACGGCTCTATTAAGGTCCTACCACAGCATCTCAATGGGACTGAGGTCTAGACTTCCCAAAACCGTGATTCATTTGTTTTTCAGCCATTCAGCTATGGATTTGCTGGTGTAGTTAGGATCATGGTTCTATTGTACAATATTAGCCAAGCATCAGCTGTCGGACAGACAGCCTCACATTTTCCTCTAGAATACTCGGGTATAAAGAGGAGTTTATAGTGGACTCAGACGTTGCAACATGTCCTAGTGGTTTGGCAGCAAAACAACTTCAAATCATCTCTCTCCATCACCGGGCTTTGATGGGTGGTATGAGGTTGTTTTGGTGATACAATGGGCCTGAGTCATTAAGGAAAGTAAGGCAAAAAAAAGGGGTAAATGTTCTTCAGGACAAACCATGTTACAATGCAAGGGGTGCAAATTAGTTTATTATTTTGCACATAAGATGAATACTGGCTGTTTTTTCATGTAGCACACAAATACCTGATAGCTTTATTTTTGCACTGAAATTTAAAGTTGATCTAGGACATACTCTACCCCAACTATAAATCTGTCCCCACATTTTAAATTTACCTCCCCCCTCCAATGCAACATGGTTTTGGCCAGGTGCAAAGTTACTCATTTTTAGCGCTTTGCTCTCCTCAATGACTCAGGCCCAATGTGTTTATAGTTCACCAATCATGGCATTGTGCATTAGAAGCAAATAACTCCACTTTGGTCTCATCTGCCCAGAGGACACTGTTCCAAAAGTGTTGCATTTTCTTGTCTTTGCAAACCTGAGCCCTACTGCAATGGTTTTTTTTTTGTGGACACCCTTCCTTGATTGGTCAGTCTTTATCTGATGGTAGGAGTCATAAACTTTAACACTTACTGTGTTGGCAGAAGCCTGTAGATCTCTCAAGTTTTTGGGTACTTAGCAATTTCTTGAAGCATCATGCAGTCCGACCTTTGGGTGAATTTGTTGGGACCACAACTGCATGTGTAAATAATCATTCTTCACTGTAGGATGATGGGATTCAAATTGTTTGGAATTGGCCTAATAACCGTTTCCTGAATGATGATCAACAACAATTGTTTCTCTGAGGTCACTGAAGATGGCGTTTGTCCTGGGCATGGTCTTACCACCAACCTGAGTGTTCCAGACTGATCTGCCAAAGATTCTGCTTTTATATATAGGCCATAACACTTCAGGTTCATCAAATCATGAAGTGCTTTTGATTAGCAGCACTTGGCTCAAATTACCTTCTTTACTGATAGGGAACCAGTAAGGGGGCACTTACTTTTTCACACATGGCTTGTTCAGATTGTTTTTTTGTTGAATAAAAAAACTGTAAAATCGGTTATGGATTATTTGTCATGATGATTTATCAAATTTTAGGACTTGGTGACAACTATGTGATTGTTAGTTATGTTCTGATATGTAGAAACACAGTTTTTCCCATGATTGTATATGTATATTCTACACACTCTAATACCCCATTCCACTGCCTAAACAACCTTCTATAGCTCACCGCTAGTTGTATTAATAGTGGATAATAGGATATGCG
This sequence comes from Mixophyes fleayi, assembly GCF_038048845.1. Taxonomy (NCBI): domain Eukaryota; kingdom Metazoa; phylum Chordata; class Amphibia; order Anura; family Limnodynastidae; genus Mixophyes; species Mixophyes fleayi. The sequence goes on from NC_134410.1 coordinate 26,488,944, forward strand.
TGCAGATTTTCCTACATAGGGGATAAGCAAAAACAAAATCTTTGCCTGTCCAGCTACAAACTAAGAGCTATACAACTAACAGTGAGTGGCCCTTGTGCCCAGCTCACAAAACCTTTGCAAGCAAAACTTGGCACCTAATACTCAGTTGTTTAGTCATCAATGTGCTTTAAGGTAATATTCACTCTTCCCCAAGCTGACAGAGGCGGCAATTAACTGCCTACTCAGTGGATTTACAGCCACTACCTCCAAGACTGGCTCCCGCTACAGCTACTGTGGTAGCCAAAAATAAACCAAAACACCCTTTCAGTGCTATCACAATGTATATGTCTCGGAGGTACCATGAAGGAATGTACACCCCTCCTATATACTTTTCCAGTATTCCTCTCACTATATAAATATTAGTAGCCATCTGTCCCGGAACATCCGAGAGACTCCCGAATTATGGTGAAACCTCTTGGACTCCCAAAAGAGCAGGCAATTATCTTGCTTGTCTGTATGCAAAGTGGGTGGGTACAGGCTGCCATCACACAAACCAATTCAACGAGCACCTCAGTGTCGCCCACTTGATGTGAATGGCAGAATCAAGTCCCGCCCACCTCGCTTTCATACCTGCTCTCAGCAACTCCCGGGCGACAGGTATGAAATTAGGCATACATTATATACATACACCATACTTGCCTGCTCTCCCACCCAGAATTTCCGGGAGGCTCCCGAATTTCGGGGAGTTGTCCTGGACTCCTGGAAGAGTAGGCAACCTCCCTGACACTTGTGGAGGCGGGGCTTAATGACAAAATCACACAAGCCCCCTCTCCGCTATTTAATGCAGTGAATTTTGGCGTTTATATATAAAAAAAAGTAGGGGCGGGGCTATCAAGATACAATGGCGTCACCACCACGCCCCCCTACACATGACAAGTCACATGACAGAGGACAGGTTTTAAAAGTTGCCAAGTATGACATACACATCATATTGTATACAGCATCATAAAGTATGGTCAACCTCCTGAACACCTACCTACATCTGCCCGAAAATAACATTGAACGCAATATTAAGGGTGTAAATAGCATTTTATTAAAAACAATTTTACTGCATTGACATCAGGTAGAGAAAGTGAGTATACAGTTATTATATATACAGAGAAAGCAATAAATTCATGAAATGACAGCTCATCATTTGATGCGCTTAGTTAGTCACCAATCCATTAACAAACTTTAAAATCTACAGCTATCTATCTATATGTGATACTGAGACACTCCTTATAGGGGCAGTATCACTTTGGGGGGGAAGGCACATACACATATTGCACACTTGCCAACGTTTCCACCTCCCTAATATATAACACGCACCTCAGTGAGACATTACAGTGTATTGATGTATATCTACAAGTACAGTGATACTGTGGTGTATACGAAGGCTCAGAGTGTGGTGATGTCATCATTGTGTAACCCATAGCAACCAGATTGTGTCATTCTAATAAAAGGAAAGAAGATGCCTGGTTGCTATGGGTTACAACACATTTATGTATAGAGTATTAAGTTACTGAATACCCCCACAAATAAAAAACGTCATTACCACTTACTAATTCATAAATTAATATGTAATAATGAATACAAAAGCCTTTTTACTTTAAAAATGAGTGCAATACAGACTCTGTTCAGAATGACACCATTTTACAATAGTCTTTTTAAAAGATTTTATTGCAAAAAAACTGTTAATACAAATTGTTATATTATTCCGCTTACAAAACACCCCTTGTTCATGAAAGGACACGCAGTTTGCACCCACTAAAATAGTTGTACAAATCCTGCACAAGGATTGCACAAAAAAAACCTCACTTTAATAAATAAACTCAGTTATCCCATCCCATCGTCTACGGAACGTGGAGGCAGCCATTTTGTGCGCTGAACCATTATTCATCAGATGGTAGCCTTCACAAGGGATCAGTGGACTACTGGCTGTCAGATCCCGTGTTGTGGCCATGAACCACTGACTAGTTCCTGGTTCTGTAGTTAGCGCATAAAGCAATTCTACCAGACACTGCGCGGGAGATAATGGGGTATTGTGAACTATCACCAAACAACCTCACGATAAATTACAGTGTGAAATCCCTAAGCAGGAGCCAAATTGTGTCATGCATTGGGGGTCCCCGGTCCAAAAAGTACCCCCCAGTATAAATGGCTTCAAAATATAAATAATTTAAATAAAAAATATCAGCACATGGATAATGTTAACAATATTGGAATAAAAATGCATCAATTATGCAAAAATTGAGGGTGAAGGTTCAAGGTGATTTCCACCCCTAACCTGCAGAGGGCACTAGTGTCAGGTTTGTAACCAGAACCGCTTTAATACATTAGTGGGTCTATTTGTGACAGTGCTTGTGCCCTGCCATGCATCCCCTACCTCCTTCCCCTTCGTTGAAAACACCCCCGCGTTGCTGTGAGTGGGATACGCCTCCTGGGATGTCAGGGAAGCCCCTTAATAGTGGGACTGTCCCTCCTAAATCGGACCAGTTAGGAGTTTGGTTTATGGTTAAGACTTATGCTGTGATCAGAGCCTGCACTTAACCAGGGTGTAAGTTACCACTTTGGGTAGGTTTAGATTTTAGGAGGCCATTTATTACAACTACATATATCGATGGTTCCTTTGTGATAAAAAAACAACTTTTAAACATACTTTATGAATATTTTATATTCATTTCATCTGCATCTGTGGGGCCAGACACATGCATGGAGGAGGCTGTGTACAAATTAAAAATAAAAATAAAGGTATAATCTATAATCGAGACTGTCCAGCTGAAATTGGGTCATTTGGGAGGTATGGATAAAGCAATGTATTAGTATTAGTATAAGTAATGTATGTAGTGAATCTTGCGGGGGGCAATACATTAAAGTGGTGGAAAGCCCCTTATGTAACACATCTCTAGGTGACAATGTCTGTTTACTGCACATACCTGTGTTGTGATACTGAGGACACAAAATGGCCGCAGGTCCTGTCTTGTTATCTGTGAGGCCACAGGACGTCCTCAGTAAATACACATATCTTACTCATAAAACACTAAATTAACTTCAGCAGACTCATACCATCACTGGTGCATTCCCTCCCAGCATAAATAAACGTCACAATTCATGTCTCTTTAAATTATACTGACACAAACATCTGGCATCAGAATTGGTATATACAGTGTACCTGTTACCCATATAGAATCGCATCATTTTGGCCCCTCAATGACGCCAAATGTGTCATCTTAGTGCGGGGGAGGAGCCAAAATTATGCGATTTGCCGGTAATCGCGTCATGGAAACAACCATTCTGCCCACTTCCTAGGCAGAATGCAGAAGAATGGCCTGCTCTCCCGGGAGTCTGGGAGACCTACCCCGGAAATTCCAGATGAGTTGGCAAGTATGCGGAATACCCCTAAATATGCCCCATTATGTCAATCCAATAATCTTGAACCACAAACTTCCAGAAGTGCCATCTCTCTGCCCAACTCGTCCAATCACCCAGTACAGACTTCTGTTCCTCTGCGCACGGTGCCAGCCTACTCCGCAAACCCATGTACTTTGGCGGAAATCTAGGCTAACGTGTAAACTGAGGGACACAGTGCCACAAAAAAAAGATTTGGTTTAGTGAAATGACCTCCATTGTGTGAGGATGACAGGATGCATTTTAAAATGAGTGTAATAATATACATATCTACCAGGAGAACTAACATGAACAAACAAATATTTCTGCAACTTTCTGATGTGTTTTAAAACTTGTCTCATGATACAGAAACATTATAAGACACAGCAGATATTGGTCCGTAAACGCAGGAAGTTGGAGACATTGACTGCAAAAGAATAATACATAGAATTCTAAATACGTTCTGGAATATCACAAACTCTTACATTAGTTTTTCCCAAACGGTGAGTTATATTTTCCAGATCTAAATAAAAAACGACTGCATTTATTTTCGAACATATTAAAAGGCACTAACACTAACAATCTTTATATTCCCTTTTTATTTGTCTCAGTAAAAGAAGGTGTTAGTTCTTACTAATTTTTTTAGTGCAGGGCTCCCCCTTTAATTAGTAAATTGTAAAAACAAGAAAGCAGTAATCTGCATCACTCCATTGTCTCACTAATGGATTGTTATTGCCCTCTTTGTCATTGACTTGCTTCACTTCCTCCAACTACAGTGGAGTTTGTGTAAAAACATAGAGCCATTTAATCATCTACAACATATGAATTCTAGTACAGACGGGGCAGAGATCTGTTCTCCTCTCTTAATTCCTACACACCGGAAAATGCTTTTGGCATTGATGAGAACAAAATAAATAGCTTACTGGTCTTATTTCAGTCAATATGTGTGCAAGAATAAGGTGCGGTTATGGCATGAGACTAGTCATATGACCTGCTATGTATATGTGGTTGGTGTAAAACGTGGGTTGTGCATACAGAATCAATAAAAAGTACTTGTAAAAACAAAAGCACCGAGCACTGTGCTATGCGTGGCACACTTACACATACATTCTATACTCTCAACATAATGTAAACAGGTATATGGTTCTCTTCCCAATGATGAGGTCATATTCGCGCCCAACTATGTGGTCATGTGATCTCTCTATGTAATGAAGAGTTTAAATGGTTAACAAGCGGCCTATTAATATTATACCACAATAAACAAAGAAGGATTCGCTCCTTTAGTGATCAATGTCCAGCAGGTCCTAGGTTACCGATTGATGGATGAATAGCTGGTCTGGGACCCTACAGTGAGTGGTCTCTTGGGTTCTGCATCCCTCACAGTGGAGTTTGAGGTCTCCAGAATGCACTCCTGGTCCTCCTGGTCATGCAGGTGAGGGAGGTAGAAGAGGTCGGTGATTCCATGGAGGTCTGAAGCTTTGTGGAACGTCTGGAGCAGGAGCAGCATGGCCATAAGGCCAAGTAAGAGGTAGACTGTTGAGGAGAAAATGACCAGATACGTTAGGATGAAGGAACAGAAGATCCGTAGGCCTTGGAAACCTTAAGAGCAAAACAGCTAACAACGGGGTAGAGAAAAATGATGTAAGATGTTGTCTAAGCAGAGAAACCGAAGTAGAAGTAGAGTAGAGAAAGATGGAGGCTAAATGGATGTCAAACAGAAGAACAACAGAGGAGAGGTGTAAAAGGAAGAGATTGTCAGAAAAGGAAGGCTATGAAGAGGTAAAAAGCTGGAGAACTATTAGAGCGTATAATAGGTGAAGCAAAAAATAAAGTGAGTGCTGGTGCAGAGACAGAGCGGGGGGAGCAGGGAGAGGGTTGAGGAGTAAGGAGAGGTTTAAATACTAGTGATGGAATAGGCAGAGAAAAGAACGATTGTGGGAGCAATTCGAGAGATAGAACAAGAAGGAGAGTGCAAGAGGGAAAGGGAGAGACAGCAAAGGGAGAAACTGAGAGACACACAGTATATGACCACACATAACTGAATGATCTGGCTTTAGTAATCCCTCTGACTCTACCTGGCTGCTATGCAGCAATAGTAACAGGAGTCATACAGTAACTTCTGATGGGAGAACCTCACATATCTACTGGGAAATGTGTCCTCTAATTTATCTAACATTGTTCCTGCCTCAAAAGTGCCAATCTATCTGGGTTGCTTTTCTTATATCAATCACTTGTTTAGTCTATAAGTTTACATTAAGTGTTATGAGATCTGTCATTGCACATTTGTGGGCCCCATAGCAAAGTTTTGTAAAGGCCCTTATGTCCATGATGCAAGATTAGCTCCTAATTCATTCTTCTTCCCCTACTATAACTCATTCTCCCTCCCCTACTATAATTCATTCTCCCTCCTCTACTATAATTCATTCTCCCTCCTCTACTATAACTCATTCTCCTTCCCCTACTATAATTCATTCTCCCTCCTCTACTATAACTCATTCTCCCTCCACTACTATAATTTATTCTCCCTCCTCTACTATAATTCATTCTCCCTCCTCTACTATAATTCATTCTCCCTCCTCTACTATAATTCATTCTCCCTCCCCTACTATAACTCATTCTCCCTCCTCTACTATAATTCATTCTCCCTCCTCTACTATAATTCATTCTCCCTCCCCTACTATAACTCATTCTCCCTCCTCTACTATAATTCATTCTCCTTCCCCTACTATAATTCATTCTCCCTCCTCTACTATAACTCATTCTCCCTCCACTACTATAATTCATTCTCCCTCCTCTACTATAATTCATTCTCCCTCCTCTACTATAATTCATTCTCCCTCCTCTACTATAATTCATTCTCCCTCCCCTACTATAACTCATTCTCCCTCCTCTACTATAATTCATTCTCCCTCCCCTACTATAACTCATTCTCCCTCCTCTACTATAATTCATTCTCCTTCCCCTACTATAACTCATTCTCCCTCCCCCAGGGCCATCTTAACAACATTATGGGACCCCGGGCAAAGCAGTGCACCGGGGCCCCTAGATATAGATATATAGATGTATACAGATACAGATATAGATATAGATATAGATATATAGAGATAGAGATAGATAGATGTACTTGCTCAGTGACCCTTGTAGGTTTTTTTGCAGGTTTTTTTCTTTTGCTGGATTATTTATTCTCATTAAGAGCCCTGCCTATGGGGCCCCCTTGCTTGTGGGGCCCCCGGGCAGCTACCCATCGTGCCCAATGGAAAAGATGGCCCTGCCTTCCCCTACTATAATTCATTCTCTCTCCTCTACTATAACTCATTCTCCCTCCCCTACTATAATTCATTCTCCCTCCCCTACTATAATTCATTCTCCCTCCTCTACTATAATTCATTCTCCCTCCCCTGCTATAATTCATTCTCTCTCCCCTACTATAACTCCATCTCCCTCCCCTACTATAATTCATTCTCCCTCCCCTACTATAATTCATTCTCCCTCCCCTACTATAATTTATTCTCCCTCCTATACTATAATTCATTCTCCCTCCCCTACTATAATTCATTCTCTCTCCCCTACTATAATTCATTCTCTCTCCCCTACTATAATTCATTCTCTCTCCCCTACTATAATTCATTCTCCCTCCCCTACTATAATTCATTCTCTCTCCCCTACTATAATTCATTCTCTCTCCCCTACTATAATTCATTCTCTCTCCCCTACTATAATTCATTCTCCCTCCCCTACTATAACTCATTCTCCCTCCCCTACTATAACTCATTCTCCCTCCTCTACTATAATTCATTCTCCTTCCCCTACTATAATTCATTCTCCCTCCTCTACTATAACTCATTCTCCCTCCACTACTATAATTCATTCTCCCTCCTCTACTATAATTCATTCTCCCTCCTCTACTATAATTCATTCTCCCTCCTCTACTATAATTCATTCTCCCTCCCCTACTATAACTCATTCTCCCTCCTCTACTATAATTCATTCTCCCTCCCCTACTATAACTCATTCTCCCTCCTCTACTATAATTCATTCTCCTTCCCCTACTATAACTCATTCTCCCTCCCCCAGGGCCATCTTAACAACATTATGGGACCCCGGGCAAAGCAGTGCACCGGGGCCCCTAGATATAGATATATAGATGTATACAGATACAGATATAGATATAGATATAGATATATAGAGATAGAGATAGATAGATGTACTTGCTCAGTGACCCTTGTAGGTTTTTTTGCAGGTTTTTTTCTTTTGCTGGATTATTTATTCTCATTAAGAGCCCTGCCTATGGGGCCCCCTTGCTTGTGGGGCCCCCGGGCAGCTACCCATCGTGCCCAATGGAAAAGATGGCCCTGCCTTCCCCTACTATAATTCATTCTCTCTCCTCTACTATAACTCATTCTCCCTCCCCTACTATAATTCATTCTCCCTCCCCTACTATAATTCATTCTCCCTCCTCTACTATAATTCATTCTCCCTCCCCTGCTATAATTCATTCTCTCTCCCCTACTATAACTCCATCTCCCTCCCCTACTATAATTCATTCTCCCTCCCCTACTATAATTCATTCTCCCTCCCCTACTATAATTTATTCTCCCTCCTATACTATAATTCATTCTCCCTCCCCTACTATAATTCATTCTCTCTCCCCTACTATAATTCATTCTCTCTCCCCTACTATAATTCATTCTCTCTCCCCTACTATAATTCATTCTCCCTCCCCTACTATAATTCATTCTCTCTCCCCTACTATAATTCATTCTCTCTCCCCTACTATAATTCATTCTCTCTCCCCTACTATAATTCATTCTCTCTCCCCTACTATAATTCATTCTCCCTCCCCTACTATAATTCATTCTCCCTCCCCTACTATAATTCATTCTCTCTCCCCTACTATAATTCATTCTCCCTCCCCTACTATAACTCATTCTCCCTCCCCTACTATAATTCATTCTCTCTCCCCTACAATAATTTATTCTCTCTCCCCTACTATAATTCATTCTCTCTCCCCTACTATAATTCATTCTCCTTCCCATACTATAATTCATTCTCCCTCCCCTACTATAATTCATTCTCCCTCCCCTATTATAATTCATTCTCTCTCCCCTACTATAATTCATTCTCCTTCCCATACTAACAATACAGCACCGCCTTGGACGCTTCTTTGACAGCGCCACGGCTGCTGTATAGTACAGTGCCGCTAAGTGGGGCACTGCGTTAGCGGAGGGAGGGGTTTCTGGGTGTGCGCCACTGATAATTCCATTTCCCTCATGTAGACCTATGTTCACCCCCTCCTCCTCCACCACTGCCCAGTACTTACAGGCTACAGATACTTTGTAGAGCTCTCGAAGCCACTGGTAGTTCTGCTCCCCGGGGACGTAGTCTCCAAGCCCAATAGTGCAGAGAGAGATGAAACAGAAATAAAATGCATCCAGGAAACTCCAGGAACTCTCTATGGAGGTAAATATGGCAGCGGGCACCACGAGGAATAGAGTTAGTACCACCACGCTCAGGACCACAAAATGAACCCTTGTCACCTTCTTACGGTCAAAGCCCCTGTGGATCTGGAAGTAGCGGATCGGCAGGTAGGTAAAGTTGGCCATGAGCCGCTGGACAGCCGCACTGAGGACCAGCATGGTGAAAGGAACGCCAATCAGAGCATAGAAGATGCAGAATGCTTTCCCGGAGTCTGTGAGGGGAGTGGTGTATCCATAACCTGAGAACACAGGAAGGGAATGGGTTAATTATTACTACATTAAAATGTATACATGCAGAAGTCACACGTCACATGTCAATTTCAAACTCTGGTATTAGTGCTGTTGTTGTGTATTGAGATATATGTGTTCTTATTACGACAGATCCTGTCAATGCTTATTGAATAGGAAACCTCATGGACAACCTACAACCCTTGACTTTTATACATTTCAATTAGGAAACACAAGTTGCCTAAGCCTGATATATAGTCATTTATACAACATACTCCATAATTGGAAGGAAAACCTTAAAGTATCAATCCCACCTTTTTTCTTTTTTAAATAGCAAGAAAAGCACATTTTAAGCACACATCTGATAGTCAGTTTTCTTAGCTGTATTCCTACAAATTATTATCTCCTTTTCAAAATATCTCTGGAGGGCAGACAAGTAGCTGCCAGTCACACACACAGCTCTCAGCATGCAATGTGACTTCAGAGGGTATGTCATGTGATGGGGGGGGATTTTGAGGATTTTACTGTGCATAGGGCAGATTGAGCTCAGAGGGGTGTTCCAATACCTCTCTTCTCACTACATAGTTAGCAACGTGACTGTGGTTGCCTTGGTAGTGACATGACCCTGCAGTCTGAGGAAACAAACCAAGGAAAAATTACCAACATTCTTCTTATAGCCTGGCACTGTGACTTGTGTTAAAAATAAAACAAAACACACACATCTCATTTATTTTCATGGGATTGTTGCTTTAACCACTATAAAATGCAACTGATATGCTTAAAAACATATTTTATTTAATGTTATTTTTAGTTATGTTTCTTTTTCACAATACATTTTCATTAGTCTTTCTATTGGTGGTAATCATTAAAACGATTACCACAATTCCGACAGCGAGGAGACCTGCAAATAAAAAGCGAATTTAGGGAAAACCGATTTCAATCTAAATAGACTTACCTGCAAACCGACGCTGCACAAACATGCTGACCGCAACTTCTTCCGAATGAAGACCTCTCCGGCACTACTTTTTGCCGTCATCGCGACTTGTATTAATGTTAATTTAAAGCGGCAATGTCGGGACCCCGCAGGTTAAGTGTTTAAACACTTTGCCGCTTTAAATTAACATTAATACAAGTCGCAATGTCGTCAAATAGTAGTGCCGGAGAGGTCATTGGGAAAAAGTTGCGGTCAGCATGCTGGTGCATCGCAGATGTGCAGCGTCGGCTTTCAGGTAAGTCTATTTACATTGAAATCGGTTTTTCCTAAATTCGCTTTTTATTGGTAGGACTCCTCACTGTTGGAATTGTGGCCATCGAAAAACCGTACCCAACATCCTGGCATCACTGCTGCTACAGCTGTCCATGAAGACAAAGTTGTTTACAGACAGCAATATATTAAAGAGGAGAAAAACCACATTGACCCTCCCCACTACAGGCTCCTCTGCTTCATGACACTCAGTGCGCTGTGTCCAGGCTCATGTACCACATTCACTCCACATTCCCTGCTGCCTCTCACATCATCAGCAGTATATATGGTAATGGGCACAACCAAAACGGAGAAGCTAAAGGTTACAGGCTCCCTTGTAATGTCATCCCTGTCTGATATCCGGCTAGTAAAACAGGGCAAAACTAAAAGTACATTAAAAATATTGGAAAAAAAAAATGCCTTTGTTACATATGAAAAAGCAGACATTGGGCTAGATTTACTAAACTGCGGGTTTGAAGAAGTGAGGATGTTGCCTATAGCAACCAATCAGATTCTAGCTTTCATTTTGTAGAATGCACTAAATAAATGACAGCTAGAATATGATTGGCTGCTATAGGCAACATCTCCACTTTTTCAAACCTGCCGTTTAGTAAATATACCCCATAGTCTTCATTGACAGCAATGTTTCATGTATTCACCATTGTAAGTTGCTGCTGTTTGTCATCCAACTATGTCAGCATAATGCTGCCACCACAGACAACAATACAGGAAACAATGCAACAAGAACAATGCCCGATAATAACCTATAATCAGACTATTCATGCAGCCATGCGCTATTGACCTGTGCGGTGTGACCATCTGGTATAAGAGTGGTCCGGCCATTTGGCCTGAATGGTGCTATCTGTCCAATCTGGGCACCAACATCAGCTGTCAAACTGGAAAGTGATCCCAATGGTTCTGTGCATGGGTCAAGCTGCAGAATCCACCTGTGTGTGGCCCACATAGGCCATGTATATGTATTAAAGTTGTCATATCTAAGTTTTCTTATAGTTACACTATGCTCAGCCCACAACTTACTGCTAACAACCAAACGTCTGGCATTATGGCCCCTCTATCCTTCAACTACCTTGTAGATTGTATGCTCTTAGGAAGATATATGCACCGCTTACTAACTGCGGAAAACATTGGTGCTTTATAAATACTGGATCATTTATAACAATTCACCTACATTGGTTCTATACAAATACTGACTAATTATAATTCACATACATTAGTCCTTTATATATATTGGATAATTATAATATTTCAGCTACAGTGGTCCTTTATAAATACTGGATAATATAATGGGCTGACGATTTACGTGAATCCGCTCCTTGTATTCCCGGATTCAACAAGGAACGGATCTAAAGGATAAGTGCGCTGATGAATTCGGGTGTAGGTCTGCTCTGTTCTACTGCACAAGACGCTGCAGGATACGTCCAATACCTATGTGGAATATACATTGGCAAAAGAACGCACAGAAAAATAAAATATAGAAATAATGCCACCAGTTAATAAAACAGTGATTAATGACAAAACAATAAAAAAAAGTTTATCTTTTACTTTTTTTCCCCCATTAAATACATTTATTAGGATGTTCTTCATGTCTAATGAACATAAAATACATTTTTACAGTTGCTTGTGATTGCAAACATGTTCTAGCTGCATATACAGATGTCGTCACTAGTACTCAGGACTCAGCCTAGCCCTGTAGCTGGAGCAAGAGATACAATAGACAAACAAGTAACTTTGAGATGCCCAGAGCTCATTTGGGCGTGACCGTGTGCGCTCGAGTTTGGCGAGCCCTCGCTGTGCATTGACTACGGGCGAACGCCCCTTGCCTGTTCCGTTCACTCTCCAAAATCGTAGGCTGCAGTAAGTGTCCTTTGCGTAAGAAGACGGACCAGACAGGGCTGCGCTTACTGGCGTAGAGTCCGGTTCTGGGCATGCGTACAACACGCTCAATATCGGCAGAGACGTGCCTGGATGGACCAGGCCCAGCAGGTTTACCTATCGTTACTGAACTGTTCTAACTCTAGTTCATTCTGGCAGCGACCTTCAGATCATGACAAACACTGCTACTTGTATCATGTTTCTGGCTGGGACACTGAAGGACACGGCTTTGTTCTTTATCATCCCTAGAGAACAATTGGCCCAGTGACATATTATACTCACAGTTCAGCTGCCTCAAAGACTTATTAACACTTTTCCTGACAAGTGCTCCATGGTTCATTGCTACAGAATAGTCATTTCCCTGGTCATAATTCCTATGTTTGATTCATGTGTAATGGGGTGAGGCGACAATGCCTCCCGAGTGTTGGTTGTATATATTTTGGGCACATTGATGGAAACTGGTATAAAGAAAACATGTTGTGTTTTCCAGACTGTAGCAGAAAGATAACCATTGGGATATCATTACTATAGGTTGCTATGGGTTACAGCACCTTTTTACCTGCGGACCAGTTTTCAGACCCAGTAATTGCCTCTTTGATCAGCCTCCTCCTTCCTCAGCCTTTAAGTGTGAGGACTAAACCTGTCACTGGACTACACAATTTAAACAAGGATCTTGATTTTGCTTTAAGGGATATTTAATGCCATCAACTTTTCTTTATTGTCATTAATGCCACCACTTTGTCCCAGATCTCTTTGGAAACTTAATGGAGGAAAAGGTCAGTCCTATCTACAGCAGAAATAAAGGGAACTAGTAGCAGTGACCTACTTAGCTGGAGATTAGGTTCCTCACCACACGATTTATGGCTAGTCAGCGGTACTGAGCTGATCGCATGACCTGACAATCAGCTTCATCGTGCTGGCTCTTGACAATTTTTTTTTTAGCATCAAATAAGATCATTGGATTCTCATCAGTCCTCTGTCTTCTCCTACTTCTACTGCGTACAAGTTACATATGCAGTGTATATATGTCATACTTGCCAACTCTCCTGGTAGGTCTCCCGGACACTCGGGAGAGTAGGGAATCCTCCTGCATCTGCCCACTTCCTAGTAAAGGGACACAATTAGAGCCACAATGACGCGATTCTCAAGGAATTGTGTCATTTTGGCCCAGCCCCCCCAAATTCCTGTCAAATGCCATGTAAGTCATTACATCACGGGGGACAGGGCCAAAATGACACAAATCATCAATCCCCGCCCACTCCGCCCACTCACCCCCTGGGATCTCCCGGGGGGCACTTCAAAAAGTTGGCAAGTATGACACATGTTAAGGTTGGACTAGATGATAGGATTACACCCACTACTACTGACAAAACTATCCTGAGGCCCAATTTTGCCTGATTTCCCCTCAGTTATACCTGACTGTTGCCTGGTCTCACTGGACCCCTTTTTAGGCGTAAAGGACAGATGGAGGGAGTACCACCGGGAGGTAGGTCTCTTAGCTCACATCAAGATTGATTAAAGTTAAAGTTATTTTAACCACCAGGCGGTTCACAGCAATTAACACAATAAATTGTTTAGGTGTAAGCTAACACATAAGGGAAACACACACGCGGGATCTAGGCTGCAACGAACCAACGAGAGCGGCTTTCTCATACGCTAACCAATCAGAGTGAAGCCGCTCCTGGCTGGTTAGTTGTGGGTAGGTCTCCAGGCTTGTCATCTGCATAAAGGCTTAAAGGTAAATAAGTGACTGTCCAACTCAATCATTGTGGTTTCAAAGCACAAAGACTATTTATTAAGATGTGATGGGATCACACATTCAAAACAGATTTTACAATAATGATCAGATGCAGTAAAAAAGATAAAGATGAACAGAACAAAATATGACCAAGACTAGCAAGCGTGGCGAGTCCAGCACATGAGCTTCTCTGGGATGCTCTGCCTTCCAACTGGTCAGAGTAGGATAATATAGTCACAGAGATAGGGTCATACATTTTGTTATTGCCAACATCAGGTTTCAAGTACACAGGTCAAACAAGGACAATGGTCATTGTTACAATGTTGTATTTAGGATAAGAACTAGTGAATTTAGCACAGACAATGAGAATTGTTTACTAACCAAATGCAATGTTTAATGTAGAATAGTGAGAGGCAATAAACAATGGTTGACATTGCAAGGTAATGTTGACTCTGGACAAAGACTTGGTAAATTAATATTGTTGCAGCTTAAGTATATCTAATGTCTAAAGCTGGGTACACACTACAGAATTTTCCACCAACTTTTTATGCCGATCGATTTTACACCCGATCGATGGTCCGATCGCTCGGTCCATGGACTGCATACACACTAGTCTTGTTTTAGATGATAAAGGGAAGAACGGCCGTCCTGTTAGCAACTTTTTACAGCCATGTTGTCGTGAGCAATGATTGTAAATTCGCACTCACTGTCGTGGATCGGTCGGAAACTTATACACACTACACAACGGAAACGAGATTGGAACGAAAATATTTAACGGTACGACCAACCAAATGAGGCGACAATCGTCGATTTGGGCAGACTTTCGAGCATTGTGTCACTGCACACACTGACCCGACTTTTGAACGAGTGGTCGGTCGTATGTCGGCTGGTTGAGCCGATTATTGGACGAAAACCCTGTAGTGTGTACCCAGCTTAAGTTAGTATAACCTTGGTATTGTTTTTGAGTAAAACCCCCTCCAATGGGAGAGTAACTCTCATTGTCCTCAGACCTCTTTGATACATGGAAGCTCTGCCATTAGCAGTGCTGTGCATATCATATTGCACAATGAGTCTTTATGGAAATATGATGGACCAGTGATATTAATACAAGCGATGTGGTTACATCTCGCTGCTATGAAGCAATCACACACGACCGCTAGTCTCATCAAACTGTGATCACATCGCACACAGGGAAGACAATTTATAAACTATTCAGATTGACTTATTTGACCAATATTTTAATTTATCTTTAACAGGGCTCTACAGGGAGCATTAGGTGTGTAATAAACTACTAAACGAGGGATTGGGGGAATATTTATTTTAATGAAAGGATTTTTTTAATAATGTATGGATGGCAGGGCATGCTGGCACTTTTAGTTCTACAAGCGCCAGTATGCTGGCACTTGTAGTTCTACTAGTGCCAGCATACCCAAGCAGTTTCATGTCCTCTCCAGGAACAGGACGATCCTGTTTGGCCGGCTGTTGAATGCAGGGCGCTGGCATTATTAGGCTGACAGTAGTGAGGGCCTAATGACTCTCATGAAAGCAGAGCCATACAAAGATCACAGAAGTGACACAATTACTGGAAGTTACTTTGATTCCTTAATCTAGATCTGTCAGCAGTTAGAAGTGTAGAAAATAAATCAAGGTCAAGGTAGATGCTTTTCCTACAGCATACACAAGACCATATTTGCCTACTTTCTCATAACTCTTTCAGGGAGAGGGGCGTGACTGGTGGGCGGGATGGGGGTGGGGCATGGCCAAACACGACATTTTGCCCCCCCCCCCCCCCCCGAAGATGCTGTTTTGTCGCGGGGGCGGGGCCAAAATGACGCGATTCACCGCAAATCACGTCATTTTGGGGTGCCAGTAGCAGGATGCAGAAGATTTGCCAGCTTTCCCGGGAGTCCGTGAGACCGACCCGAATTTCGGGAGTCTCCCGGACATTCCGGGAGAGTTGGCAAGTATGCACAAGACACAAATGTAATGAAACTTGTATCTGTCATTTAATAACTTCAGACAAAGGTGACTTGGTGCAGTAAGAAATACCTGGGAGCCAGCAGCCTCTGCTTATAACAGGAATGTGAATCCATCTATACAAACAGCCTAGACATAACAATAACAGAAGGCCCAGTAGACCTAATGGACAATAAATGCAGAGTGTGCCCTCCACACTGGATACAATGGGAGCCAGAGGTCATGGTGCTAGAATAAGAGGACACAAAGGACCATGCTGCCTCCCCCTTGCTGATCAGCTCAAACAAAGCAAAGGGGCCTACCCAAAGACATACCGGTAGGTTAACTGGCTTCTGACAAAAGTAACCCTAGTGTGTGTCCGTGTGGTAGGGTCTATAGATTGTAAGCTCACTGGGCAAGGAGTGGTATGAATGATTAAATAATCTCTGTAAAACGCTGTGTAATATGTATGTGCTAGATAAATTACTGTTCTTCCCTCGTATTGAGCAGGAAGAGATTATGTTAACATACATTTTGAATTTTGGGCTGTTTTTACCACAATTTCATATATTCATACCTTTACTCTCCAAACTCAAGACTGTCTGTTGTTTCTGGGTACAGGTTGTTTAATGACATGGGGGCAGGCATCAACCATTAGACAGTTTAAACAAAACTGAATGCATGTCCATATATTTTAGTTAAGAACCTTTGTTGTCTACATTGGACTACATACCTCCCAATAGTCCTGATTTTGGAGGGACTGTCCTGATCGGCAGATTCTAAAAGGGGCACAACTTCACCATAAAGTGGCTGGCGTGTGATTTGGATGGATTGAAGACAGGGAGGTAGATTTACTAAAACTTAAAAAAAGGAAAAGTGGAGATGTTGCCCATAGCAACCAATCAGATTCCAGCTATCATTTATCCATTACATCATAGAAAATGGTTGCTATGGGCAACATCTCCACTTTCCGTTTTTAGAAGTTTAAGTAAATCTACCCCAGGGTTTATTTTGTCCCAACTTTGCCTGAATAATTGTTGGACGGTACGGTAACAGACCAATCAAAGATAGTTATGGGTTACGTCACAAAAGTACTTTCTAATCGCTCAGCTCAGCTGACATAACAAGCTAAATAACCATGGCCACGACTTTAGAGGAATTAAATGAAAATGGGATTTATTCTCAGGCAGTGCTCGTATAACCCTATTTTTATCCTTTATAACTGTTATGGATTATATAATAGAGTTTAATAAGCGCCATGCTGCTGTGTATGTGTAATAGAGACAATAGTTAGCGGTCAATACAATTCAGTATTCAGAAATCGATATGACCGTAGCAGCCTTTGTATAAATCTATATCTCTCCACTATAAAGCAAATCCTGCTTTCTTAATAGAGGTAACTACCAAAATAAAGGAAACTTTGTGTAAATGACTGAAACAAGGCACTAAGGGGGTCATTTAAACTCGATAATATGAGTATGACCTTGACAAGAGACAGGGAGAGACTAAGGTCAATTTGATAGCAGACAATTAACCTACCGGAATGTTTTTGGAGTGTGGGAGGAAACCAGAGCAGCCAGAGTAAACCCACGCAAACACAGGGAGAAGATACAAACTGCACACAGATAAGGCCATGGTCAGGAATCAAACTCCCGGCCCCAGTGCTGTGAGGCAGAAGTGCTAACCACTGAGCCACCGTGCTGCCCATGTGTCATATGTATATATTTTTTCCACCATACTGTCATTGAACAATTATAATATTATTGTAATTATTATTTAGTCCAAGGACTTGCAGTAATAATTGAAGTGGGCAGGCCTGCATCTCAGAACATGAGGTAACAGCTGTACCTACTCCTCCATGACGTCTTTACATTGGTTGGAAATGCAAGTCAAGCAAGGGAGCAACTCTGACTGCAAATATTAGTCTAGGGTGTGAGCAGACATTGTCATCAGGTAGAATCTACTAAGAACTTTACAGAGAGCAATAACATAATTACCTTACTCCTTAATTGTGTTAATTACCTGTGTTTTTCTCTGTGTTTAGACTTTTGGATAGGTATTTACAAATACTCTCCTCCACCAGTTGCCACAAATGTCTGGCTCATAAATGAAAATAGTTATATTTGCACTGTCTGTATTAGTGTTTAGAACAACATTAACACCAATAATAAAACGGATTCACACATCTTACAATTACATTTCAGTTATGCCCAGCACAGGTGAACGCCAGAGATAGTTATTCTTCTGTGAAGCAAAGCAGGGGGAAAATGCCTGCTCCTGTTTTGCCAGCTCTGTGTCATATTTCCAGTCTAGTTCGGACCCAAACACGCCCCCAATGATACTGTATATGTCATACCTGCTCCAATGATGTCACACATGTCCTTTACCACTAGGCCACACCCTTGACGTTAGTGTCTTGTAAAAGGATTATCATACCTCAATAAGACTGACAGGAGGTATCTAAATGGATTATGGGGAAGAGAAGACAAAAATAGCACCTCTCCTGAATGTTTTTAACACTTTGCTGTCCACAGACTGCATATTTATGTTGGAATAGAGTGGGCTTTCTTTTGAGCTGACAAATGTTCAATATAGCGGGAAACCTCTCCTGCACTTGGCCTCATGCATAAATCCAGGAAAGACTCATTAGCATTCATTTTCATTTAGCTAGTATATGATTGTAGCTGTGACATCGGCATGTACCAAGATTGCTGAGTGATAGAATTTCTTAGCTTCTAGCTTGGAATTGTCTATTGTCTGTCTGTTCACTTGTTAATGGACCGGGCCCTTTTCCTAACCATCTTTGTCTGGTGTGGCTCCTTTTTGCACTTAACACTTGCATTCCCTGTCCTGACCTATTCCCGAATTCATTTGTGTCTTGTCCCTGGTCCCCTTCTCATTTTAGTGTCAACAACTGCCTATCAGGACAAACCAGGCAGCTGTGACCTATGGATGTCTTACCAGGTCCATCACCTGGGCGTGGGTGATCCAAGTGAAGACCGGACATCCATTAGATTCCGCGCCTCAGTTAAGCCAGCAACAATCACTAGCGGCACAGTTTGTGAAATCACTCAGTCTGTGACAAATACGCTGCTATATATGTGTATATTCATAATGCTATTCCCAGTGTCTATAATTTGGTCTGATCTGAAAAGGGAAAGGTTAGATTGTGACTAAAATTTTCCCTAAAATACCATAGGTGCTGTGGAACATGGAAATCCCCTTTGTCTGACAGAACTCCTGCAGAGGTTTACACTGCTGCATCCCGCCTACATTATCACAATATCACAGTGGAAACTATTGTATGAGCCACAAATATTCCACAATAAAGTGGTGAGCGCCTCCTGGGCAGTGGAACAAAGCAGAAACCTGTAAAAAGCACCTTATTGTGAGTTCCTGTACTGAAACTGAACAGAAAAAGAGGGGAAACACAGAGGACCTCAATTCAAATTAGGAGTAAAGCAAAAATAAAAGAACACCATGTTGCCACTGCAGGGGGGGGGGGGTAAATTAAAATGTACAAACAGATTTAGAGTTGAGAAGGGACGTGTCCTAGCTCAACTCTAAATTGCAGTGTGAAATAAATCAGCCCAGTATGTGTGTGCTACATGCAAAAGCAGCCAGTAATTCACCTGCATACAAATACATAAATAAAATAAAGGCATTTGAACACCTTGTATTGCAACATGGTTTGTCCAGGAGCAAGTTTGCATTTTTTGGGGGGCCCAGAATGAGGTGTATGAGGGATGGAGGAAGGAGGTAGATGAAATCAGGTGATTAATTACCATTACTATTATTGGGAATGTAGAAAGGTCAGACAAGTTATTACTTATCATCACAATATCCCTATATAACTTGACCTACACTGTTTACTATTAATTAGTGTATGGTTTGTCCTGTAATTCCCTTTCCATATCAGACATTCAATAGTACTAACCCGCTCTCCCCCAAACACCATGTCCCCCACCCACATACACAACACACATACAGACCATAGTCGCCTACTCTGCAGGGGGCGGGGCTCACTCTCTGCGAAGTGGGTGGGGTTGTGCTGTAAGGACGCAAATTGCGGCATCATGCTCCTTGGCCAGTCAAGCCACGCCCACCCGTTCCTTATTGATGACACTTCTGTCTATTTCATACTTACCTACTTTTTATATCTGCTCTCCTGGGGCCTGATTCATTAAGGATCTTAACTTGAGAAACTTCTTATTTCAGTCTCCTGGACAAAACCATGTTACAATGCAAGGGGTTCAAATTAGTTTTCTGTTTTGCACATTAGTTAAATACTGACTGTTTTTTCATGTAGCACACAAATATCAACTTTAAATTTCAGTGTACAAATAAGCTATCAAGTATTTGTGTGCTACATGAAAAAACAGTCAGTGTTTGACTTATGTGCAAAATAAAATACTAATTTGCACCCCTTGCATTGTAACATTGTTTTGTCCAGGAGACTGAAAGAAGAAGTTTCTCAAGTTAAGATCCTTAATGAATCTGGCCCCTGGAGTCTATGAGGATGACAGATATAGAGCAGAAAAGTATGACATAGACACAGCTGCAAACAGGTAGAGGAGCCGCTCCACCCCTCCACCTAGACAAATAATCTCTAAATTGAATTACCTGCATTATCCTCTCTCCTCTAATCCTCCCTTGTGTACTTCTCTTTTTATGTATTCTTTGTTTTACCTTATCTATCAGAACAGACCAAGCACTGCAACTATCTGCTAAGTGTCCGATGACTTAAAGGAAGTAGAAGACACATTACCGTGACATCAAACATAGCAACACAAGTTTCACTAATACACAGAGAGGAGGTGGGGAATGAACATTGTCACATTCTGCCGAGCAAGTCTGCAAGTCTGTCACTCATACTCTCCTAGCTAATTAAGAGATGCACCTACCTTTTACAATGGCAACCTGCTGCTGGGGGTTAAAAGAAAATTTGATGGACATATTTTGCAAAATATAACGATTTCAGTATTTTCAGGTATAAATATAATATATTCAGTAAAAATAATATAAAACAGTGCTTCTGCCTGATTTTTAAAAGCACCAAACCCAATGTACCCAATAAGCCTACATGTAAACAAGTAACAGACTGCATATGACATGGATCTATCCTAAACTGAAATGACCCTGCAGCTCTCACCCTGATGTAATATGTTTACAACGTGAACGGGCTGCTGAGCCAGGAGTGGGCCCTAATCCAAGATATGCAGTTGTATATAGCCAGGGAGGGGGCGTATAATATAATCTACATTCATGGCCAGTTTCCCGATACAATTGTCCCACGGATGCAGAAGGGACCGTTCACACACGCCATAAACAGGCTTATGCCATAATCATTAATTGTGATCTTGTCGCCTATTCTACAGAACTTCTATTTATTCAGCAATTATAGAAACTAGAAAGATAAGACACCAAGTGCCAGAAAACTTTAAATTTCTTCAACAAAGTGAAGGATTTAGAACACAAGTTCTGTTCTAGTGATGTAAGATAAGAGGAGAGAGTATATAGTAATGCCCCTGCAAATAATGGAGAATATACAGACATCATCATCATCAACATTTATTTATATAGCGCCAGCAAATTCTGTAGCGCTTTAAAGGAAGACATTTAGCACACAGACAACTTTCTAAAAAATAGCGATATATCCCAATTCATCCAAACATACAACCAATGTTTCATGTACAGTTTAGAACAACGATGGTCAACCTGATACACTTAAATGGCCCTCTGTACAGCCCAGTAACCCTCAAAAGGGGCCACACATTACCCTAATACAATACATTTAATCAAAGAAAGAGACATCACATGTCCCTATAATATACCCCACTCCAAACTCTCACAATGCCCACTCACCCAGAATACCTTCATAAGCCCTCTAAAACCCTAGTTACCTCTGACACCTCTCTTACTTCCCACTTGCCCTACAACATCCCACAACCTCCACATTCACTTATTTCATAAGAGCTGGGCCCACACGTGAAGTCTGGTGGGACATAAAGCAGGGTGCAGGGTTCAACAGAGCTTACAGGAATGAAAAGGGTCAGCGAGTCAAAAAGCAGGAACGAGCTGGGGGCCGCCGGTGAATGCTCGACCAAACATCTGGTTGGTCACTACGGGTTGCAATAACTTTTTTATTGTAGCTACCTCAGCGCCAGTTTTCATAATGCCCCCTGTGTGCCAGTTGTGTCTCTATTAAAGGTAAACAAATGCTAAATGGGAAAAAAAACAACCTAAAACTGAAATAAAGAAAATGCAAATAAAAGTAAAAAGATATTAATTACAGTTTAGTATAAGCTGGTTCAATTGCTGGGGTTAGCATGGGTATGGCACAGACTTGGCATATTTCTGTCTAATTAAACATGTATGATCAGTGCAAATTCTTAGATGACAATAAGTATAAATCTTCAGGGGCAGGCTGGGCTGGCAGGGGCATTTGCTCCCCAGGCCAGTACTATAGTGGGCTACCTTGGGCTTGGCCACTGGGCCACTTGCATTTTTTTCCTTTAAAATGGACCTAATAGGCTGCTAAGTGGAGTCTTGCCCCCTGGGCTAAAATTTGCCAGCCAATCTTTGTCCATCTTAATATTCTATATCCATTAAACATAAGTTTCATTGACAGAAATAAGGAGAGGCCCTTTAAACATATCACTGCCATTAGTCCACTCTGGTCCTACGGGGGACTGACACTCACTAACCCTATCACTGCCATTAGTCTACTCTGGTTCTTTGAGGGACTGACACTCACTAACCCTATCACTGCCATTAGTCCACTCTTGTCCTACGAGGGACTGACACTCACTAACCCTATCACTGCCATTAGTCCACTCTGGTCCTACGAGGGACTGACACTCACTAACCCTATCACTGCCATTAGTCTACTCTGGTTCTTTGAGGGACTGACACTCACTAACCCTATCACTGCCATTAGTCCACTCTGGTCCTACGAGGGACTGGCACTCATTAACCCTATCACTGACATTAGTCCACTCTGGTCCTACGAGGGACTGGCACTCACTAACCCTATCACTGCCATTAGTCCACTCTGGTCCTACGAGGGACTGGCACTCACTAACCCTATCACTGCCATTAGTCTACTCTGGTTCTTTGAGGGCCTGACACTCACTAACCCTATCACTGCCATTAGTCCACTCTGGTCCTACGAGGGACTGGCACTCATTAACCCTATCACTGACATTAGTCCACTCTGGTCCTACGAGGGACTGGCACTCACTAACCCTATCACTGCCATTAGTCCACTCTGGTCCTACGAGGGACTGGCACTCACTAACCCTATCACTGCCATTAGTCCACTCTGGTCCTACAATGGGCTGACACTCACTAAACCTATCACTGCCATTAGTCCACTCTCGTCCTATGAGGGACTGATACTCACTAACTTTATCATTGTCATTAGTCTGCTCTGGTCCTACAAGGGACCATTAACCACATCACTGACATTAGTCTGGATTCCTCCGTTACACATGTCGCTGTCACTAGCGCACACACAGGTCCTGTTACCATCAGGATGTCACATTCCTCGCTGTGTGATGGATCATTTACTATGAGAATTTACAGATTAGCTGTTTAGTGTGTACACAGGGAGATGTTTAAACAAAGATTTCGATATTTTACTGTGCCCAGAAGGGAAATACATGAGATTACAGAGCCTGGGATGTTTCTTCAGTTTCTTTTTGTTTGCTATGTGTAACAGAAGTGCAGGTGTTACTGCAGCGAGGGCAGATCTGCCAGCAATAAACAGGCGCTGATCTGTGGGTGTCAGGAGAGAAAGGGTAAGTCTGTGAAGGGCGGAGGAAGTATCACAGGGCTGAGTGCATTACATCAACTCTCCTCTCTATTCTGGTAGTGACTAGTAGGGGAAAGTATCTAGGATATTTACATATGGAAGTTAACTCCCTGTAGACTACAACATCAGTGATAGTGCGGTAATCAGGGGCTGCCTGTGCTGGGGGGGGGGGCAGGGGACATCATCTGCCCTCCGAACCAGTCCCACAGTGGGCAACCTTGGGCTGGGTCACTGGGCTACCTTCATTTTTTATCCCTTTAACATATTCCTAATAGGCTGCTGAGTGGAGTGTTGCTCCAGCTGGGATACAATTTACCAGCCAATCCCTGGCAGTAATATATGTCAGAACTCACTGAATTAACCCATCGTAGCTATTCAAGCAGACTGCAGGGTATGTGCCAGCTGACTGAACATGCTGCAGCTCCTGTCCAATCAGACATCACACTCACTACACACCTTCAGAATTATTGTCCAATCCCTTTAAACAAGAACCGTCAGAGTTCTTACACAGGCTATTTAATCATTATGTTGAATTTATCATTTAAACATAGTAATTGCAATGCAAAAAGATATTACATTGTGCTGTACATTAGAAAGCTGAGCTTTTATCCCATTAAAGGACATATCCACTATCAAAGACAGAGTGTCCTTTAAAAATCCTCAGTCGCATGTAAACATATTTTTAATACAATGGTGAACTTTTGTGGTTTCTTTAGGAACATATGGAGCTTTTATGGTATAAGGACCTCAGTTACGAAGCGCACTAGGGGCTAGATTTACTAAGCTGCGGGTTTGAAAAAGTGGGGATGTTGCCTATAGCAACCAATCAGATTCTAGCTGTCATTTTGTAGAAGGTACTAAATAAATGAAAGCTAGAATCTGATTGGTTGCTATAGGCAACATCCCCACTTTTTCAAACCCGCAGCTTAGTAAATCTAGTCCTAGATGTACAAAACAAAAGGCCTTGGTTTTGCCATTGTGCACCTACATGGCCATCCCAGAACATATTAAGGTGAACACCTTCTCTATGCTCTCCAAAAATCCCTTCACAATCTGGTGCACCTGGGTTTACAGCTATATGGAGAAATCTGAAAGGGCACACGGTGCAGTAGTGTTAAATCACATCACAAGTTCAACCTCCTATATACTGTATGTGGTACCCTTGTGCATTTTAATTTTTTTTTTTGTGGGGTACAAGGGCATCCAGAAATACTATTTGTCACCAACAGCTTAGAGCTAGTGCAAAAACCAATTCATTCTGTGTAATGGCAATGCCTCTCCTCCCATCAGTCAATGCAAATACCTGTTCCTCTGCAAACACCATCACTGAGGCAGCATGGTGGCTTAGTGGTCAGCACTTCTGCCTCACAGCACTGGGGTCATGAGTTCAATTTCTTACCATGGTCTTATCTGTGTGGAATTTGTATGTTCTCCCCGTGTTTGAGTGGGTTTCCTCCCACACTCCAAATATATACTAGTAGGTTAATTGGCTGCTATTAAATTGACCCTAGTCTCTCTTGGTCAGTGTGTGTGTGTTGGGGAATTTAGACTGTAAGCTCCCATGGGGCAGGGACTGATGTGAGTTCTCTATACACTACCGACATGGGGCTGATCCTAAAGTCCATTAAATAACACCTTCATCTTTTGTAAATGACGCTTCCAGGGTAGGAGTTGTAGTGAGAACAGTCGCTGATCACAAGCTCTTTGATTGTTGACTCACTCACTCTGATCATTGTAGTTACATAGTTAGTAAAATTGACAAAACACACAGGTCCATCAAGTTCAACCTGTCATAAATTCTAATTGTATTGATTCAGAGAAGGGAAAAACAAAACCCTTAGCGTGTTATTGTCAATTTATCCTGACAGGGGGACAAAAATACAATTCCTTCCTGATCCCAAAAATGGCAATTGGGACACAATTTCTGCATCAATCACCCCCACAATGCCCTCTACTAATTATAGCTACATGTACCATTTTTTGTAAGCTATAATACATTCTTAGATTTGTGAAGTTGGCATCAACATCTCATGCGGTAAGGAATTCCCATCCTTAACCACCCTTACAGTAAAGAACCCTTTCCTATACACATGGTAAAACCAACTTTCCTCCATTCACAATTTTTAACCCTTGATCTAGCTGTTGGTAAATAAAGTTTGTTAGACAATTCCTTGTATTGACCTCAATTATATGTATACAGATTATTTAGGTAATCTCTACAGAGCCTTGTCTTCTAAAATAAACAAAGTGTATCTAACCTTTCTATATACCTTTCAATTCCCTTTAAAAATAATGTCCCCCTCCCCTCTGAGCCCTCTTTAGCTCTGCTTTGTCCTTCTTATAGGAACACACAGACAGAGAGAGAGAGACTAGGGACAATTTTTTTATTTGATAGGAGCCAATTAACCTACTAGTATGTTTTTGGAGTGTGGGAGGAAACCGGAGCACCCGGAGGAAACCCACGTAAACACAGGGAGAACATACAAACTCCACACAGATAAGGCCATGGTCAGGAATTGAACTCATGACCCCAGTGCTGTGAGGCAGAAGTGCTAACTACTAGGCCACTGTGCTGCCCCAATTGCATTACAATTAATGTGTGAGTAGCATAGTTATGACCATAGCTTACGTGCATAGCCTTAGAGTAGGGTACACCACTAATAATTGTAGACCAATCTGCATATGACCCACCCAACTACCCTTTGTCTTCTTTCCTTTAGCAAGTTCTCTATCCATGTACTTACATTTACCCCTATACCCAGTACTTCCATCTTATTACCAGACTTTTATCTGTTACTAAGTTGTCTATCAAAGAATTTACGGCATGCCCCTGTGTCCTTCATGGACCATTAACCCCACCTTTGAGCACTACTTACCCACAGTGGTTACCAATGTGCTGGAAAAGAAGAGTGAAGATGCCAGGTCCCATTTACTGTCGTTTGATGAGTTGCGCAAAACAGAGACCCCATACTTGTTGGCGCTGATCACTTTCTCCAGGAAGGCCTCCAAACCACTCTCATTCAAGCAGGAGCTTTGCTGCAAGAACAGCTGTTTCAGTTTCCTCAGTTCACTCCGCAAGTTTTGCTCATAAGGACCCTCAATAGTGGAGACCACCAAGGCACCCAACAGAAGGTAGATCAAATAGCCACCAATAAGAAGTGTAAGCACCAGCCAGGACTTCATGGTAGAACTGGAAGGAAGAAAGGAGATATTAGAGTATTACATTTCCAAATGTAGTGTTTGATGTTGGAAAGTGCCCTACTAGAAGGTATGTCAACTACTGTAAATGTTGATATGTTTGGCGTAGTGGTTAGCACTTCTGCCTTACAGCACTGGGGTCATGAGTTCAATTCCCAACCATAGCCTTATCTGTGAGGAGTTTGTATGTTCTCCCCGTGTTTGCGTGGGTTTCCTCCGGGTGCTCCAGTTTCCTCCCACACTCCAAAAAACATACTGGTAGGTTAATTAGCTGCTATCAAACTGACCCTAGTCTCTTTCTGTGTGTGTTAGGGAGTGTAGACTGTAAGCTCCAATGGGGCAGGGACTGATGTGAGTGCTTTGTACAGCACTGCGGAATTAGTGGCGCTATATAAATAAATGGTGATGATGATATGTTTTGGTAGGTACTCAACGATACTATGTATTACTCCTACTGTTCTAGTCTAGACTAGATTGACCTTTCTTACCACAACACAGGATCCACTATAATGGTTTCGTGTACTAGAATGTCAATAGGAATGATAGTTCTAGGTTTTGAATCTTTAATATGGAATTATGGTTCCAGATGATGAAAACAGTATCTGGAGTAATGGTTCTAGATGTAATCTGGACTACTGCTTATAGGCGTTGCAATGATTACCAGGAGTAATGACTCTAGGTTTTGAAGTGATGTATTTAGTTGATGTGTGTGCACTGATTATTCAAGAAGTGCTGTAATCATCTGTTTGCCCACCTAGAAACTAGGACCTTATGGTTTACAAATTAGAAGATTGTGTACAAAAAAAGGTCTACTGGTACATAGCCAGGGGTTACTCATGAGAGTGAGATTTCAATTACAAAGGAATTTCACACCCTGTAAACAGGAGATAATCAGCAATATATTCAGTTCAGGACCCCTCACTCTGCATATAGGTGTGAACCTGGCTAATTGGTGCAGAGTAAAATTTCTGGGGGTAAATGTATTAATCTCCGATTCTAGCAAATCGCCGATATTTGTCCCATAGATTGTAAGCTTGCGAGCAGGGCCCTCTTACCTCTCTGTCTGTATGTATTGCCCAGTATTGTTGTATTAATGTTTGTTCCCATTTGTAAAGCGCTACAGAATTTGCTGGCGCTATATAAATAAATGTTGATGATGATGATATTCGGCGACTTTGCAGCAAAATTTAAAACGGCAATGTGTTTAAAGGCAGAATTTAAACTGTAAGCTCCAACAGGGCAGGGACTGATGTGAATGGTTAAATATTATCTGTACAGTATTATGGATGTTATAAAAATAAATGATAATACTAATAAGGAACTTCAGGTAATGAGCAATTCAGTAATAGACAGCGAGATTCTGACTCCCTGGTTATTAGATTTAATTTTACAGTCATTACTCTCCAACTG
The DNA here is from genome assembly GCF_038048845.1 of Mixophyes fleayi. Lineage (NCBI taxonomy): Eukaryota > Metazoa > Chordata > Amphibia > Anura > Limnodynastidae > Mixophyes > Mixophyes fleayi. The sequence continues at coordinate 26,517,308 of NC_134410.1, forward strand.
GTCCTGGAGAACCGGTAATAGCCCAAAATAATGAACTTTTCTATTACTCGCAGGACTGACTTTGTTTTTTTTTTGTTGCCTTTATGTGTCTTGTGCACATATATCCCTGCAGACATGTTTACATAGCAATGCATTACTTAGAAACTAAATAATACAGATTGCAGCACTAGAGAGAGAGACTTACACTTCTAGGCTGCGATACAGGACCCAGCGGAAGTGTCTGAGGGCTAGATTTACTAAGCTGCGGGTTTGAAAAAGTGGGGGTGTTGCCTATAGCAACCAATCAGATTCTAGCTTTCATTTATTTAGTACCTTCTACAAAATGACAGCTAGAATCTGATTGGTTGCTATAGGCAACATCTCCACTTTTTCAAACCCGCAGCTTAGTAAATCTAGCTCTGAGTGTTTTGCCTTATGGTGGTGATGGTTACAGTCATGCTAACTAGTGACAATTACAGGGAGACAGATGGTACACATCTGGAGTGAAACATGACTTTATGGGAAAATTCTGTGTACCAGACATTAATTTCCTTAGGTTTATTAATGTTGCGCTGACCAGAGTAGTTATAAGATTCATTGTTAAGGCCTTCTTTAAAAAAATGTATTATTTGCTCTCATTTTCATGTAGTTTAGTGTTTCTTACCATTAGTGTATGATATACCACTTTATAACAGTATAACTGCCAACTGTCCTTAATTTCCAGGAACAGTCCCAGTTTTTAAAGTTTTGCCCCTAAAAATGTCCCTGTTTTTCATTACCGACCAACAATTCCTCAAACTCTGTGTGTTGCATTCAATTTGCACTATTCTTATTCTCTAGGTTCTATGAATTAATACCTAAGGAAGAGTTTTTAAAATGCTAGAAAATTACATTCTATCAAAGAATAGTAAACATTTAATTTTGGAAATAGAACTGTAAAGGTTTGCTAACATTTTTACCCTCGCATGCCGTGCTTTCATATAAACGGATCAGCAGCACGGTTCTCCTGGAAATTATTTTAAAACACTGGCAACTAGGAAACTTCCCTCTAGTGTGCAGTATAGTTCAAGTACTCCCTGGAATGTGTCTATTTATTCCCAGCATCCCTAATGTAAATACATATTTACCAAGCACTCTTTGTATCTATACAATTCATATTTGTAATAATTAAATTGTTTTATTTACATTTGATTAATAAAATAAGATTTTAAGTTGACCATTTGAACGTGTTTGAGGTACCCCCAAAAGTACATAAAGTGATATACCCTGTGGATAAACAATTAATAGAAAATTGCACCTTTACTGATGACAATGCATAGTGACCCTGTGACAGATTTATTGCTTAAGGTAACATGTAGACATTTCCCAATGTCTCTACCTTTACAAAGAGCAGACAAAAGAAATACCCTGCAGAAAAATAGCTGAACCATTGAAGACAAAGACAGTGAGATGGTGTGGTGGAGACACCATGAAATTGTCACAACCCCCTTCACACACACAGGATGTATAGAACAATTAAATAAATCTCTTACTAGTAAAACAATGATAGAATTCTGATAAACAGGAGTAATGGTTCTTTTCCAGGATCACAGAATTCTATTTTGTTGACTCTTAATGCATCTGATTGTTATAAGGAAGTGTCTGTCACTCACCTGCTTGGTCTCGGGAAGTCTCTCCCCTGGTGTGTCACTTTCTTCTTAGAGAGTCGCAGTCTAAGCTGCTGTGGTCTCACTCTATATATCTAGGGTGTCACATTCAGCCCTCTCTCTGCATATACCTATTGCACTCTCACATCATTTCTCAGATCCCCCCTTGTTCTCTTTTTCTGCCACTGCTGTCTGACCCTCACCCAATAATACTCTTCTGCTCTGCTCTCACTCAGCCTCCCCCCTGCTCAATGTCCCTCTCTGTGTGTGTGTCTCTCTCTCTCTCTCTTCTGCCCTCTCCACCTCTGAACAAAAAAACTTTTAACTGACAGGAAAAGTCAGAACTTCCTGAGACGGCAGAGAGGGAGGAGAGACAGTTGTGTAGGAGGAGAGACAGCAGACAGTGAGGGAGGAGAGTCATTGGTTAGGAGGAGAGACAGCAAGGAGGGAGCAGAGAGAGTTGTGTACAGTGGGAGGACAGTCATTGGGAAGGAAGGAAGGCAATGCAGGAGGAGAGACAGTTGTGTAGGAGAGAAAGCAGTCAGAAAAGATGGAGACAGAAAGGGTGGAGAGACAGTCACAGCAACAGGAGGAGAAATCTTTGTAGAGTTTCTAAAACAAATTACTAAGTTATACTCTTGCCCCCCTCCATAGCACTACAGTATCATCATCATCATCATTTATTTATATAGCGCCACCAATTCCGCAGCGCTGTACAGAGAACTTATTCACATCAGTCCCTGCCCCATTGGAGCTTACAGTCTAAATTTCCTAATATAGACACACACAGACACACACAGACAGGGAGGGAGACAGACAGAGAGGGAGAGACTAGGGTCAATTTTGATAGCAGCCAATTAACCTACCAGTATGTTTTTTGGAGTGTGGGAGGAAACCGGAGCATCCGGAGGAAACCCACGCAAACACAGGGAGAACATACAAACTCCACAATAAATGTACCCCCTGGAAAATATGAAATAGGATAGCACAGGATAAATAGTCAAAAAGAATGCAGTTGACATAATTGCCTAAAGCCAGACATTCCCTTGGTTGTAAACATTTTTGATGACATGTATTGGAATGGAGCACTAGGGGTTGTTTATCCCCAGCTCAATCTTAAAAGAAGTTTTCCGGATAAGCCAGTTACCAACATTATGGCCTAAAGGCCTTCAAAGAAATTGCAGCTAGTACCTTTTTTTTTGTAAAATAATGTATAACAGTTGTGAATGCATTCATTAAATATTTTACTGCTGGTGATGTAAATTGGATAGGGTTAGCTGGGAAGGAGGGGAGCAGTTAAAGAATTGGGCAGAGGGATGGAAAGAATCGGCATTGAAATGAAAAATATCACATACTATCACATATAAAGACATATTGACAGATATTACACATTTTATTGTGTGAAAAGCTAATATATATTAATAATATGCTTTACTGCTGCCTTTATAAATAAAGTTTTTTTAAAAAAAAACAAAACAGCAGTTTTCTCCGTAATATGGCCATCGCTTTAATTTATGAAGGGTTCAACGCAGGAGAAATCATAGATAACCCATTTAACGTTTGTTACCATTTCTTATCCCGTATATCAATATGGGAACTGCAAAGTTCTCCAATTTATTAAGCTCTGTTTTTCGCAGCAAGGTAATGCATTTCAGGAAGGCAATACCTGTAATTTTTAAAGGGATCTAGCTGAAGACTCTCCGACTTTGTTGGATCCCTCATCCATGGATGTGCTGTGCGCAATTCCTCCATTTACCAGATACGTTAGGCTGTCGGTAAATAGGAATTAGAGTTTGTGGAGAAGGGGGTTCTTCGCCAGGGCTCCCAGAGCAACCCCAGCTTGATCATCATCATCATCACCATTTATTTATATAGCGCCACTGTCTCCTAGTAGCCAGAGGGGAACTGAGAGCATAGGGGGCTGGATGGATTCTTATTCTATGGTTGTCCACACTCACGAGTGAAGGGGGCGCATTGCATCGCTGACAATGGACAAGCTGTACTACAAGGTCATCTCCTATGCTCATGTGTGATCTTTAGCTGCACATGTGTGGTTCAGAGTTGGCATTCACTGGCTGCCAGTAAAGACATAAACCCCTTCGCATATCAGGGTTATCTTTGCCAGGGCTCCCTGAGTAGCCCTGGCATAGTAAATAGCAGCAGTGTTTCAATAAGCATCACCGCAATTTGCAGCGATACATATTGCTTGACACCGCACTACTTTAATAAATGGACGTCCATATAAAGAGTGTTGTGTAATGTTGGAGAAATTTAAAGGCATTTGGTGGAAACCGGAATGGATGTCTGGAATAAGTAAAGAATCCTGGGGAATATATTCATTTTATTGGAGTTGACTTGCGAAGCCAAGTTTTGCTTAACATAGATGAGCTGTTCTTCGGATGTAACTGGGATGTTCATGGGGAGGGGGTTTGACAGCCAAACAATAAGAGAGAGGAATGCACCATGGGCCCACCGTCTTATTAATTCTACAAAGTAAATTCATTAAAATAAGCAAAATAAGAAAGCTTTGATGTGTAAACTAAAGTATAAATGTTAGTGGATTTGTACTGCACTCAGACATGTCTAGGTAGTAATGGTTAAGCAAAAAAGCCTGGGTTAGGATACTAGTAAGTTAATGTATTTATAGCAAAATAATACTATCTAAAATAGGACAATGCTGAGGCACAATTGGATTAATCCAATGATGTAATTTGCACTTTATTTTATAGAAGACAATGTTGACATTGAGATCTGCTTTGTGTATAGACCAACATGCTCTGATTGTACTAACAATTAGCTCCCCCCATTCCCAGACATTCATTGGTTTGATATTATTAGTTCAGGAGACAGGGGGTGAAGTTGTATGCTGATTGGGCTGAGAACCAGGAGGGTAGAAGCTGTTATATCCAGGCAGGGGGGGGATTACAATGACATCATCATGTATGTTGATTATACATAATTAGAGTCAAACGTTTGCAGTACTGCTCTTACATATATAATTTATTATTACCCTGTAAGGTTATTAAATGTAATCAGAGTTCTGCAACCACAAGAATGACGATTTTCAATACAAGGTGAATGTAAAATATATTTATGCTGCGCAGGTTAATTATGTGGGTAGACTCCTTTAAATTATATCATCATCAGCAGTGATGTCATCAATTATAAGATGGACTCATTATCAACATTAATAATAATGCATATCTATATACATTAGGATGGTGGGTTAATTATAGCAGGCATATACAGTATATGTTTACTTTGTAAAATACTGATTTGGGGCAGTATCTAAATAATAGACATCTCAGTGAGGATTGTAGATTATTTAATGTGGTGAAATACTGAAGTAGCGTAATAATGCAGTTAATATGCCTTATATTGCTCTAAGTTTACTAAAAAATTATACCAAATTCATCCTATGTAGCCAAGAGTCTGCTGCATATCTTAAATATTGCATAGCATAGTTTTGTATAGGGTGGCTAGCACAGATTTAATAGGGAGGTTGTCACATTGCACCTGTAAGCATGATATACAAACTAAACCTCTTCTTGATATATGTTTGTTCATGCACCTGGGGGGGAAATTTGTCAAGCTGCGGATTTGAAAAAAAGTGGAGATGTTGCTTAGAGCAACCAATCAGATTCTAGCTGTTATTTTGTTTAATGTACTAAATAAATGATAACTAGAATCTGATTGGTTGCTGTAGGCAACATCAAACCCACAGCTTGCTAAATTTGCCCCTGAGAGCTCTATGGCTATAGAAGCACATGGGGACAAGGTCATAGTACTGGGAGGTTTCTTATTACATCCTAAATAATTTAGTGCTATCATTTCTGATTATACACTTTCTCTTCTAAAAGATTACATATCACTAATAAGATATTATTATACAAGGACTCTGTGATCGGTGACCTTGCCTCAGTCCTGCTGATTGGAGAGTTTATCACAGCTCACTGTAAACAAAATGGGGATATTGTTCTAAAGTATCATAGCTATTGTCTTGATTATTCTTTCCTCATATACATCTGTGTTTCGTCCTTTTTCTCTTAAAGACTTATAAGCTTTTATCGTTAGTTATAAGCACCACATTTGTGACTGAATAAGAATATTATACTTGGAATAGCATGTTATAACAAATACATTTCAGCTGACCAAATGTAGGGATTGTGGTGATATGGGGATGTTTTATTATATAAGTTTTAACAAATGTTGTTATATTGATTTATGGTACAGATGTAGTGCTCCTTATTATATTCTCATCACATTTTAATAATTCCATCTTTATATTTTCTTAGGGGAGCTGTTTTTCTATACCCAATTTCAATTGAAGGCAGTATTTTGCTCTAATGCCCAACTTTGTTTGTTATAGATATTATAAGCAATCACATTGGAAGCCACCATTGTTACATGTAATATTTACAAATATACAGTACATAGAAAAATAGGATGGAATTACACAGCAAGCTGTAAAGTGTCAGTACTAAATGTAATAATAAAAAAAATCCTTGTTTTGAGATTCAGAGTGATATATTGATGCTACATGGGTTACTTTTGTCAGGTGCCGCCTCTGCTCACCTTCCCCTTCGCGGGTCGGGGGCCTTCTTGCTGCCCAGAACACCACGTCCCATCACTAGGTAATTGCTGCTAGAGTATTGGGTCTTATATCCAGCTCCAACGTTTATTCTGTGTCCTGTTTGATTCCTGGGTTGACCTCGGCTATTGCTCCTGACACCTCTCCTTGGATTCTGATTTTGGGTCCCCTGATTATCTGGTTTGACCTTGTCTACTCCTGACTACCCTTTGGATTCTGATTCTGCTCCTGATCGCTCACCTGTTACCGACCTGGCTTTTCTGACCATTCTGTTCACCTGCTGTCTCACCAGTGGCTGGCATTGAGGGCCACTACCTGCAAGTCCCACATAGTTAAGCCCATACCATCTTGTGGGGTCCCTGGTGAATACTGGAGGCGTGTTAGATTAAACACCTCTGTGCTAAGTTGCGCCAAATACCAGTACCATCAACATCCTTGTGATCGTGACAGTATACTCTGGCCATGGATGGTACCGGTGAACACTCAGCCAGAAAACTGTCTCCGCACCTGGCATGTCACGTCGATCAGCAGGAATAAAATCAAGAGCTACGTCTGCAATGAATAGCTTCCTGCCTAGATTCACTTTAGGGCGCCCTAGGTTCTCTAGTTGCTCCACCCTGTCAGGTGCCGTCCTGCTTCTGCCTTTAGACGGACACCTGCCCCCTTGCGATGCCCGCGTCCTGTTGCATAACGACGGGACATTCTCCGCTCCTGATTCGCACACATACGCAAACCTTGATTCCGATCCGCACGCATGCAAAGGGCATCGCATTCTGTTGCATAGCGACAAGACACTCCACTATAAATGACGTCCATAGAAATGTGAATTCTGCAGTGGAATAATTTGTATCTATAAGGGGCAGATACAAGTCACATTTGTGTAAAGAGACGTGTGTATTTATCAGATCAGGGGTTGTATATGGTTATGGAGGAGATATTTGGCGCATTGGCAAGGTTATGAAGGTCACAACGAGGTGTTAGTGGTGACGGGCTGCGGTGGGGAACCGAGCATTGGTGGAAAAGCACTGCAGCCAGCGGCCATAGGGGGGTGCAAGTGCTGGCCATGGGGACACCCACCTTTGAAACTGCAGCTGAAATGCTAAATACCACATTTATGGGGATCTTTAAGAAGCCAGGGTAAAGAGGGGTGGGATCCCCAGGGCCTGGAGGCACCAGGGGGCATGGAGGGCCCTCTCTTATGGTTTGGATAATTACGGATATGGCTGAAGCTGATGGATGCAGTGCTGTTTTATTTCCCACCTTTCAAAAGATTGATTTGAAAATAAAACTGTGAACTCTTTTTCGCCAAACAAATCTCATTTCAAGGAAAAGTAGGGTTGGTAGTAAGAAAAGGGGGCCTCAGCCTTGTTTAAGTGAAGCCATAAGCTGAGGGCAATTAAAATATTGTGTTATACCTCATCAGCACTGACCATTAGGGGTTAAACATTTTTTGTAACCAGCCAATCACTTTGTGGGGAGTGGTTTTGCAGGAGGCGATAAATTAACTTGGCTTGGTGGGCTGGCTCTCTTGGTTCCTGGATTTCAGATACCTCCCTCCCACCCTGCATAGGTTTGGTTATGTTACAATTTAATTTCTTGTCTCAAGACAAGGAGCAGTAGGTAGGAGAGCAATGCAGTCAGTGACTCATCGAAGGTGCTACCGTTGAATTGGCTGCACGTCACTGCCCCTTTTGCAGCAACCTGACTCTTGGTTCTCTGTGGCGGAGGGTACCCTGTCTTACGCGGCAATGTGAGTCCAGAAGGGGGCAGTCACGATGACGCCAAGTTTAGCACCGGCCAATGGTAAAGACTTGGGATTCGTAAAGTCTTGGGACAGCGGTATTGAGATTCACCATACATTGTATTGGTTTAAAGATTGGTTGTTAGCTGACTGCTTCGCTCTCGTCGCCATCAGAGTTTTAAATAAAATTTCCCACTAAACTATGCCCCTTTTTGCCAAAATTATATCTTGTGTCTGTGTCGTTATTTTTAGATAAGAAGGTTATCAAGTTTAACTGAAAGGTATAAGTGTAATGATAAAAGGTATTAACACTGAGTATTTTATAAGCTTTTCAAAGAAAATCTATATAGACTTTAATTTAAAAATGACTCTTGAACTCCATTTTGTATGTGTCAGATTACCTGTATATAAAGAAGAAAGATCTGGTAGTCCTAGGATTATAAACACTAATCATAGGAACCTTAAATCATCTGATTAGACCCCTCGTATCCACCTGAGACAAATTATTATTCTGTGTGAGGCTTTTAGACAGTAAGAGGTCACAATGCTTGCAAGAGAGCACATAGTTATAGTCCTGCCCTGTGATTAATACGTTGTAGGGAGGGTTTCTGAATTTATGAAAAGTCATCTAGGCGTGCCCAGAATAATGGACCCCAACGTGTGCTTACGCTTATTCGTGGATGAAGTAATATCCGCAGCAAAGCCGGTCACATGCCAGGCGCCTGGTTGCTATGGTGACAAAACATCATGGCTGACACAAACAGTACTTCCCTGAGCTTGCATGATATGTGGGCGACAGGGGAGTAATCATAACAAACCCACTTTATCTTGCCTCAAAATGATATATATCCCCAAAATGCCATCTCACACTCACTAATTTTGTCAATTTTTAAATTAATAAAAAAAAATGATTGCAATTAAAATAGTGTACTCGTCCTCTCCCCTTTGTGCTGTAAGCTTTTTGCCTGAGTAGGTCCAGAGGCCTAATCTATACCTTCTATTCTCATTTTACTAAGCATGGCCACCCGTCCAAAGAACTTCATGAGCTATAATGGGAGGAAGATAAAAGTAAATTTCTGAGCCTGGCGGCCTGGCCAGGGATGCGCCAGGGAGTTGCTAAAAGCTCAGTTTGTACGTAAATTAAAGAAAACTTGTACAAATTGCTGTTCTACTGGTACTTAGCGCCATCAAGACTCATCAGTGTCATTTACGTCTCGGTTCCCAACTTGTGATGGTGCGGCTGTGGAGCGGGAGGCTTACTGTCCCATACCTGGTTGAGTTGCCCCAAGCTTAGAAACTTCTAGAAAGACACATACAAAACCTGATAGGACACAACCTCACAGCAGCTAGGTGTCTCGTAGCCGATACCTGGAAACAACACGTATTCAGGCTTCTTATTCAAGCACGCACAACCAAAATGTGGAGCATATTACCAGTATAATACATAAATGCCCCATTCAATTCTCCAACAAACACTTGGATCGCCTGGACCACACACTATAACAGTGTTGGCCAACCTGTGACACTCCAGGTGTTTGTGAAACTACAAGTCCCAGCATACCCTTCCAGCAATAAGCTGCTATATATTAGCAAAGCATGCTGGGACTTGTAGTTTGACAACACCTGGAGTGTCACAGGTTATCCAACACTGCACTATAACGACATCGCCTGTCATGTAAAAGATCATCCTCTCTACCCCATGCCCTCCTCTCATTTCCAGTGCATTAATAACCCTTCCTGCTACCCTTACTAACAATTCCCCGCTCTCCCAGCTCCTGTTCCGCAGACTTCCTCCAAATTTTTAATGTTTACTTGCTTATTGATTATTTATGTACTGTAAAGTGTATTTGCTGCACAACTCATGTCTCCTCAAGCCAAATGTACTTCTTAGTCAAATGAGACTGTATTCCCTTTCCTCCCCACTTTTTTATTTTTGTACCCCCAAAATCGAATAACATTTTTTTTAAAAATAAATAAAAAGGAGAAATACAGAAACATACAAACCTTCCTATCTGTTGTGGGAGGACGCAAAACATGGACCATTTCCCTAGTACAGGTTGGCCTCCAGGAATATGGAAATTTCTTAAAGTTTTTCGGTAGATTTTAAACTCATTTTTTCTATCCACACCCCCCTCTTTGTGAGGTCACTACAAATGCTAATTACTCTTTTATGACCTGTATTCACAAACTACCTTAGTCTTTTATTTTATTTTATACACGCAATATCTTTTCTCTGACACATCACAGAAATATAATTTTGCCTTCAACAAACAAGTCATAAATTCACACAAAATTACATAAGAAATACGACATTATTTGGTACAATATTCAGAAAAATGTTGATTACTATAGTTTCCTTTAGAGCCAAGCATTTAAGTTTGACATATGTGATGTGTCTTATTGCATTGATCTTAAATACGTATAGAGACCTTCTCAGATGAGTTTATAAAAGTTCCTTTTGATGCATATTAGTTTTTATAAAAGCGTACTGTACATGATAGCTAGCAGCCTATTGACGACTTCAAAGAGGCCTCAGCTCTCCTTGAATTTGGGGGGAGCTGGACCATACACTTAGGTGACAAGTTGTTCTTATCTATATATATCCTGGACTGGAATCCAGACCTCTCTAAAATGTAAATAGTCCCCAGCTCAGGGGGCAGATTACACACTTTGATGACATCAGACTTCTCCCAATCTAACATGCACAGTCCTTTGAAGTTGAATTTAACAGGTGGTTTAACCCTTATCTGGTTTTCATACAAAACACAGATCCCAGAATTAACCCCACTGGGAAATCACCCGTAACAAACAATTCAGGTCTGTGTGAGTAAGTTGTTATTTATTTTATATTTTGTATTAGCTACCCCTCACTACATCAGAATTCACAATATATAGCATGAATTCAAAGAGGTTCCTACATACTTGGCAACTTTAGAACCTCAAGTGACAAGTGCAGGAAGGGGCGACACAATCGCGCCACTGGGGTCCCGCCCCTAACTACGCAAGACAGCGATTTGCAGGTTCAAGTATTTGGGGGCGGGGTCATTAGGACGCAAATTGCCTAATCCGGGAGGATGCCTGCTCCAGACTCCCCAAAATTTCAGGAGTCTCCCAGACATTCCGGGAAAGTAGACACGTGTGGGTTCCTCTTTCAGTACATTGAATGAATTTCACATTTGTAAAAGTTTTGTTTTATTGCAGCCACTTTTTATTTCCCTGTTTTTTAATACTCATAAATGGAGGAAACAGAATTTTTAATTTAATGCCAAAAATAATAATAATAAACCTGCTTTCTCTTTGGCTGTCTTCATTAATGCAACACCTTCCAATGACTACAAACTGGTTGGTTCATTTTCTGGTGCATTTGTGGGGTTGCGCTAAATACCTGAAGGTAGTTTTATGAACAGTCATGGAAATATTTTTTTTCTTATTTTTTTCTACATATACAGTTAAGAAAATAAAAATATACACTGCAATGTGCTACCAAGATGAAGCTCTATCTGTTTGAAAAATCATTATTTAATTATTATTTACATTTTTTATCATTATTTAAACTTTGCTTTGGAACAATCCCAGAGGAGACCATCACATCTGTAAACCATAAACATTTGGGCAGGTCATGATGGGACAGTGATAACTCTCCAGACATTAAGGAGTTAAATGGACTACTGTCACGTGTGTTTTGTGGAGAGCGCCGCCCACTTGGTCGGGTCCCATGACGTGTCCACCTTACCTCTCCTCCCATGTGACGTTTGGTAGCCACGCCCCTGCCACATCAGACTTTTTTTTTTTAAAACGGGTCACTGAACTTTATTGACAAGTCCTTCCAGCGTCAGTCTGTCTCGGCACGGGTCTTATTGGTCAGCCGAGGCCTCGCGTCACGTGGTAAGGAGGAGGTGACGCTGCGCCGTCAAATCGGAGACATGAACCGGGAGAGTAGCTTCAGGGCCCGTAAGTAATACCCGGATCTGGGGACAGGTGTATCCGTGTCACTTAACTGCAGGTTGTCGTGATCTCTCCTGAGCTTGGTAATGTGAGTGAAGGAGATGTCGGTGTTGTGTGTATGACTGATAATGTGGAAGAGGAGTAACTGGTGGTGGGGGTACACTGAGCCAGGTGGAGAGGGGTAAGTGGGGGTACACTGAGCCAGGAGGGAGAAGGGTAAGTGGGGGTACACTGAGCCAGGAGGGAGAGGGGTAAGTGGGGGTACACTGAGCCAGGAGGGAGAGGGGTAAGTGGGGGTACACTGAGCCAGGAGGGAGAGGGGTAAGTGGGGGTACACTGAGCCAGGAGGGAGAGGGATGATTGGGGGTACACTGAGCCAGGAGGGAGAGGGATGAATGGGGGTACACTAAGCCAGAAGGGAGAGGGATGAATGGGGGTACACTGAGCCAGTAGGGAGAGGGTTGAATGGGGGTACACTGAGCCAGTAGGGAGAGGGATGAATGGGGGTACACTGAGCCAGGAGGGAGAGGGATGATTGGGGGTACACTGAGCCAGGAGGGAGAGGGATGAATGGGGGTACACTGAGCCAGGAGGGAGAGGGATGAATGGGGGTACACTGAGCCAGGAGGGAGAGGGATGAATGGGGGTACACTGAGCCAGGAGGGAGAGGGATGAATGGGGGTACACTGAGCCAGGAGGGAGAGGGATGAATGGGGGTACACTGAGCCAGGAGGGAGAGGGATGAATGGGGGTACACTGGCCAGGGGGGAGTGGGATGAATGGGGGTACACTGAGCCAGGGTGGAGTGGGATGAATGGGGGTACACTGAGCCAGGGGGGAGTGGGATGAATGGGGGTACACTGAGCCAGGAGGGAGAGGGATGCATGGGGGTACACTGAGCCAGGAGGGCGAGCGCTGCCTGGTGATTGGGGGGGTGCTGAGCCAGGATATATATTATGTTTGGTTACTAACAAAGCTGTGCAGGGTGAACCTTTTTGTCCAGGGGCGCACGGAGGATTGTCGGGGGGGGGGGTTTCTCCCCGCCGACCCCCAAAAAAACGAGAGAGAGCTGCTGCTCCATTTCGCCAGCGCTGTCCTATACAGCAGCCGCGGCGCTGTCTAAGAATCATCTGCGGCGGTGCTGTATACAATACAGCACCGCCGCGGACGCTTCTTTGACAGCGTCGCGGCTGCTGTATAGGACAGTGGCCACTTAGCGCAGGGGGGGTTTCTAGAGACTCAGAAATCCCCCCTGCGTGCGCCACTGTTGTCTCCTATATGGCAAAACCAAGTCTGTCTTTTGTTGAGAGTTGTTCACTGCGAGAAGTGGTTTGAAATTGAATTCACTGTTTTTTTTTTTTTTGTAAACTGCTAGTCTAAAGAAAGAGAACCTGTAGGTCTTAAGTTGGTTCGACACAATGAACAATATCCTCTGGGCTGAGTCTGATGTCCAGAGCCTTGTTGTATATTTTAGTGTGTTCTGTTTACTGTACTTGTATTTTCTAGGTAAATTTGCTATGTATTTTAAGCAGCATGTTTTTCTTCAACAGCCTCCAAACGGCGCCTTCGAGGCTCTAACCCGAATATGTCGAGTCCACATCAGCTCTTTGATGACACCAGTGCAGGGGCTGGGCCTCATGGCACGGAGTTCCCCAATCATGGGTCTCCTGCCCTGGGCATTCCTGCTCAGGCTTTCTTATCAGAACCAATGTCCAACTTTGCTATGGCCTATGGGAGCAGCCTGGCTAGCCAGGGCAAGGAGATGGTGGACAAAAATGTGAGTCCTGTTTGACTTGTACTGCATGGCATGTTTTGGGGTGGTATTGACATAAATGACAGGGCTCTTATGTGATGTAACAGTGTTTTATACTGTAAAACTGGTTAATTACATGTATGTTTACTCTTGTATTTATTATTGTAGAATTTATATTTCCTCTTTAAAAATACTAGTAGTCAATATTTTAATTGTCTCTAATCCACTTTTTTTTGCAATATTGGTTCTGTTTCTAGTTGACAATAACCAGTTTTTCTCCTATTTCTCACAGATTGACAGAATTATCCCAGTGAGCAAGCTCAAGTATTATTTTGCAGTTGACACAGTCTATGTTGGGAAAAAGATTGGCCTGCTCTTATTTCCCTACATGCACCATGTAAGCTCCAGATCATGTTATGTCAGGGATATATGGTAGTAAGAGATTGACAAACAATTATGTCCATGCGTTTAACTGATGAGGATGGGCCTATATTTTATTCATATGTGGAGCAGTGGCGGATCCAGGGGGGGTGCAGGTGCTTGCTGCCGGCGGCTGCACACTATGTGCAGGTCCGTTCGGCAGGGACGGTGTGCTGCCCGGCCGCTCTGATTGTGTTTTAAACACAATCAGAGCATCCGGGCAGCACACTGTCCCTGCCTGTCACTGCTGAACGGACCTGCACATAGTATGCAGCCGTCGGCAGCCTCAGATGTCAAAAAGGGGGCGGGGCCTAAATTGCCCCCTCCTAAATCTCCCCGGGTAGAAGTATTCTCTAGATCCGCCCTTGATGTGGAGTGGTAGTGGAATTTTGTCAACATGTGATAAAATATGAGGGATAATTTTTATAGCTTATTGCCATATAGTGTATTCCACTTCATGGGAGGGTTACATATCAGTTACCTTTTTAACAAACGCCCACAAATCCTAAATTAAGAATTTTTACAGGGCTCCCTTGCCTAGTCCCTCTCTCTCTCTTTGTTGATATCACAATCTTCTCCTCTGTCCCTCAAGTCTGCTACATAGGTATCATCCCCGACTCCCTCTTCTCCTTCACTCCACACATTCAGGTCCTCTTCAAATCCTGCTGCTTCCACCTCCGTCATGTATACAAGATCTGCACGTTTCTCACATAGAAGCTACCAAAACTCTTATTCACTCCCTTGTATCCTCAATGCCACTGCCTGCACCCCCCCCCCCCTCCCCAATTACATCTCTAACCTGATTTCTACTACCCACATTCCTTCATGCCCCCTCTGATCTGCTAATGATTGCTGCCTCACTACGTCTACCCATTCCCTCTTCCAGAACGTTGCTCATGCTGCTCACCTGTTGACATATTTTTCATGCCCAATCAGATTAGCTTCTACTCTCCAAGGCTTAAAGTGTGCTCTGAAAACTCATTTCTATATTCTTCAGTCTGCCCAGCCCTGCTCCTAACTCCTTTGTCTCTGCTACCACCTCTACCCCCCGTCTGTGACACCCCATTTGTGTCCTCCCTTCAGGATGTAATCTCTCATGAGCAGGGCTGTCTTTCCTCATGTTGACCTTCTACTATTACATCACCCTGTGTACCTCTAGGCCTGTTTTCTTGAGCCCAGGCCTACTTCACGGTGGACATTACCATCAGTCTTATTCGCTGTACTGTAAATAACTTGGTAATGCAGATCAAGTTATCTGTGTGTGTAATCTGTTAATTAGTAGATGTCTGGTCTTCGTGTTATTTTTAAATCAAACATTTTTTATTGGTTTTTAACACAAAGAAATAAATAACAAACAAAAGAAAACATGGACACAACGATAGATGTTGTAGTTCCACACAGGATTAAACGTACAAAAAAGCCATTTAAATATCCGCTCTTAAATCAGGTTTAGAAAAGTTATTCCAACAATCACATAATTAAATCTGCACAATATATATCTGAATGTTTACTTAGAATACAGTATGCCATAAAACGTATAGCTTAAATATGCATTATCATGTACTATCTACATAACTTAACTCTGCATAAAGATTGTAGTACTATACATCTCGATCCCTGAAGGAGTTTATCCAAACTGGAATACAAATAGAAGTACGCTGCGAGCTTATACAGGTATTAAGTAGATCCCTGCACCCCAACTAGCAGATTCCCACTAGAAATTTATATTGGGACATAGTTTGCTGCCAGCGAACTGACCGCATACCTCGATTTCGCCCACCTTGACCACACCTTATAATATTTTATATTGTCTGTATGTATTACCCAGTATTGTCTTATTAATGTTTGTTTCCAATTGTAAAGCGCTACGGAATTTGCTGGCGCTATATAAATAAATGTTAATGTTGATAATTTTACCACGACACTGATAAGTAAATCGTTTGTCACTCACTGCAGCATTTACCAAAGTTAACTAGGCACCAAAGTCAGGTCCTTCCCGTGCCATCCACATTCTGCCTATTGCAACCTTAGCAACAGCGAATAAATTTGTGACATATCTAGTCGCTGACGTCCCCAGCAATGAATTGACACCTAAACCAAATATACACGTCTTGGGGTATAATAATGGCATCTCTATACACGTGTTTTGGATGCAAGTCACTACCCACAGCCAAAAGTCCCCCCACTACAGGGCAGCTCCAGAGTAGGTGCCAGAAATTAGCGGAGGATTCTCCACATTTTGGACAAATGGAATCTGCTCTTGCATCCATCCGAAGCAGCCTGCAGGGGGAGTAGTGTACACTATGCAAAATATACATCTGGACCTGTCTGTGTCTGGTACATGAGGCAGCTTCGTGAGCACCCCATGTTATTTTTAGTTTAAAATGTATTCTGGATCGTTGCTGTCTGTATATTGTATACTGCTGTAAATTTCACGTACAGTGCTGCAGAAATGTTGTGGTGCTGCTGTAAATAAAAGATAATTTAGGAGGCAATGAATGTTTTTTGCATGACCATAACAATAGTGGTAAATGGTGACCATTTTGGTTTGTGTGTTTTAGGACTGGGAGGTGAGATACCAGCAGGATATACCTGTTGCTCCACGGTTTGATGTCAACGCTCCAGATCTCTACATTCCAGGTGTGTTGAAACTGAAATGCTTTAGTTAACTAATGTGAAACTAATGACTTTGGAGGCATAAGCGTATGGCCGGCCTCTGGAGTGAGTTCCAATATTAAGGCTCTCTCTCTTTCCGCAGTCATGGCGTTCATCACTTACCTTCTGGTAGCTGGGCTGGCACTGGGGACACAGAACAAGTGAGCGAGTTTCGATCTTATAAATGAAGGTCATGTAATAGTAAGATAAATGGTCCCAGAAGCGGTCTAATCTTGTCACAGACCTTTGGAACCATCAGCCATGTGCTCGAGATCCTTACTGCCTCAGTCTATAATGACAATGGAATTACTGCACAGATCCTTGATACAACTAGAGGCTAGATTTACTAAACTGCGGGTTTGAAAAAGTGGAGATGTTGCCTATAGCAACCAATCAGATTCTAGCTATCATTTTGTAGAATGTACTAAATAAATGACAGAGAATCTGATTGGTTGCTGTAGGCAATATCTCCACTTTTTCAAACCCGCAGTTTAGTAAATCTAGTCCCAGGTCTTGTTTTGTGAGCAATGATGGATTGCCTCCCTACTGTGGTGAGAGGGGAGCCGATGGTCTGGTAATGGAGCACAGCATGTTAATAGGGAGCTTTCAAAAGTCCTTTGTAAACCATGAACCTAAGCTTAGAGGACCTTGCAAACCATTTCTTATGTAGAAATTGTTTATTGTCACTAGGTGTCACCCTAAATCTACCTAAATTGCTTTGACTATCTCATAGGCTTTTGGATGCTAATCTCTCATGATGCATTTGTATTCTGTGCTCTCTAATTGCTTTTATTTCCATTCTCAGCTTTAGCCCAGAGATGCTGGGCATGCAGGCCAGCTCTGCCCTGGCCTGGCTTATAGTGGAGGTGTTTGCTATCCTGCTTAGTCTCTACCTAGTGACTGTAAATACTGACCTCACCACGGTGGATCTTGTAGCATTTTCTGGCTACAAATATGTGGGGTGAGTACAAAGTTTGAGGAGAGTAGTACCCCAGTGAGTGTGTTTATGAATTTAACGCTTCTCTTTGTTTAACTCTTACCCAGAATGATCTGGGGAGTTCTCTCCGGCCTCCTTTTTGGGAAGACTGTATACTACGTGGTCCTCAGCTGGTGTTGTATCTCTGTAGCCTTTTTCATGGTGAGTTTGTGCCAGCTATTGACTCCTTCACGTACAGCAGAATACACTGCCCCAACCACAGTGCTTTCCAGAACTATGTTGACATCTATTGTGTCTTTGTCCCAGATCCGGACCCTGCGGTTGAAGATCTTGTCAGAAGCTGCAGCAGAAGGGGTTCTTGTGCGCGGGGCCAGGAACCAACTGCGAATGTACCTGACCATGGCCATCGCTGCAGTGCAGCCTCTCTTCATGTACTGGCTGACGTATCACCTGGTGAGATGATTCCATAACTGGCGTCTAGGTGTGTCCTGAGGACAGAGGTGTCAATGTCGGATTTCATCTCTAGGTCTAGATTACTTCTCACACCCTGAAACGGTCGTCTCTCTTCACTGTCTTTGTACTGTTTTCTGTGCATGGACCTTCTTGCCTGGACATTAATTGTAATGGGATCCCAAGTCCAACTCTTTCTCTAGAAACCTCTATTGCTGGAACATCTCCATGACGTGCGCCACTGGATGACTTGTTCTGGAGCTGATGATGTGCTGTTTACAACTGCAGCCTGGGGGAGTTTTGCCTAGTGCTGATGTGGAGCCCGCTTGTCTACATTTGTGCAGCTGCCTATTGTCTCTAAGGATCTCCAATATATGGTTGATCTTCGTTCTTGAAGGATGGGCCACAAGTATTGGGAAACCGAATAAACAAAACTAAAAAAAAAACCAAGCATCTAACCTTTTATGCTTTATATTCAAAAACTTCTTATAATGCTTCCCCATTTTTTATTTGTGGTTGAACACTTAGGTGTTTGCACTTATTGGGAGTTTCATTATGAATGCATCCTTTTGTACTTTATCTGTACATGTAATTCCCCCACCACACCGAGACCCTGAACGTTACTGGACACTCAGATAAACTATTCATTTGCATTAAGTTATGAGTTTACTTCATTTTGGGTAATGTGGTGGTCAAACTCCCCAGGACTGTTTATGAAATTCAGGGTGGTTCTGTTTGGTCTTTGCCTTATTTAACCCATTCTGCAACCCAGGGGAGCTACATGTAAGCCAAGCTTTCAGATGAATATATTTGGTTCCTCCTGCTGCTGTGTGCTGTAGCTTGGGATCCCTGTTATTGTATGATGTGTGGCTGTGAGTGTTTCTTTAAAGGTATCATAGGGCAGCAATGTAATCTGACAGCGTATGCTCGGATAAAAACTCCATACACAACTCTGTATTTTTATTTTTGGTTTACAGTCTGTATCTCATCAGCGCATTAAATTAATAATTTTCCAGTGTTGAATATTTATTTCCAAATTTTATATTTATTTACTTTTTCCCTATAGGAGAATGTAATTGAAACCTTGCTATCTGTTCCTGTACTCTCCTTTCACCCCTGTGTTGGCTCTGTATCACCTGCATTTTGCCACTTTCTTTAAATGGATGTCAGATCTTCTGAAGTCTATCTGCCAATGTACCGTCTTCTAGGCTGTCTGCGGGATCCCATGCTGCCAGCTTGCCTCCTCTTGTGAAGGCAGTGTGCTTGCTCTTATTCTGTAACCCCATGGTGCGCTGGCCTCACTCATTGACATAAAGGTGAGTTTTATGCAGGTATAATAAAGTAGGAAAGCAGATGTTGAAGACCCTTAATGTGTTGCAAATTTTGTTCTTAGTATACAACCTGCAGTTGGCTGAACTGTGTTTGCATCTAATGTGCCTTGGTCTTCTGTGTGCTTGATCCTATTCTGCCAGTCTCCCTCTAGAAGCGGACTGCTTGTTCTTCTCTTGGACATTTGCAGGGTCTGGGCTACTTGATGGTCGGTTCACTCTTCAGTGCTATTTGTTTGTTTGTTTTTTTTCTTAAATGTTTTGTTAGCCCTTTGACAATCCTATAGAAATATACTGTGTGGCAAAACATGCTATGTTTGGGACAATGCTCAGCTAAGAGATCTCGCTGTAATACAGAAATGATGCCTTGTAGATCCTATGAATTATGGGAGTGGACACTCCGTGTCTTTTGTTAAAGCTTAGATACAGTCCGAGGTGCAGTTCATTGTAGGGTGAAGGAGAATACAAGGCTTCATGAGAGATTGTGATTTTTTTTTTTTTTTTTTTTTTCAATTCTAGTTGGGGAAATTCTCAAACTATTAGTTTGCAAATAACCAGTTGCAGATTAATGACCTGGAAGTTATAGGTGCAGACTGGATATGAAAATCAGGCTTTGTCTGTAGTGGACGTCTCTCACTCCTCTCGCATATGTTGCTTTGTACCTGGTTTGGGGACAGATACCCCCTATTAGACCTTAGTTTGAAAAAATGCATGAAAGGAAAACTCCATCTAACTCTTAATTTACTTTTAGGTGGCATTAAGTATGGTAAGCTAACATACAGAGTGTTACATACTCGGTCGTCACTTTGTTAGGTACACCTTGCTAGTACTGGGTAGAACCCCGTTTGCCACCAGACCAGACTGTATTATTTGTGGCATGGACTCAACAAGGTGCTGGGAACATTCCTTAGAGATTCTGGTCCATGTTGATATGACACATTTGCTGCAGATTTGTCGGCTGCACGTTCCTGCTGCTAATCTCCCATTGTACCACATCCCAATGGGTGATCTATAAGGCTGGGCACCCACTACAGGTTTTTCACCTGATTATTGTGCCAGTCACATGATAAATGACCGTTAGGTCTGATATCACATTAGTGTGTACACTCGCACACTCATGTTTCATCATGCCAAAGCACGTAGTATTGTTGGATTTTATAAATTAACTAAAAGGCTCTGTAAACGCTGTTGTGCCAATTCTGCAGTGTGTATGCACTCACGGCCAGCACTGTAGGCAGATCTCCACAGAGTTTAGAGTTACGATCTTTTCAGCCGATGGTTATGACAGATGAAGAGCACAGAGCTGAAGGTCAGATGTGTGTAGCCGTTGGTAAAACAATATAACATCTGGTACCCAGCACTAGATTGAGATCTGGTGACTGGAGGCCATTATTAAAGTACACTGACCTCACTTCCATGTTTGTGGAACCACCATGAGTTGTGTGCTTTGTGATATGGTGTTGCTGCACCATTAGAAAATGGGCAGTCTGTTGCCATAAAGGGATGCACATACTTGGGTAGGTTGTGGCATTTAAACAATTGCTATCAAGAGGTCTAATGTGTGCCAAGAAAACGTACCCCACACCATTGCATCAGCGTGCATCGTTGGCACAAGGCAGGATGGATCCATGGTTTGTTGTTTATGCAAAAACCCTACAATCTGCATGTTGTAGCAGAAAGCAAGATTCATCAGACTAGGCCATGTTTTTCCAATCTTCAATTGTTCAATTTTGGTAAGCCTGTGCCCACCATAACCTCACTTCTCCTGCTCTTAGCTGATAGGAGAACCCCATGTGGTCTTCTGCTGCTGCAGCCCATCCATTGTACAGTCAGAGATGCTCCTCGGCGTAGACCTGTTGTAACACCTGGATATTTGAGTTGTCGTCTTTCTGTCATCTTGAACCAGTCTGGCCATTCTCCTCTCACCTCTCTCATTAACAAGGAGTTTCACATGCAGAACTGCCGCTCACTATATGTTCTTTGTTGTGTGCATCATTCTCTGGAAACTCTCTAGAGACTTGTTATGTGTGAAAATCCTGGGAGATCAGCAGTTTCTGAGATACTCAGACCACCCTGTATGCTACCAACAATCATTCTACATTAAGTCACTTGTATCACATTTTTTCCCCATTCTGGTGTTTGGTCTGAACATCAACTGAACCTCTTGACCATGTCTGCATGCTTTTATACATTAAGTTGCTGCCACATGGATGACTGGTTATATATTTGCATTAACAAGCAGGTGTACCTAATAAAGTGGCCACTGACTGTATATACTTCTAAAGGCCTGCTAACTGTGTATGTTTTCCATGCATTCCCTCTAATAAATCCAATTACTATGCTTCAGCCAGATGTGGCTAACATGGAAAGGTATTCTGATCCAACCTGCCCAGAATTGAGGTATAATGGCACATAATTGCCATTAAAGTATATGGATAATTTCCATTGCAGTTAGATTATACAGGATCACTGTCTCGCCATGTGTGGGCAGATTGCTAACATGCACTTACATTCCAATTGTCTTGTAACGTGTGGCCGGAAGGAGGACTGGAACGATGTGTAATGCTGCACTACACAATGTGGTATCGGCAGACGAGAAGGGGTTGTACACCCTCCTGTGTATAACCCTACTCTGTAAACACCAGGCTCTGCTGCTGAGAGTGATTGATGGAAGAGGTGATAGATCTTGGTGGTGCTGTAAGACGACTTATAATTGGTTATGAGCAGCATGCATCCAGAGTCTTCTGCTACTGTCACTAAACACCTCCGGCACTTTGCAGCAGTCTCCCCTTTTAGTATTAATGTGGTGTTTTTTTTCTTTTGAATTGCCAAAGAGCGTATGCAGAGAGAGTTTTGTATTTCTCACCTGTTAATACAAGGTAATATAATCACAGATTGGGCAGCCGTCTCCTTCTATAGTAAACAGTGACCAACTTGCACAGCTCGCGTTAATAAGAGCTCCCGTAGCGCTACTTGTTACCAAAGAGCTCCAGATATGTGGGCAGCACAGTGGTCTAGTGGTTAGCACTTCTGCCTCACAGCACTGGGGTCATGAGTTCAATTCCCGACCATGGCCTTATCTGCGTGGAGTTTGTATGTTCTCCCTGGGTTTCCTCCGGGTGCGCCGGTTTCCTCCCACACTCCAAAAACATACTGGTAGGTTAATTGGCTGCTATCAAAATTGACCCTAGTCTCTCCCTGTCTGTCTCCCTCTATGTGTGTGTGTGTGTGTGTGTGTGTGTGTCTATATTAGGGAATTTAGACTGTAAGCTCCAGTGGGGGCAGGGACTGATGTGAATGGGTTCTCTGTACAGCGCTGCGGAATTAGTGGCGCTATATAAAATAAATGATAATGATATGGAATATGTCAATCAGTTATCTACTAGAGCCAGACGGATCCTATGCCTCCTGGCCCATTTAGGAGATCCTTGCCTGCAGTTGGGGAAATGGAAGATGTGGAGCCGCCGCTACTTGCCCATTGAACTGCCATTTCTAAACATTACGTTTGTTTTATTTTAGTTGTCAGTGGACACTCATTTTAATATTATTTAGAGCAGTATATTCCAAGTATCGTCTGACCAAGGACTTCTAGAGAGACAAGATTGCATTATCACATGTGATTCTATACCTCCTGTATAGACGTTAGATTATACTGCCTATAAAGAGCAAAGATTATATTGTCATCTTGTGCTTCCATATATATATATATATATATATATATATATATATATATATATGATATATAATCTTTTATGTGGCTGTCATTGCATTGATTACTGGTCCACAATCTGTGTTCCACTGTTAAACCTTCTACCTGCTCCCTCAAGGATTTGCAAAGTATAAAACATATAATCTGCATTAGTTTATTTCTGCAACACAAATACACAACTTTTCTTTTGATTAATTATCAGATGTTAGAAGGTGCCACATAACACACTTCATGTTCCTAAATGCTCAGAATACTCCTGACTTGTCATGTCACTACTACAAGGAGGTAATGCCCGTACACAACATATACTCCACAAGTGTTGCTACAGTTTGTGGAGAACTGAAATATAAACACTTGTCACCTACATAACATGGAGGCGGCCATTTTGTGGGCTGTACCAGGATCCAGCTTATCAATTCATTTGGAACTTGTGACATTACTGAGGCATGAGGAGTTTTGTGCCTCACGCCTCAGTGCTGGCACTAGTTCCTAGTGCATTGATGGGCTGCATTCTCATGAATATAGCCCACTAAATGGCTGTATCCTCTGTACGACGGAGATGGGGACACTGATGGACATACAGGACGGCTTCAATATCTTGAATAAAAAAAATAAAATAATAGCAAATACTTCAGCAGCTGGTGAAATAAATGTAAACTAATCACATCCGACCCAGAAGCCTCAGCGCTCAGGAAACAGGATGTGCAAAGAAAAATTGCTTCCCTCAGCTGCTGGGAAATGACATCTCTACATAAGGTATTATTGTGACGGTTACATTGCAGTTCTCAGATTAGTGTTTTTTGTCAGATTTTTCTTTTTTCTCTTTCTTTTCCTTCTTATCTTTCTTGTCTTTAGGTGTTTTGTCCTTATTTAACTTCTTATCCTTCTTCTTGTGTTCATGGCTTTTCCCGTGTGCCTGTGGAAATAGAACATTAGACTGGATTAGTCCTATAACTGGAGAGCTGGGAAGGAGAGGCCCTGCTCCCACTTCTGTCACCGAATCGTTTGTCGGATATGATTACAGTGTAGTACCTCTAGTAGCCTGTATGTGGCGATCTACTTGTGCCTTTGTGATCCCATACAGTATGTCTTCTCGAGACCTTAGCTGAGGGCACTGTACACCACTGTGCACACCCATATAAATATAGGTGTGCACACTAATACACAGCCGAATTTCTGTTCCGCAGCTTCTTAACGAAACAGATTTCCTCCTATGTGGAACTGATGATATCTGGTGTGTGCTAACAGCTGGGAGATAAATTTACTAAACTGCGGGTTTAAAAAAGTGGAGATGTTGCCTATAGCAACCAATCAGATTCTAGCTATCATTTTGTAGACTGTACTAAATAAATTATAACTAGAATCTGGTTGCTATAGGCAACAGCTCCACTTTTTCAAACCTGCAGTTTATACCCCCAGAGGTGAGTTACACATAAGAAAACAGCTGTCTACATAGGTTTGTGTTAATAAATGTATTTAATGTGCATGTATATAATAGGTACTGGGGCCACCGCTGTTTGGCACTATTAGAACTTGGGCCACTGCAGTGCACAGTATGGCTCTATAGGTTTCCCTGGGTGCACACCCTAATGAAATGTGCTGTTCCTGTCTATGCATATAGTATATATCATCTGGAGACGTCAGGCTGAGGGAATATATCTCGGACACTAGCATAAGCATAAGTTTATAAGATTAACATAAGTAGTGGATCTGCTGGACCTTCACTTACCTTTCCTTCACAGTCACTTCCACTTGAGCTGCTGGAATCACTGGAGCTGCTTGAATGTTTGTGCTCCCCCTGTGATAAGACAAAACAAATAAAAAAAAAAACACCCTAAATTTAACATTGTACATTAGGATTTTTTTCCACTGTTTTTTTTTTAAATATGTTTTTTAATATTTACTTTCCGAAATGTGCACAATTATACAATGTACCTCCTATTGTGTGTAAATGTGTTCAAGGTACCCACTAATATGAAGAAATGTGTGTGAAGCCGCTTCGTGTGCATTTAAATATTTTAACAAATACTTCTCAGCATTAGTTTTGCATAAGTTTATATCATACAAAAATGATTATCAGTGATTTATGCACTGTCCCGGTTCCCCAACTTTAAATGTTGGAAAATATGTGATTTTAATTGTTTTCATGAAATAGGCCCATTTATTAATATGTTTCAGTTAGCTTTGAGTAATATGTATTTAATAGACTGAAGAAGCCCTTGAATCTCTCTGTGATAGTGCTTGAGGTACATGTACCATGGGTTGAGAACATAGGCTGCAGATAACAATCTGGACCTTTCAGTAGAGCAATATAGGCATCTGCCTAGAGGCTCCGTCACACAAGGTAAAGCCACGTATCTTTCACAGGTTCTGTGACTCAGAACTCCGCTAAGCTGACAGTTCTGTATTCTGCAGCCTTGGTTTTCATAGTGAGGCCATAGAATGTTTGATTGTTTTACTATTCTTGCCCGCAGGGATGACTGAAGCTTACTGTACCTTGTGTCCCTTGCAATGTTCTCCTCCATGTCCATGCCCATGGCCCCCACCAGCTTTATGGCAGTGCTTCTCACCATCCTTTTTTGCCCCCTCGCATTTCTTTGAATCAACTGTTGGAGAGAGACCCATAAGATTTAATGTCTCCAGTTTCTCTATGGTCCCTTTAAATATAATTTATAACACCTTCCTGTAGTGACGTATGGGTATTTCACGTGACACCACCATGGTATTGCCGTACGGTGGACTAAAATGCTTCTATATGTGAGCTGCTAAATAACAGACAAATGGAAGGTTCCATCAAGATCATCAGACAATACCCATATAATTATATGTAGACACCACTGTGTGTGTGTATTGATAACCAGCAGTTTTAATGCTACCATTAGTATTAGTTAAGACTTAAATGAGCGCACCATTGTTAATCTACATATTCTGCCTTGATACAACTGATCTGAGTAAAATTAGTCCTGTTAAAAGATATTCATGTGATTTTCATCCGGAACTGTTTAGGGGAATCTGTTCAGCTAATTTTAAATATGTACTTCATTGATTGAAACTTTGGCATAATCATCACCATTTATTTATATAGCGCCACTAATTCCGCAGCGCTGTACAGAGAACTCACTCACATCAGTCCCTGCCCCATTGGAGCTTACAGTCTACATTCCCTAACATACACACACACACACACACACACACACACACACACACAGACTAGGGACAATTTTGTTAGCAGCCAATTAACCTACCAGTATGTTTTTGGAGTGTGGGAGGAAACCAGAGCACCCGGAGGACACCCACGCAAACACGGGGAGAACATACAGACTCCTCACAGATAAGGCCATGGTCAGGAATTGAACTCCTAACCCCAGTGCTGTAAGGCAGAAGTGTTAACCACTACGCCACCGTGCTGCCCGCGCATAATGTATGTAATCCTAGGTGAAAAGTCATTTAAATTTACACTCGTTTTATTTTTTGCTGGGGAGGGGGTTGTGGTCGTTCTTTCAGATTTTGACAGAACCTTAACTGTGATTTTAACAAGTTTCCTCTACAGTATACATATGTTGTGCTGATTCCTTTTCAAAACCATACTACAGTCACAGCATAGTGATCTGCTGATACATTGCAGGTACCAAGCTACCTCTCTGCTCAGGGCTAGATTGATATATGTATAGATTAGGTTACAATGTCCCAGGCCTAGGGTGCCAGAATCAGAGTTGCGGCTGAATACGGTGTACTGAGATTACGCACTTTACATGCCCGTGGAATAGGGTCCACAAGTGGCCTAGAACCTGCCACTGAGGACATATTTGTGGATGTAAGAAATTGATGCAGCATCTGTGACTGGATTTAAAGTCTCTACCTGCTTGTGGCATAAAGCTGTCTCCTTGCTGTAACACCTGAATAATAAAGAGTTACTCAAGGAAGAAACTAACTTTTAATGCTACCCCTGAAATAGTGGGTGCAGCTCAGAAATTACCACGTTTGGCAGTGGACAATCACCTTAGAGCGATAACATCCAAAGTCCACACAAGTATTAGATCATATAATACAGTAGTTAGTGTACAATGTTCTGCCCAACGCAAATCATTCCGGATCCCTTATCACGCAGTTACGTCTATCTGCCCATGGCAGCTGATTGACAAGTGTTTACAGTGCATGAAATATATCCTGTTACCGCAGATCTTTAAGTAAAAGAGACTTTTTCTATCATATGAGGTAGATAATGTGGTACAAAATTCAAACTGTCGGGATAATCGTGGCCAAATGAGGGTGTGAAATAACGTTGTGCAATATGGGTTTCTCAATTTTTGTACACTGCCCCTTCTTACATTCATTTTTGTTGTTCTCCACTATGCCTGTCTGTTGATGACTAGTGTGCAGCCAGTATTAGCTGCAAGCACAACGCAAAAACCTTTTATAAGAGACCTTTTGAACAATAACATCTTTATAAATCATCTCCTACTTGGGTTCATCGAGCAGCATTCCCAGTTTTCAAGAGAAACCAAAATGTTGAAAGTTCTTTGTCCCTTCAGCTCTCATGGCATTTCCATGATTGCCTCACTGGCTTATTTTTGTCGATTTTTTTTATTTTTTATTATTATTATTATTGGAAGGGGGGTTGGAGGACGTTCAAAGGCAGTTGGAATTACCCCATTACAAGAAATACTGCGCAAAAATGAAGACAGCCCACCAAAAACTACAGTTCCACTTTTGACCACTAGGTGGTGCTTTTGCATTCAAACCTCGTATCTAAATTACAATGTGGTTTGTAAATGATACTTGGCCGGGGATCATATTATATACTATATTGCTGCGTGTATTATAGGAATAAAATGTACGTCGAAAAATGGTTATATTACAAAATATTTTACATTTGAATTGCCCCTTCCAAATGCCCATATTTTCCCTTGCACCACACAGGACATGTTTGCTTATTGTGAGATACTAACTCATTATTCCTATCCATAATAGTCTGATGTCATAAACAAGCTGGATGTGCAGCTGTTATTGTGGACCAGGCTGCCTCTACCTGAGCGCTGATCTTGCAGCCATCAGCCAGATGATAGAGCTGATTGCATAGAAATGGTGGCAGTGGGGGATTACCTCCCACCCGTCCCTTTAACCATGCACCTGCCATTAGAACACTGCAATGTTCTATGTATAATAAATAATAATTACAGGGGCTGCAAGACTGGTGTTCTATGTACACAACCTTCCTGCCCGTTATCTCATATGGTGAAGAGGGTAATATAAATGCTGGGATTGCATCATGACCTTGATCAATATTAAAAGACAGCTATGGTGCCGGTCTGCCTATGAGAAGCAGAAACATGATAGAGGGCAGACAATGTATTTGCAGGACCCTAGTGATACATATGGATCAGGTAAGATGTGACCAATTGGATCACATACAGTGAGATCACAGGATCCCTATCCTTACCTTTGTCCATGACTGTGATGATGAGGAGTGAAGGTCTGCCTGGCTCTGTGTCCTGTGTTCAGCTGCTGGTCCTGGCAGATGTACCTGCCTGTATTTATACCCTGTGGTAGGGTGGGGCAGCCGTCACCCAGGCTATTCAGGGATAGGTGTGCCCTGGACTCTAGAATCTTTATCTCCAGCAGCTGGAGGAGGTGACATGCAGAATACAGCCCTGTGCCTGCAGGCTGCCACTTACAGCCTGGCTAAAAATATCCAGTTACAGAACAAGTATTGTGCATGTGTGTCTAGTTCCAGCCAGACGAAATATTTTTGTTGCAGGGAACCTAGAATTATCTGGCATTTTTTTTGAGGGTTTCACAAGACTTTGTACACTGAACAGGAACAGGATGCAGATTGTCAGACTAAGCCTGGCCACACATGCATCCATTGAACTGATGCATTTCTGTGCAGTCGCATCAATATACATTAATTGAGGGACACACATGACTATCCAAACCTTTGCACTCTGAATTATTAATCAAAGTGTTAAGTCAAAAGATAAGACAAGCTGGACGTAGCTCATAGCAAAAGAGCACATACAACAAGAGCCATGGGGACTTCTTAGGCAGAGAAGGAATCTGTCTCTATGGAAACGTTATGTAAGGCTACAGTCTGGTCCTCCAGATATACATTCACCAAACACTGTTGTATTAATGTGTAACTTCAGCAGATGCCAAGTTTGGAAGGAGGGTGTTAAGTGCGGTAATATGACTTAAAAAAATAAATAAATATATATATATATATATATATTTAGATATTATGGGCTTGATTCATTAAGGAAAGTGAGGGAAAAAAAATGAGTAAGTTTTCTCCTGGACCAAACATGTCACGGTGCAAGGGGTGCATATTAGTTTATTATTTTGCACCAGGGCCCTCTTAACCACATTATGGGCCCCCGGGCAAAGCAGTGCACCAGGGCCCCTACATATATGTAGTGTGTGTGTGTGAAAAGAAAGTGATATATATATATATATATATATATATATATATATATATATATATATATAAAATCACTTTTTTCCAGTCGTCAGCGTCCCTTGAAATAAAAAAAACAACCTGCTGCTGCTGAATGCTGTTTTCGTATAGGGGACTCCTCCGTGCTGCACTCCGCAATGGATGTCGGGCGTGATGACATGCACTGCGAGCGCCGCACGGAGGAGACCAGGGTTGGAGCCGGATCGCCAGCTGACCGCAAGGTAAGTATTTTCTTTCTTTTTTTCTGGCAAGATTTTTTTTTTCAGCGCTGCCTCGGACGGGGCCCCTGGGCTGCAGGGCCCCCGAATACCTGCCCATTGTGCCCAATGGGAGAGACGGCCCTGTTTTGCACATAGGTTAAATACTGGTTGTTTTTTTTATAAAGCACAAAAATACTTCATAGCTTTATTTTTACACTGAAATTTAAAGTTGATCTAGGACATGCCTTACCCCAACTATAAATCTGTCCCCACTTTTTAAATTTACCTCCCCTTTAACATGGCTTTGTACAAAGTTACTAATTCTTTTCCTTTCCTTTCCTTAATGAATCGGGCCCTATATGTTAAAGTTGAACGCATGAAGCTTCAGTTAAATTGTATAATGGGGCAGCTTTGGCATCCCCCCATAGTGTATACAGTCATGGAGCAGGAGGAGAAGGCCGCAGGTTATTGCTAAGCCGGTTTCCTTTACTCCTCCCTGGCTGCCCACCCTAAGGTTTTGTTGTTGTTTCTAATATGGTATTAAGATCTCTTACAGCTTGGGGAAAACTAGAAGACACAGAGAGAAGGGTGGCCCTTTATACCCTCCATGTTTGTCTTCTTTCTTGTCCTGACTCATGCAAGGGGGGATTAATCCCACAATGTATGCTGTCACGGAGGACTAAAGGATACCAGTGTAACAGGTAATACATAGCCTGCCATTTCTGTAAATGTCAGGCCCTGCTTCTGAGAGTGGTTGATGTCAGGACTTTGAAAGAGATGTTAATATGAGGTAATATAATCACACATTGGGCGTCTTTTTTTTTTTTTCCATCTACAGTAAACAGCGACCAACTTGAACAGTCTGTCCTCATTGTTTCCATACTATGTGTTAACAAAGGACTCCAGTCATAGAATATCTCAGTTACCCACTGCTCATCTAGAACAGCCACAGTGATCACATAGAGGAAAGATTATATTGTCACTATGTGATTCTATATCTCCTGTATAGATGTAAGAATATTCTGTGTGATTCTATACTGTCTATATAGAGCGAAGATTATATTGTCACCATGTAATTCTATACGTCCTGTATAGGTGTAAGAATATTCTCTGTGATGCTATACTGTCTATATAGAGCAAAGATTATATTGTCACCATGTGATTCTATACGTCCCGTACAGATGTAAGAATATTCTCTGTGTGATTCTATACTGTCTATATAGAGCAAATATTATATTGTCACCATGTGATTCTATACGTCCCGTACAGATGTAAGAATATTCTCTGTGTGATTCTATACTGTCTATATAGAGCAAATATTGTATTGTCACCATGTGATTCCATAGGTCCCATATAGATGTAAGAATATTCTCTGTGTGATTCTATACTGTCTATATAGAGCAAATATTATATTGTCACCATGTGATTCCATAGGTCCTGTATAGATGTAAGAATATTCTGTGTGATTCTATACTGTCTATATAGAGGAAAGATTATATTGTCACCATGTGATTCCATAGGTCCCATATAGATGTAAGAATATTCTGTGTGATTCTATACTGTCTATATAGAGCAAAGATTATATTGTCACCATGTGATTCCATAGGTCCTGTATAGATGTAAGAATATTCTCTGTGTGATTCTATACTGTCTATATAGAGGAAAGATTATATTGTCACCATGTGATTCTATACGTCCCGTACAGATGTAAGAATATTCTCTGTGTGATTCTATACTGTCTATATAGAGGAAAGATTATATTGTCACTATGTGATTCTATATCTCCTGTATAGATGTAAGAATATTCTGTGTGATTCTATACTGTCTATATAGAGCGAAGATTATATTGTCACCATGTAATTCTATACGTCCTGTATAGGTGTAAGAATATTCTCTGTGATTCTATACTGTCTATATAGAGCAAAGATTATATTGTCACCATGTGATTCTATACGTCCCGTACAGATGTAAGAATATTCTCTGTGTGATTCTATACTGTCTATATAGAGCAAATATTATATTGTCACCATGTGATTCTATACGTCCCGTACAGATGTAAGAATATTCTCTGTGTGATTCTATACTGTCTATATAGAGCAAATATTGTATTGTCACCATGTGATTCCATAGGTCCCATATAGATGTAAGAATATTCTCTGTGTGATTCTATACTGTCTATATAGAGCAAATATTATATTGTCACCATGTGATTCCATAGGTCCTGTATAGATGTAAGAATATTCTGTGTGATTCTATACTGTCTATATAGAGGAAAGATTATATTGTCAGCATAATAATCTAGTATGTGGCTGCCATTGCATTGATTACTGTTCCACAATTTCGTACTTGCCAACTTTTCCTCTTTGGCTTCAGGGAGATCCCGTGGGAGGTGGGCGTGTGGGGGCGGGGCTTTACAAATTGCATCATTAGGCGCTAAGATGACGCGATATTTGCGTCATTAAGCCCTGCCCCCCGCCACTTATCTATTGCAAGGGCAAGAACCGGGAGGTTGCTCTGCTCTCCCGGGAGGTCTCCCAGAAATGTGGGAGTCTCCCGGACATTCCGGGAGAGTAGGCAACTATGCGTTAAAGAAAAGCAGCTAATGAATCTCTAGAGACTGTAGTATCTTTTACATTTCTGTCTCCATTACTGAAGTCATGTTGCCTTACCTGTCAGTCTTTGATTAAATCTTGGTGTACATGAAAATGGCCACCTCCATAGGCATCAATACATGGACACAGGACACAATTTCTGAACTGTGTCATCATGCCACAGATGGCGAAGCCAACCACGTCTTGTACTGGCTCAGCATCAGGGAGAATGCCAGACTCTTCAGGGAGTGAGAGATTACCCCTATTTCAGGGAGTCTCCCTGACATTCAGGGAGAGTTGGCAAGTATGCACAATCTGTGTTCCACTTTTAAACCTTATACCTGCTCCATCAAGGATTTACTCAGTATAAAACATATAATCTGCATTAGTTTATTTCTGCAACACAAATACACAACACAAATACACAACTTTTCTGTTGATTAATTATTAGATGTTAGAAGGTGACTCCCCCACATAACACACTTCATGTTCCTAAATGCTCAGAATACTCCTGACTTGTCATGTCACTACTACAAGGAGGTAATGCCCGTACACAATACATACTCCACAAGTGTTGCTGCAGTTTGTTTTAGAACAGAAAGATAAACACTTGTCACCTAGATAACATGGAGGCGGCCATTTTGTGGGCTGTACCAGGATCCAGCTTATCAATTCATTTGGAGCTTGTGACATTACTGAGGCATGAGGAGTTTTGTGCCTCACGCCTCAGTGCTGGCACTAGTTCCTAGTGCATTGAAGGGCTGCATTCTCATGAATATAGCCCACTAACTGGCGGCCTCCTCTGTACGACGGAGATTGGGACACTGACGGACATACAGGAAGGCTTCAATATCTTGAATAAAAAAATAATAGGAAATACTTCAGCAGCTGGTGAAATAAATGTAAACTAATCACATCCGACCCAGAAGCCTCAGCGCTCAGGAAACAGGATGTGCAAAGAAAAATTGCTTCCCTCAGCTGCTGGGAAATGACATCTCTACATAAGGTATTATTGTGACGGTTACATTGCAGTTCTCAGACTAGTGGTTTTTGTCAGATTTTTCTTTTTTCTCTTTCTTCTCTTTCTTGTCTTTAAGGTGTTTTGTCCTTATTCAGCTTCTTTTCCTTCTTGTTTTAATGGCATTCCCCCTGTCCCTGCGGAGATGGAACATTAGACTGGATTAGTCCTATAACTGGAGAGCTGGGAAGGAGAGGCCTTGCTCCCACTTCTGTCACCGAATCGTTTGTCAGATATTATTACAGTGCAATACCTCTAATAGCCTGTAGGTGGCCATCTACTTGTGTTTGAGACTTTAGGTGAGGGCACTGTACACCACAATCCCATATAGTCATAGGCGTGCACACGGGTTGTGTGCCCAGGCACACCCTAATGCACACAGCCGAATTTCTGTGCCAGAGAACAGAGCTGCTGCTCATGCCTAGCCACAGCAGATCCTCCCACGTTCCCATGTGGAACTGAAGGCATCTGGTGTGTGCTGACTCCAGATGTGAGTTACATATAGGAGAACAGAGCTGTCTACATATGTTTGTATTCATATATGTGTTTACTGTATATATGTGTGTATGGTGCGCGTGTGCATAATAGGAACTGGCTGCACTACTGTGTGGCATATTATGAACTGGCTACACTACTGCAGAGCCGTAACTTCTAATTCTAGCGCCTGGGGCGAGAAAGACAAACGCCGCCCCCCTAGCCCTCAATTTTAACCAAATTAACCTAAAATATTCCAAAATTGCGCCCCCTTCAGCGTTGTGCCCTGGGCGGCCGCCCCTGTTGCACAGCCCTAGTTACCGTCCTGCACTACTGTGTGGTATAATATGAACTGGGGGCACTACTGTGTGGTATAATACGATCTGGTGGCAATACTACGTGGCATATTATGAACTAGAGGCACTACTGTGTGGTATAATACGATCTGGTGGTAGACGCACCCCTCCGGCGGCTAGCTGCTGTGCACAGTGTGCCCCTATAGGTTTCCCTGGGTGCACACCCTAATGAAATGTGCTGCTCATGTCTATGCATATAGTATATATCATCTGAAGACGTACAGCTCAGACACTAGCAACACAACAGTGAGTCTCAAGGTACATTAGTGACCACATGGAGTGATGTAAGAAATCTCTGGAAGTGAGGTACTGAATCTCTAGAAGTAAGCGGTGAATCTTATGGTAAAACAATAAATATCTGAGTGATGTAATGAATCTCCGAGTAAATCTCTGGATGTGATGTGATTTAATGTCCCTGTGTTAGTGGTGAAATACGGACACCTCCGTAGTGAAGTTGTGAATATGCTGAACTTATATTTACCTTTCCTTCACAGCCGGAGCTGCCTGAATGTTTTTTCTCCCCCTGTGATAAAACAAACAAAAAAAATAAAATAAAAATGTAACATTGTACATTAGAATTTCTCAACCTGTTCTTTAAATAGCACCGAATTGTTTGACGTATATGATTATAGTGCAATACCTCTAGCAGCCTGTAGGTGGCAATCTACTTGTGTTTGAGACCTTAACTGAGGGCACTGTACACCACAATCATAGTTGCCAATTCCGCTTATAACAAGCGGAATTGGGCTTCTTTTTTTCCAGAGTTGTGGCTTTTTTTAAGGCTGCCGTTTGTTGCTTCTTTTTGGGCTTGGACGCACTGCCCACACATGGTCTCCTCAGACTGCATATATTTTTTTCTTCTTTGGTTTGTTTACATTTAGTGATTGGGGCAGTCACATGTTTTGTTTTATGGGCAGGTGCAGCGATATTCTTCCAATAAAGTGGCATTTTTGTTTGTTGTGGGCGGAGTCAGAGGAGGACATGGAATAAATCACAGGAAGATGGATCTGCAACAACCTGCTGAAATAAGTGTGTGTCTGTACTATTGCTGTTATATAGCAGGTAACACTGCTATATAACACCCTCCCGTCCCATTCAGCAAGCTGCTCATGTCAGATGACTGCTTTCAGAGCCCTATTTTATACTGTTATATCATGGGGCTGTCTGGTACAGACATACCAGAGTCCTTGCATACATTATATTCAGTTCACGTATGTTGTTGATCTTGCCTTTTTTACTTGCCGGGCGATGCTGTGGTGTAATTATGGTTAGTAAGAATCTCTGTGTATTTGGGGATGATTAATGAATCTGCAGCCATGTCACTTTCCCCCATTTCAGAAGGGTAATTTACTGCATTTGCTTCTTGTTTTACCCTATCAGTGTAGAAATGTGTCCTCTTGTGTTTATAAAGGTTTACTAAATGTGGATTGAGTGTAGAAATTAGTGTTCTAGAAAAGGACGGTCCCTTGTAAGTTGGGCTTCTTAGGATTGGTTTGGGCTTGTTTTTCACTAAATGGTTACTTGTTTTTAATTTCAGAGTTGGCAACCCTGACCACAATCCTATATAGTCATAGGCGTGCACACAGGGTCTGCCCAAGCACACCCTAATGCACGAAGCCGAATTTCTGTCATATTATGAACTGGAGGCACTACTGTGTGGCATATTATGAACTGGAGGCACTACTGTGTGGCATATTATGAACTGAAGGCACTACTGTGTGGCATAATATGAACTGGGGGCACTACGGTGTGGCATAATATGAACTGGGGGCACTACTGTGTGACAATATGACCTGGGGGCACTACTGTGTGACATAATATGAACTGGAGGCACTACTGTGTGGCATAATATGAACTGGGGGCACTACTGTGTGGCATAATATGAACTGGGGGCACTACTGTGTGGCATATTATGAACTGAAGGCACTACTGTGTGGCATAATATGAACTGGGGGCACCACTGTGTGGCATATTATGAACTGGAGGCACTACTGTGTGGCATAATATGAACTAGGGGCACTACTGTGTGGTATAATATGAACTGGGGGCACTACTGTGTGGCATAATATGAACTAGGGGCACTACTGTGTGGTATAATATGAACTGGGGGCACCACTGTGTGGCATATTATGAACTGAAGGCACTACTGTGTGGCATAATATGAACTGGGGGCACTACTGTGTGGTATAATATGAACTGGGGGCACTACTGTGTGGTATAATATGATCTGGTGGTAGACGCACCCCTCCGGCGGCTAACTGCTGTGCACAGTGTGCCTCTATAGGTTTCCCTGGGTGCACACCCTAATGAAATGTGCTGCTCATGTCTATGCATATAGTATATATCATCTGGAGACGTACAGCTCAGACATTAGCAACGCAACAGTGAGTCTCAAGGTACATTAGTGACCACATGGAGTGATGTAGGGAATCTCTAGAAGTACACAGTGAATCTGATGGTAAAACAATGAATATCTAAGTGATGTAATGAATCTCTGGGTGTGATGTGATATAATATCCCTGTGTTAGTGGTGAAATACGGACACCTTGGTAGTGAAGTTGTGAATCTGGCAGTAAAGTAGTGAATATTATAGATTTATATTTACCTTTCCTTCACAGCCGGAGCTGCCTGAATGTTTTTTCTCCCCCTGTGATAAAACAAACAAAAAAATAACTAAATTTAACATTGTACATTAGGATTGCTCAACCTGTTCTTTAAATATCACTGAATTGTTTGCTGTATATGATTATAGTGCAATACCTCTAGCAACCCAAAGGGGGCCATATATTTGTGTTGGAGACCTTAGCTGAGGAGGGCACTGTACACGACAATCCCATACAGTCATAGGAGTGCACAGGGGTGTGCCCAGGCACACCCTAACGCACGCAGCCGAATTTCTGTTCCGCAGCTGCTTCACGAAACGGAGAACGGAGCTGCTGTGCATGCCTAGTCACAGCTAATCCTCCCATGTTCCGATGTGGAACTGAAGACATCTGGGGCTAGATTTACTAAACTGCAGGTTTGAAAAAGTGGAGATGTTGCCTATAGCAACCAATCAGATTCTAGCTTTTATTTATTTAGTACATTCTACAAAATGACAGCTAGAATCTGATTGGTTGCTATAGGCAACATCTCCACTTTTTCAAACCCGCAGTATAGTAAATATACCCCCTGGTGTGTGCTGACTCCAGATGTGAGTTACATATAGGACAACAGAGCTGTCTACATATGTTTGTATTCATATATGTGTGTATGGTGCGTGTGTGCATAATAGAAACTGGGGGCACTACTGTGGCATAATATGAACTGGGGGGCCCTACTGTGTGGCATAATATGAACTGGAGGCACTACTGTGTGGCATAATATGAACTGGGGGCACCACTGTGTGGCATAATATGAACTGGGGGCCCTACTGTGTGGCATAATATGAACTGGGGGCCCTACTGTGTGGCATAATATGAACTGGGGGCCCTACTCTGTGGCATAATATGAACTGGGGGCCCTACTCTGTGGCATAATATGAACTGGGGGCCCTACTGTGTGGCATAATATGAACTGGGGGCACTACAGTGTGGCATAATATGAACTGGAGGCACTACTGTGTGGTCTAATATGAACTGAGGGCACTACTGGTTGGCATATTATGAACCGGGGGCACTACTGTATGGCATAATATGAATTGGGGGCACTACTGTGTGGCATAATATGAACTGGGGGCACTACTGTGTGGCATAATATGAACTGGGGGCACTACTGTGTGGCATAATATGAACTGGGGGCACTACTGTGTGGCATAATATTAACTGAGGGCACTACTGTGTGGCATATTATAAACTGGGGGCACCACTGTATGGCATAATATGAACTGGGGGCCCTACTGTGTGGCATAATATGAACTGGAGGCACTACTGTGTGGCATAATATGAACTGGGGGCACCACTGTGTGGCATAATATGAACTGGGGCCCTACTGTGTGGCATAATATGAACTGGGGGCTCTATTGTGTGGCATAATATGAACTGGGGGCCCTACTCTGTGGCATAATATGAACTGGGGGCCCTACTCTGTGGCATAATATGAACTGGGGGCACTACGGTGTGGCATAATATGAACTGGAGGCACTACTGTGTGGTCTAATATGAACCGAGGGCACTACTGGTTGGCATATTATGAACCGGGGGCACTACTATATGGCATAATATGAATTGGGGGCACTACTGTGTGGCATAATATGAACTGGGGGCACTACTGTGTGGCATAATATGAACTGGGGGCACTACTGTGTGGCATAATATGAACTGGGGGCACTACTGTGTGGCATATTATGAACTGGGGGCCCTACTGTGTGGCATAATATGAACTTGAGGCACTACTGTGTGGCATAATATGAACTGGAGGCACCACTGTGTGGCATAATATGAACTGGGGGCACTACGGTGTGGCATATTATGAACTGGAGGCACTACTGTGTGGCATAATATGAACTGGGGGCACTACTGTGTGGCATAATATGAACTGGAGGCACTACTTTGTGGCATAATATGAACTGGGGGCACTACTGTGTGGCATATGAACTGGAGGCACTACTGTGTGGCATAATATGAACTGGGGGCACTACTGTGTGGCATAATATGAACTGGAGGCACTACTGTGTGGCATAATATGAACTAGGGGCTCTACTGTGTGGCATATTATTAATTGGGGGCACTACTGTGTGGCATAATATGAACTGGGGGCACTACTGTGTGGCATATTATGAACTGGGGGCCCTGCTGTGTGGCATAATATGAACTGGAGGCACTACTGTGTTGCATAATATGAACTGGGGGCCCTACTGTGTGGCATAATATGAACTGGAGGCACTACTGTGTGGCATAATATGAACTGGAGGCACTACTGTGTGGCATAATATGAACTGGGGGCACTACGGTGTGGCATAATATGAACTGGGGGCCCTACTCTGTGGCATAATATGAACTGGGGGCACTACGGTGTGGCATAATATGAACTGGAGGCACTACTGTGTGGTCTAATATGAACCGAGGGCACTACTGGTTGGCATATTATGAACCGGGGGCACTACTGTATGGCATAATATGAATTGGGGGCACTACTGTGTGGCATAATATGAACTGGGGGCACTACTGTGTGGCATAATATGAACTGGGGGCACTACTGTGTGGCATAATATGAACTGGAGGCACTACTGTGTGGCATAATATGAACTGGAGGCACTACTGTGTGGCATAATATGAACTGGGGGCACTACGGTGTGGCATATTATGAACTGGAGGCACTACTGTGTGGCATAATATGAACTGGGGGCACTACTGTGTGGCAAAATATGAACTGGAGGCACTACTGTGTGGCATAATATGAACTGGGGGCACTACTGTGTGGCATAATATGAACTGGAGGCACTACTGTGTGGCATAATATGAACTAGGGGCTCTACTGTGTGGCATATTATTAATTGGGGGCACTACTGTGTGGCATAATATGAACTGGGGGCACTACTGTGTGGCATATTATGAACTGGGGGCCCTGCTGTGTGGCATAATATGAACTGGAGGCACTACTGTGTTGCATAATATGAACTGGGGGCCCTACTGTGTGGCATAATATGAACTGGAGGCACTACTGTGTGGCATAATATGAACTGGAGGCACTACTGTGTGGCATAATATGAACTGGGGGCACTACGGTGTGGCATAATATGAACTGGGGGCCCTACTCTGTGGCATAATATGAACTGGGGGCACTACGGTGTGGCATAATATGAACTGGAGGCACTACTGTGTGGTCTAATATGAACCGAGGGCACTACTGGTTGGCATATTATGAACCGGGGGCACTACTGTATGGCATAATATGAATTGGGGGCACTACTGTGTGGCATAATATGAACTGGGGGCACTACTGTGTGGCATAATATGAACTGGGGGCACTACTGTGTGGCATAATATGAACTGGAGGCACTACTGTGTGGCATAATATGAACTGGAGGCACTACTGTGTGGCATAATATGAACTGGGGGCACTACGGTGTGGCATATTATGAACTGGAGGCACTACTGTGTGGCATAATATGAACTGGGGGCACTACTGTGTGGCAAAATATGAACTGGAGGCACTACTGTGTGGCATTATATGAACTGGGGGCACTACTGTGTGGCATATTATGAACTGGAGGCACTACTGTGTGGCATAATATGAACTGGGGGCACTACCGTGTGGCA
The DNA here is from genome assembly GCF_038048845.1 of Mixophyes fleayi. Classification (NCBI taxonomy): domain Eukaryota; kingdom Metazoa; phylum Chordata; class Amphibia; order Anura; family Limnodynastidae; genus Mixophyes; species Mixophyes fleayi. Next base: position 26,557,794 of record NC_134410.1, read on the forward strand.
TAATATGAACTGGGGGCACTACTGTGTGGCATAATATGAACTGGAGGCACTACTGTGTGGCATAATATGAACTGGGGGCACTACTGTGTGGCATAATATGAACTGGAGGCACTACTGTGTGGCATAATATGAACTGGAGGCACTACTGTGTGGCATAATATGAACTGGAGGCACTACTGTGTGGCATAATATGAACTGAGGGCACTACTGTGTGGCATAATATGAACTGGAGGCACTACTGTGTGGTATAATATGAACTAGAGGCACTACTGTATGGCATAATATGAATTGGGGGCACCACTGTGTGGCATATTATGAACTGTGGGCATTACTGTGTGCTGACTCCAGATGTGAGTTACATATAGGAGAACAGAGCTGTCTACATTAGTTTGTATTCAAACATATGTAGACAGATGGTGGTAGACGCACCCCTCCGGCAGCAAGCTGCTGTGCACAGTGTGCCTCTATAGGTTTCCCTGGGTGCACACCCTAATGAAATGTGCTGCTCATGTCTATGCATATAGTATATATCATCTGGAGACGTAGAGCTCAGACATTAGCAACACAACAGTGAGTGTCAAGGTACATTAGTGACCACATGGAGTGATGTAGGGAATCTCTAGAAGTAAGCAGTGAATCTTATGGCAAAACAATGAATATCTAAATGATGTAATGAATCTCTGGGTGTGATGTGATATAATGTCCCTGTGTTAGTGGTGAAATACGGACACCTCGGTAGTGAAGTTGTGAATCTGGCAGTAAAGTAGTAAATATTATAGACTTATAGTTACCTTTCCTTCACAGCCTGAGCTGCCTGAATGTTTGTGCTCCCCCTGTGGTAAAACAAACAAAATAAACAACTAAATTGAACATTTTACATTAGGATTTCTCAACCTAATATTTAAATATTTACCTGTGTACCAAACACTTTCTGAAATGTGTGCAATTATACAATGTACCTCCTATTGTGTGTAAATTTATTCAAAGTACCCACTAATATGAATAAATGGGTGCGAAGCTGCTTTGTGTGCCTTTAAATACTTTAACAAATACTTCACATCATTAGTCTCGTATAATTTTATATCATACACCAATGAATATCAGTGATTTATAATGTGCCCTGTATATGTGCATATAATATATATTATACTACCAGGAAATTGGCACAGCCATGCACCCCATCTGTCCCATCCCGAACTTTAAATCTTGGTAAGTATGTGATTTTAATTTTTCATGAAACAAGCCCATTTATTAATAAGTTTAATGTTGCTTTGAGAAATATTTAAAAGACTGAAGAAGCCCTTGAATCTATCTGCGATACTGCTTGAGGTACATGTACCATGGGTTGAGAACGTAGGCTGCAGATAACAGTCTGGACCTTTCAGTCAAGCAATGTAGGCATCTGCCTAGGGGCTCCATCACACAAGGTAAAGACACGTATCTTTCACAGGTTTCTGTGACTCAGAACTCCGCTAAGCTGACAGTTCTGTATTCTGCAGCCTTAGTATCATAGTGAGACCTCAGAATGTTTCATTGTTTTACTATTCTTATCCACAGGGATGACTAAAACTTACTGTACCTTGTCTCCTTTGCAATGTCCATGTCCATGTTCTCCTCCATGTTTTCCATGTTCTCCTCCATGTCCATGTTCTCCTCCATGTCCATGTTCTCCCCCAGCTTTATGGCAGTGCTTCACGCCATCCTTTTTGCCCCCCTCACATTTCTTATGGTCATCTGTTGGAGAGAGACCAATAAGATTTAATGTCTCCAGTTTCTCTATGGCCTCTTTAAATATAATTTATAATGCCGTCCTGTAGTGACGTATGGGCATTTCACGTGACACCACCATGGTATTGCTGTACGATGGACTAAAATGCTTCTATTATTATTATTATCCTTTATTTGTTAGGCACCACAAGGCTTCCGCAGCGCCGTACACAGTACAAACAGTAGAATATACAGGGTATAACAGTACAGAACAATAAACAAAAAGTACCAATACTTCAGAAACTCCAGGCAGGCTGATGCAAAAAACACGGAGCAGAAGAACAGGTGAGGAGACAGGAGGGAAGAGGGCCCTGCTCATGTGAGCTTACATCCTAAGGGAGGGTTAAACAGACCAGGCACAAGAGGAGCCAGTTGAGGCAATGGGAGAGAGGGGAGAAAGAGCGGAGGAGATGGGGGTTAAGTAGATGGTTGGTAGGCTTTGAGAAAGAGGTGAGTTTTGAGTGCACGTTTGAAGGAGCACAGAGTAGGAGAGAGGCGGATGGAGCGAGGGAGGTCATTCCAGTGAAGGGGGGCTGCACGGGAAAAGTCCTGGATTCTGGAATGGGAAGAGGTGATCAGAGTGGAGGAGAGGCGGCGGTCATTGGCCGAGCGCAGGGAGTGGGCGGGAGTGTGAATGGAGAAGAGGTTAGAGATATAAGGGGCAGTAGAGTTGGAGAGAGCCTTGTAAGTGGTGGTGAGGAGTTTGAAAAGAATTCTGTAAGGGAAGGGGAGCCAGTGTAGGGCAAGGCAGAGAGGGGAGGCAGAGGAGGAGCGGCGTGAGAGGTAGATGAGTCTTGCAGCCGCATTGAGTATAGAGCGGAGGGGGGAGAGACGGGAGTGGGGGAGGCCGGTGAGGAGAAGGTTACAATAATCGAGGCGGGAGTTGATGATGAGTGCGTGGATGATGGTTTTGGTGGCCTCCTGAGAGAGAAAGGGACGTATGCGGGCAATGTTGCGTAGTTGGAAGCGACAGGCTTGGGCGAGGGAATGATTATGGGGGGCAAAAGAGAGAGAGGAGTCAAGGGTGACACCCTTGTGAGCTGCTAAATAACAGACAAATGGAAGGTTGCATCCAGATCACCACACAATACCCGTATATTTATATATAGACACCACTGCATGTGTGCATGTTGATAACCCGTAGTGTAAATGCTACCACTGGTATTAGTTAAGACTTAAATGAGTGTACCCTTATAAATCTATATATTCAGCTTTTAATTATTCTGTATTGATACAACTGATGTGAGTAAAATATGTCCTGTTAAGAGATATAGTCAATGTAATTTTTGTCTGCACACTTTTTTTTTTTTTGTCGCAGTAACAGTCATGCGATCTCTTTATTCCCCTGCAACCCTTTAATGATATGTAGCTACTAGTGGACCCCCACATGTGTTGCATAATAAATGCTAATTAGGATTGGGTACAACTCTAAAATCCCTTTTTTATACATTTGACAGAACCATAACAAGTTTCCCCTACAGTATATATATATATATATATATAGTGGGTGCAGCTCAGCTATTGCCACATTCACAGGTGGACAATAACCATAGAGTGATGGCATTGGATGCCCACACCAGTATTAGAGCATAGAACACCGTATTTATGGTACAAGGTGCTGCCAAATGCAAATCACTCTGAATTCCTTGTCGAGCTTTTCAGAGCTTGAGGCTGTTGGTTATCGACATCTGAAGACGACTGTAACCATTCTACCCTGTGGGGAGAGCATTGTGGTAGAGGGACCTTCGTATCCCTCACCGCAGCCTTCCTTCTCTCACCTCCGGGAGCTAAGGTAAGTCAAGTCATCACTGGTACAGCCTCCTATCTGTCCCGAGATGATTTTTTAATAAATGCTAACGAAAAAATGATCTGTCATTGCTGCGATGACCTGATTCTTACCCGACAAAGCCCTGTTAATTACTAATTAGGCCCCACAGTGAGATTAATGAATCGTTATTCCTACCTTTGTCCATGTTGTGTGATGAGGAGAGAAATGTCTGTCTGGTTCTGGGTCCTGTGATCAGCTACTGGTCCCCAGACAAGTACCTGCCTCTATTTATGTCCTGTTATAGGGTGGGGCAGCCGTCACCCAGGCAATTCATAGCTAGGAGACGACATGCAGGATACACCCCCTGTGCCTGCAGGCAGCCACATTCAGCCTGGCTATTATAATCCAGTTACAGAACAACTATTGTGTATGTTTGTCTAGTTCCACCCAAGCAAAATATTTTTGCTGCAGGGAATCTGGATTTATCTGGCGTTCTTACAGGGATCACAAGACTTTGCACACTGAACTGGATCACAATGTAGATTGGCACAGACTAAACCTGGCCACACATGCATCCATTGAACTGATGCATTTCTGTGTAATCACGTCAACATACTATTCATCATCATCAACATTTATTTATATAGCGCCAGCAAATTCCGTAGCGCTTTACAATTGGGAACAAACATTAATAAAATAATACTGGGTAATGCATACAGACAGAGAGGTAAGAGAACACAATTGAGGCACACACATTACTATCCAAACCTTTTTAGTCTGATTTTTGTAAACAAAGTGTTAAGTCAAAAGACAAGAGATTTGTGCACATGACAGCTTCAATCTAACTGAGCAGAAAGATGTGCAGCACAGGCGTAATGTGGACAATTGTAGGATAATCGTATGATTACAATACACACAATTCGATCAGCTTAAATTTGATGCTTTTGGATAACATTCCACTAATCTTCCTTCTACATTTGATTGATCGATTGTGACCCACACAAATGTGTTTCTTTAAAAAAATCTGATTGAAAAACAAATGGATTGAGTGAGGTTCTAGAGACCTGATTCAGCAACGGACGTATTCTGAGCACAACCCGCGTTCAGTATTATACGCACGTATTTAGGCGTTGCATACTCACAATTCATCAAGGAATGGATCTCAAGATACGAGCGCTGTTGAATTCAGGTGTAGGTCTGCTGTGCTTTACTACACAAGACACTGCAGGATACGTCCAATACCTATGTGGATTATAAATTCACAGAAGAAGACACATAAAAATAAAAAAAATATTGAATTAATGTCACCTGTTAATAATAAAGGCATGAATGATAAAACAGTTAAAAAAAAGAGTTTTTGATTTATTTATTTTTTTCAAATATATTTATTAGGATGTTGTTAATGTCTACTGAACAGAAAATTGGTTTTTTTTTACAGTTGCTGGTGATTGCAGACACATTTTATAGCATGCATACAAAACTGTCATCACTACTGATCAGGTCTTAGACTAGCCCTGTAGCTGGAGCAAGAGATACGGCAGAACAACAAGTAACTTTGAGACTCAGAGCTGGATTCAGCTGCATGCGCTTGAGTTTGGCACGCCCTTACTGTACATTGACTACGGCCAAACGCCCCTTCCCCGCCCAGTTCATTCCCTGAAATCATAGGCTGTAGTAAGTGTCCTTTGCATACGAACACGCATTTTTTATTATTTAAGTTTTTTTTGAGTACAAGCTCATTTAAAAAACTACAAATGAGGAGCATAACTGCATCTAAAACCTTTGGAATGTTTAAGAATTTTTCTATTGTTATCAGTATAAGAATTTTCTTAATAACCACATTGTACCAAAACAGAACTAGCATGTACAGAAAGGAGCTGTTTGTGTTCTGCAGTTAGAAAACTTGGCATCTTATTGCATACACGGTTACACCCACTCACTAGTCCTGTAACATATTTAATCCTATTGTGCATGAACAAACAGTGACTCATGTCATCCTTTCAATAATCTCATGGAGCACTGACCTTTCCTTCTACCCTGATCAAAAAGAAAAACAAAACATTCTCTGAGTGAACCAGTGATACACCTTCTGGAACATACCAACTGCCTGTCATGTCATGTCATGTCATGTATGCTATTTCACCATATAATTGTATATTGTAGTTCTAGGCTGGTTACGCAACAATGACCGTTAGCCCCAGGTCATTTACATAGACAATCTGTTTTATAAATAGGTGACCTCCTCATTCTCGTAGTCCACCTCAGGGAACATACTGCACGATAATTGTGGATTTTTGGGCTGTGACTAAAGTGTGTATGTCTGAAAAAGTAAAAACAATTACAGCCTTCTGTACTCTACCTCATAACAGTAAGAGGACATCGATAGGGAGGGTTAGTATGAGAGATGACCAGGATGGAAAAAATCCAGGGTCCAGAACATTCGCTAAATTTAAAAGGAAAGACCTTTTACAAGAGCCTGTCCACATACGGAGATGGCTGCAGACTAGCTGAGAAGTGATAGCTACTTTTCAAACGGCACAAATAACCCCAACAATCACATAAAGCTCAGATTCCTCCTCGGGTGCTCCATGGGGCCAAAGATGCACAAAGCTGTCAAGTCTGCCCCACCTATGAACTTTTTCAGACCATGGGGCCTTGAAGAATGGTGGCCCCATGGAACTACACTCTGGAGAACAATATTCTGACTTTTCTTTCAGAACCTCTAGACTTTGATGGTCTATTCACAGTTTAGGTGATGCAAACCAGGCTGATAGTTGAAATTTGTCTAATTCCATTATGACCTGTTGGCTGATCTTAAGGTATTAGGGGCTGATGTCTTATCCATGAGGGGGAACTATATATTTTAACGGTGATCCTGGCTAAGAGAACCCTCTCCTCTTGCATACACTCCACTCCATCAGAATCTGCAACACTTCCATTGCATGGTTCACCTCCTACCTCAGCAACCATTCCTTCCCTGTCTCTACTCCTGCCTCCACCTCCACTCCATGTACCCGTGGCTGTCCCCCAAGAGTCTGTTCTTGGCTCTCTGCTCTTCTCCTTCTACACTACTTTCCTCTGTGACCTCATCAGCTTTTTTAGCCTCCAATATCACCTCTATGCCAACTACACCCAAATCTTCTTCTCCTGCCCTGATCCTCCTCTCTTGTGTCTCCAGCTGTCTATTAACCATCTGCTATTGCATGCCCAAGTACTTTATTTTATTTTATTTTAACAAAAACTTTTTTTACTTGGTCTCAAAGGTAATGGAACAGAGCATAAAAAAAATGCATATGAATAAATACAAATATTATAGAGAAATAACAATAAAAAAAGGAAACATACATACTTCCATGTCCATATCTGTAATTTACAGATAAGAACATGTCAATAATACAATAGCATCAAATACAAAAAGCAGAAATGGGGGAAGTACACATAGAGCTAGGCTGGGTGGGAGGCACACGTGGTGCCAAGTAGAATAATAGGTGGGACCAGTGGAAAAGAGGAAAGAAGGTCTTGTTGTCAGTAAAGGTAAAATGGAAAATGAAAAAGGAAGAACAAAAAAAGAATGAATCAACAGAGAATGTTGAGTTCTCAAAATATTTAGGGCACGTATTGTCTAAAGGAGTGGGTTGCCAGGTTCAGAGAAATTGATTGGGACGATCATTTAAGATACTAGTCATATGCTCCAAATTATAGATCTTCCAAACACTTTGAATCAACGCTGGAATACTGGGACACTCTGCCTGTTTACAGTTGCGAGCAATGAAACATCTAGCGGCAGTGAGAATGTGATTTGGGAGTTGCCGAATTTGTAAGTATTGATAGAAGGCAGAAGATGGGAGGTGAAGACAATTGCGGAGCTCAGGGAATGTCGGGAAGAATCCCAATGAGACCACATCAGGTAGGAATATAAAGTTATGCTTGGTCCAATAAGCAAAGGATTTGGGATTGAGACTAGGTGGAAAAGAGGGATTATTCCACAGGGGGGACATCCGTTTTGGGTTATCAACAAGTTTGAAAGTGCATGTGCCGAATTTCCAAAATTGAGAGAAAGAAGCACAATGTGGGGTGGGGTGAAGGGGGAGACAACATCCGAAGAAGATCAGCCTCACATTCACAAATAATCTGAAGTGGGGATGCACGTGAGCTAGAACGGCCTGAGCGAGATGAGACGATAAATAATATTTGTGAAAGCATTTTTAGCATGTCGATATAGAACTTTAAGACGGACTCGCGGACGACTACCCGATCACACAAAACGGAAAATAATGGGTTGTATATCTTTAAAAAGAATCAATGGAACCGGGTAGATTTTGGAATAAATAGAGTAATCTGAGGAGGATATTCATTTTTACAGCGGCAACCCTGCCAGTCCAGGAGGTAAATTGAGATTTCCATGAACGAAGATCATGTTTTAAAGAGGCCATTAATGAGGGAAAGTCAGTTGCAAATAATTTGTCATAACGTTTAGTTAGATTGATTCCTAGGTATTTAATCTGATGTGGATGCCAAATTTAAAGGTATCTTGTAAGTGTTTTTGGATATTAGGTGGAAAGTTAGGGGCTAGGGCTTCAGTTTTGTCTGAATTAATCTAAAAGTTTAAGAGCAAGACATCATTTCTACTTTCAGATAAAAGGGATGGGTCCAAGGTATGGGGATTCATTGGGGTAAGAAGCATGCCATCTGCATAGAGTGCTAACTTACATGTTGTCATGCCAGTCAAGATTCCAGAGATGTTTCGATTGAGCTGAATTCTAGCAGCAAGGGGTTCCATCAATAATGCAAAAAGGAGGGGTGAGAGGGGACATCCTTGTCTAGTACCGTTACAAACTGAGAATGGGGAGAAAGAGCAGCTGTTTGCTAAAACTATGGCTGAGGGGTTGAAATATAGCAAAGCAATTCCCCTAAGAAAGGGACCTTGGATACCTGCAATCAAACACTTTTTCAGTGTTGAGAGCCACCACCAGAGCAGGGGTCTTAAATTTGTTAGCAGCATAGAAAGATAACAGAGGGCGGGTATTCGCCCGAGGTAACATAAACGCTGAGGGGGAAGGTAAAAGAAAAGAAAAGAATAGCAAGAGTTAACTCCACTGGGGGGCAGGGGGCAGCCAATCAGTGGGTAGGTAGGGGGCAGGATTATAGTGGGGAAAAGCAGGATAAGGCCAGGTACTGGCAGTCAGCTTCCCCTTTCACTGCTGGAGAATTTAGGAGTGAGTCCATCGTCTTCCCTGCTCTGCTGTCCTGGTGAGAGTTTTTTGGGTGAGCGTCTGGCCTTCTCTGCTGTCCTGGTGAGTATTACCATGCAAACTTGTTTGATTTTGTACTGCTGTTGTTGTACTGGTGTATTGTTTTGTGTTAAATTGTATTGTATTGCTGGTCCTCTCCTGTGTTTCCCCTGCTTTCGGCTTAATTCCTACCTGCATTTCCTGCTCCTTTGCATTTGCCCTCCATTCTTTCATCTTTTTCCCCCTCTTGTCCTACCTTTCCCTGCTATCCCCCTTTCAGCCCATCTCCACTTTCCCCCCATTTTCACCCGCCCCCGTTAATTTTTCCGCCCCCCCCTGCTTTCCTTCCTCCCGTTCACCAAGGCCCTCCGGTTTCCAGCCGTCCCCCTTCCAATATCCCCCCTTAGTGTGCTGTACCAGACAACCCCCAACCCCCACCTTACCTAGATGCTTCGGACCAAAAGAGCAAGGGTCCCCTCGCTCCACCTATTAGAGGCCGCGGCTTCCTCTCAGGCGGGAGGTCGGCGGCGGCTACGGCCAGGGGAGCCAGCGATGTTAGGCCTCCATCCCCCCCGCGGCCCGAGCCCCGGGCAAACGTGCCGCTCCATTGGCCGATAAATCTCCGACGCATACGCGGCGGCGCCCACGTCCTAAAGCGCGGGCACGTCCGGCCGCACATGTGCAGACGGAACCCTGGGCAGCGGCGGCCATGTTAGAGGCGGGCACTCCAGGATCACCCGCAACCTTCTCCACTGCCACCAATGGATATAGCATTAATGCCAATGGGACACCATTCCAGTCGGCGGGCACATTGTTTGCGCGCAGGCGCGGGAAGGCCAGGCCGCACATGCGCCGTTAGGGCAGGGCGGCGCAGCGGCCATCTTAACTAAGGGCGCACCAGGGTCCCCCGGTCGCCCCCTCCCGCTATCACCAACGGTGAGTCAGTAAACATAAATAATCCCCCCTCCCATTTAGCCAGCCTAGCAGCATAGCCTGAAAGGGGGGGAACGATATCACCAGGGACCCCATTATCACGAGCCCGGCCGCGCATGCGCGGTCGGCAACTAAATTAGCGGCGGCCATTTTAGAGGAGGGCGCGCCAGGAGCGCACGACCGCCGCTCCACTGCCACCAATGCATTTGTCGCTGACAATCCCCTCTCCCCGACCAGGCTGGGTTTGGGAAGGGAAGCGCTGCAGGCTCTGCTGGATTACATATAAACACAGGAGATGGTCCCCGTTAGCGCCCCCCATAGACCAACAGCAAAGGGGGATAAAAGCATTAGTGTGGCTACCGCTCCCCCCCCCTTTCACTGGCTAACAACATGGTACCCTCTGTGTCCCAGAACCCAGACTTGGGGACACAGGGCAGCGGTACAGCCTCTCCCACCTCCCAAGTCCCCCCCCCTCCCTGCCTGCAGGCCGTCAGAGGCCCCTAGCAAGGGGCAGCAGGGACCCAGCCCTCAGCCTTACTACCTGCTATCCCCCCACCCCCTCTATCTACGCTCCTTAAATTTCTGTTCCTCCCTGTCCCAGCAGTTACGGTTTAACCACAGGTGCCTTTGCTTCCACAGTTTCCGTCACGCCCGCTCTCCCAGGGGCGGATTGCACGCAGACATCTGCGTTAGCCCCTTTAGTGGCATCAGGTTCCCAGAACGTGCAGATGGTGGCCGGAGGACCCGGCGCATGGCAGGGTCAGACGTCCTCTCTGACGGGTTCTCAGATCACCCCTTGCACGGTCGCACTAAATTTAGTTCCCCTAACTCAGCAAGCCGGCGCGGGTTCGGTTCCTGAACCCAGATTATTAGCGCATAATACAGAACCGTCAGTGCTTGCAGGGTCCTCTGCTCCCGGTCCAGGGAGCTCTCTTTCTGTTTCCTCCTCTGCAGGTTCCAAAACGCATACGTCATCGAGACGGGGGTCCAGGCGCGCTTCTTATGCGGAAGCCGCCTCTACGGCCGCAGCAGGAACATCACCAGGAGCAAACGGTGGTGGCCGCGAGCCAGTGGGTGAGCATGCCAGTGGGATGTCGGGCATGAGCTCTGAGTCCGGCTCTTCTTCCTTTGAGAGTGAGGTTCCAGCAAGGTCCAGGAGTTTGTACACAAGGTGGATAAGGCTGCTGGAGAGGAAGTTGAGTGGTACCCGCCGGGGAGCGGTGGTGGTGAATAACAGCCTCAGTAACAGGTTGACGGGTGATGATGTGGTGCGCTGTTCCAACACAGCAGTCCCGCGGGACATGAGAAACAGGGTGCGTGACAGATACGCATGGGCCGGTTTGTATATATGTTTGCCATTACCAACAAGGCTAAGGACGAGTTGGCAGCAACAAGGTCACACTCTGGCGTGGGTAAGGAGGCTGATTAGAGTTTTGCCAATTGTTTGGAGCAGGGTGCGTGACAGATACGCATGGGCCGGTTTGTATATATGTTTGCCATTACCAACAAGGCTAAGGACAATTTGGCAGCAGCAATGTCACGCTCTGGCGTGGGTAAGGAGGTTGATGGGAGTTTTGCCAATTGTTGGAGCAGGGTGCATGACAGATACGCATGGGCCGGTTTGTATATATGTTTGCCATTACCAACAAGGCTAAGGACAATTTGGCAGCAGCAATGTCACGCTCTGGCGTGGGTAAGGAGGTTGATGGAGTTTTGCCAATGGTTTGGAGCAGGGTGCGTGACAGTTACGCACGGGCTGGGTTGTATATATGTTTGCCATTACCAACAAGGCTAAGGACGATTTGGCAGCAGCAATGTCACGCTCTGGCGTGGGTAAGGAGGTTGATGGGAGTTTTGCCAATTCTTTGGAGGGTTTCCTGGAGTCGGCAGTCTGTTATTCGGTGAGTAGGCCGGAGCGGCACATGAACATTATAAAAAACCATTCTCTTGATACAGGGGATGTATACCCGCTCCAGAGCTAACATGTGGAGACGTTATGAGGAGGCATTTCACAAGAAACAAGTTGGTTTATTAAGGATGGATTTGGTGTAAGGTTATGGCAACTCCCAAACAATTTGGCCCAGCCCTTTCGAGGGAGATGTGTTGCATATAACGAGAGTCAGTGTGACAGAGGAGCGGCCTGTAGGCTTAAGCATGCCTGTGCCACGTATGGAGGAGGGCATCCCAGAAGGGAATGTCCTAGGAGGAGCGGCCCAGGTGCCACAGATAGACCCACCGCAAGTGCTCCTGCGAGTTAAGGCCTTTTCTCCTATTGCATTGTCTGAGCTGGATACACGGCTAGGATGTTACCCCAATTGACTGGATTCTGAGTTTTTAAGGGTTGGTGTTAAGCATGGGTATAAATTGCTGGTAAGTGGATCTGTACATGCGTAGTCTACCATGACCTAAAATGAGCTCTAGAGTTGCCTTTGGTTGGGCAGGAGAAAGTGAATAAAGAGGATGAGTAGTGCAGAATGTGCGGTCCCTCTCCTACCCCCCCCCAGTTCAGGGTTTAGTCATTTCCCCGGTGGGTGTAGTACCAAAGAAGGAGGTGGGTAAGTTTAGGCTGATACAGCGTCGGTTTAACCCACATGGTGACGTGTTTGCAGAATCTGAGTGCTCGGTGGTATATCAATCCTTGGTGGACGCGTTGTTGATAGCCCCGCACTGCGGGGCCGGGGCGTTGCTGGTGAAGCTGGAAAATGAGTCAGCATTTAGGTTCCACTTTTGCTTGCATCTTCGTGTAAATACATGGGTGTTCGTTTGCCAGATGGCTATTATGTGGATGAATGTTTGTCTATGGGAGGTTCAATGTCTTGCACAAATTTTGAGTGTTTCAGTAATTTTCCCCATTGGCGTGTTGTTACGGGGTCGGGGCATCAAAAGGTGGCCCATTACCTGGATGATTTCTTGTCATTGGGCCAAGTGGGTCCACGGTGTGTCGGGAATTGTCATTTTCCGCTCAGTCAAGGTCAGAACTAGGGGAGTTCCTGTGGTGGCGGACGAATCGGAAGGTCCGTCAGAGAGATTGTCATACCTGGGTAGTGGAATGGACACTAGAGCAGGATGCTGTAGGTGGCCCAGGGAGAGAGTGGCTAAGTCGAAGGGTGTCATTGTCTCGTTGCAGGGCAAGAGTAAGGCTCCGTTAAAGCACGTTTCCATTCTCGCTTAGTCTACTTAACTTTGCTTGTTGCGTTATCCCCTTGGATAGGGTTTTTTGGCAGGAAGTTGCAGAGAGCTACAGTTGGGTATTTAGCTTGTTATCTGGTGAGGATATCCTAGGAGATTAGGGACGATCTGGTCATGTGGCGTTTGTTTTGGTTAACTTCAATGGGGTTTGTGGATGCTGCCTGACCCCAATAATGTGGAGCGGCACTTGTTTACGGATGCGGCTGGCTCATATGGGTTTGAGGCTTACCTGGACAGGGAGTAGCGTGCGGCCGATGGCCCCTTTCGTGGCGTCAAGAAGGTTTCATGAGGAATGTCTGGTTTCTGGAGTTGTTCCCAATTGTTGTAGCATGGAATCGTGGGTAATCGCCACGGCGATAAGAATAGTTTCCGGTTGTGATAATTTGGGGGTAGTGCATGCTTTTCGTCTGCTAGCCCCTGGGGGTAATGTGATTGGTGTTTTATGCCCTGGTTTTGTCTGGCGGTACAGTGGACCTTGTAAAACATTCGATAGCAACGGGTACCTTGTAGAAATATCAGTTGGCTTGGCAGGCCTGGGAGGGTCCTGTTCATCAAGGGAGACAGAAAGTAGGCCTGATCAGCAGCATACTGTTTTTTGTGTGGCATTGTTTTCATGTGGGTAAATCGAAGCCCTATTTGGTGTCTGCGTTGGCAGGTATTTACTTCTTTCTGCAGTACACGGTGGTCATGATGTTGCCAAGCTGGTTTTGGCTCACAGGGCATTAGGGGTTGAGCTAGAATTCCTCCTGCGTTGGAAGTCAGACGTAGGCCCATTGACAGAGATTGTTGGCTGGTCTTGTAAACATCATCCCGGCGGTAGCTAGCGATGCTTTTGAGGCTGCTTTGTTTAGGTTGTCGGTTGCTATGGTCTTTTTTCGGAACATTCGGAATAAGTGAACTGGTGGCGCCCTCCGGACTGGCGATTGGGTCAGGGTTATGTCACAAGCATGTAGTGGTAAGAGCATTAGTATGGCGTGTAAATACATAGATCAAAGACGGATCCGCTGGGGAGAGAGCGGTGGAGTACTTTGCATCGCAGCAGGAACACTGTAGTTTGGTAGTTTGTCCAATGGAACTTGCTAGGTTGTATTCGGTCATGCCCCCCCCCTCCCCTGGTGGTAATTGGCTTAGACACCGAGATGGGTCCCCCCTTGCAAGGTACTTATTGTTCAGCTGTCTTTAAGTAGTGCGCTGCGAAGCTTGGCTAAATGCCACAGGTTAGGGGCTCATTCCTTCAGAATAGGAGCAGCTACAGTGGCGGCTGAAGTAAGCGATTCAGAACCGTCTATTAATGGTGGGAAGGTGCAACTGAAAGTGTTTTAGGAAATATGTTCATCCACCTATTGAACTTTAGCGTGTCGCTGCTATTTCGGGAGGTTGACCCATGACATAGGTTGCTTACCTTGTTGAAAGGAGGCGCGGAAGGTTTCGCCATTTTCTTTTCTCCGGGGGCCTGATTGGCTGTTGGCACCCCGGGGTTTCTGGTTTTACCTCCGCATGGGTTACCCTATCTCGCACAAACAGTGGTGTGCCTTTCCGCTAGTTATTAAGTGTGTATTTCGTCTCTGGTTGACACACATATCAATCCATCTTGCACGTTCCCGGCAGGATGGCAAGAATATTTGGTTGGTGGACATTCATTCGTCTTTTGGGCCGGTAAAAGTGGGTCCACTCATAAGTCGGCCAGATCCCCACAGGCAAGTTCAGTGAGGTGGATAGGTCGCAGGGGGCTTTGTGGGAGTCGCCATTGAAGGTTCTAAGGGATAGCGAGGTCAGGTTTGGACGCCCTTCGGTGATTAGCATCCACCTCGGGGACAATGATTTGGGTAAGTGGAAAGGTATGGAGCTCATAGTAAGGATCAAAGCGGATATTGGAGCGATGAAACCACATTAGCCAACAGTACGCCTCACATGGTCGGACATCATCCCTAGAATTAGCTGGAAAGGAGCAGACAGGCCAGCCCGTATTGGAAAGGCACGCGGGAAGGTTAACAGGGCGGTGAGGAGAATATTCTCGGAAGTAGGGGGCGAGTTTATCAGCTTCCCAGGCATCAGAGCAGTTGTCACAAATTTATATAGACCCGACGGGGTGCATTTGGCAGAGACAGGATTGGCGTGTTTCGTAGAGCAGATTTTCAGTGTTTTGGCTATGAGAGGTCAGTTGGTGGCGGGCTTGGGTTCCTAACGGGACCCAGCTTTGGCGGTAAGCAGCCCAGTCAGCAGACAATTGGGTCACATTCATGACGCAGTAGGCACACTCCCCTAAAGGGAGTAAGCACTTGGGGAGAATACCCCTTCGGGGTGATGGGGCTCCGCTTAGGATAGAAAAGAATAAGGATAGAATAAGTCAGTGGCTTTTCTAGTGTTACCAGTCGCTTGGCGGTTAGGGATGATTCCCAATTGATCTGGGTGGACCAAGGAGGGAATAACACAGGCTAGTCGGTTAGCTTATATTTTGGTGAATACTTTTAGATCTACATTTAATAAGGAGATAGGATGGTAACCCACACATTGGCTTAGATCTTTTCCCTCTTTAGGGATGACAACTATGTTCACTCTGGTGGTGGCCCTGTCCGGTGGTACTCGCTTTAACGATGCTGTAAATCACGACACTTCTTACCCCGGCAGGATTACAACGAAGACCACATTGCAGACTTTACTCACTTGCGGCAGCTGAAGAACCCGGCACTGGCCGATGACCTCAGATTGAAGGGATGAGATTGTCATTGGAGCTCTTAAAGTACCAATTGAAGGAGGCACCGCCTATACAATGTAGATGGCTTAATAAAGAACCTTGTACAGGCGGCGCCTCCTTAAATTAGTACCTTAAGAGCTCCGATGACAATCTCATCCCTTCAATCTGATGTCATCGGACGCTGACGGGTTCTTCAGCTGTCGCAATTGACTAAAGTCTGCGTTTCCAGTTACCTGCGTTTCCAGTTAGTCGCTGTAATCCTGCGGGGTAAGTAGTGTTGTGATTTACAGGGTCGTTTTATAGTACCCAACCCACCCCCTCGAACTTCATGCCCAGGAGTATAGAATTAAATAAATCTAAGAGCATGGGGGAGAGGGCTGGAAGCATTTTTTTTATAATCTATTGCTGTGAAGCCAACAGGTCCTGGAGCAGACACATTTTTAAGGGATTTGATAGTGAGTTTCAGTTCCTCTGACCTTACGTCCCTATTTAGAAGAGTTAGTTGAGAATCAGACAATGTAGGAAGTTGACATGATTCCAAGAATTCTCCACTATATTTTTTACTCTATATTACTGAAAAATATCATATTCCTCCTTCACTAACTAACATTAAAGCTAAGATCCACATGAGCTATGAGATGAATACAATCAGCTTAATATATTCGTCAAATCCTTCTAATATGTTAAATCAAATGGCAGAAGAACTTTTCCAGGCAGAATCCACCCTCAGCAGATGCTCTGGTTTAGATCCAAATATACCTTTATTCTATACATGATGTCTCAGGAATGTGGAATTACTATTCTACAAGGAATTTGCACGCACCTCAATGCCGATCCCTGTTTTATGTACTCCCCCTCAACATGTTCCTTTTTGTTTTTTCTGTATCTCCTCCTCATCACATACAATAATAAACCTGCTACATTAGCCTTCTTGTTTGCTTAAAAAAAGTTAAGCATTATAATTAACTACATTGTAAGGATAACAAAACAGGTACATCAGGTTCAACCTTTCATAAATTCTAATTGTGTTGATGCAGAGCAAAACAAAACGCCCAGTACGACAGATGACAATTTAGCCTCAAATAGGGGAATAGAATCTTCCTCACCCCAAAAACAGCAATTGGATACCTTTGCTGAATCAATCACCCAGGGCCTAATTAACCAATAGGCTGCTGTCTAGGTCACTGGATCCTGGGGGGGGGGAAGGGGGGGGGGGTCACAGGCGACATTTTAACTATTTTAAAAAGCCATAAATATATATATTTGGGGGGGGGGGGGGGTGGGGGGGAGCTCCAGGGGCTTGTGGGAATCGATTCGGGGGAGGCCCTGGTCTCAAGAAGGTGGCCCTCATCATCATCATCATCATCACCATTTATTTATATAGCGCCACTAATTCCGCAGCGCTGTACAGAGAACTCGCTCACATCAGTCCCTGCCCCATTGGAGCTTACAGTCTACATTCCCTAACACACACACACACACACACAGACAGACTAGGGTCAATTTTGTTAGCAGCCAATTAACCTACCAGTATGTTTTTGGAGTGTGGGAGGAAACCGGAGCACCCGGAGGAAACCCACGCAAACACGGGGAGAGCATACAAACTCATCATAGGCAGCCTGACAGCAAATCTGATGCTATAGCCTGCTTATTAGCGTGATATTAACACATCTCACTGAACTAAGTACTGTCCGCACCGACAGGTAGCGAACAACAATAGGATATGCTGTCAGGCTGCCTGTCACCAAAAAAAAAAAGATTTCTGCAGACCAGTGCTAGATCCTGAAGAGGAAGAGAGAGGAGCAGGGCCTGCAGATTGCTAATGGAGAAGAAGGTAAGTGACATGTGAAATAGGGGAGGGGGAGGTAATAAATTGCCTGGGGGTTGAGGCTGTGGCTGGTGGTCATGAATTGGCTGAGGGGAGTAACGAATTGGCTGTAGGGGTGGATGATCAAATGACTTGTTGGATGAGTGATGAAATTGGCAGGAGGTCAGAATTTGGCCGCTGGGGTGTTATGAAATGGCCTGCGGGGGGTGGGCCTCATGGAGTGACCGCTGTTGGTTGATGAAATGGCTGAGGGGGTAATGAATTGGCTGTGGGTGATGAAATGGCTGGTGGGGGGACATGATCACTGTATTGTTTGGTGTTCTCAAGGATGTTTTCTGTATTGTGTGGCTGTTACATGGATGCTCTTTGTGGTCACTAGAATGCTGAATACTAGTCAGATAGGGCTGGTAGATGTTAGTATTTGATTATAGCTCTTGACAACACATTTTTATAGATTTTATTTCCTATTTATGCCTGTGCTGGGGGATAGTTTTATTGAGCCTTACTGAAAAGTTGTATTTGAACTACAGAGCCTAATCAATCAACATTTTGTATTATATAATAAAGTTTTTGCATATTTTCAAAGCAGGATCACAACTTTCCATAACCCAGCCAACCGACAACAAAGCTGCAAGAACATATAAGAGAGAACGGCACAATCTGACATATTGAGTGCTGGAGAATACTGAATATTCATATTCAGGAGTATTCCAATGTGGCTATACAGGGGGAGGCGGGGAGGTATGGGTGTATTAGCCTCATGTTGTAGACAGTAGAACTTTCTCTTGATTATATTCAGATTGGATAATTTTCTATGTGTTATTGTGGAGTGTTGATTCAACTGCGTAATAAACAACTTTAATATATGTAGTGTATAAAAGTAAGTTTTTACTGTGGCAAACAGTAAATCTCACCTAAGTTTTATTCATTAATATAAAACATGATGGAAGAACAAAATATTAAGAACAACGTTTAAATAACCTGTATAAAGATACCATGACACAGGGACACCATTAGGTGATTCATACATGAACAAATTCTTGAAAGCAGTGCTTTTATTGTTCCATCACGATAACACAGCATGCGCTTAGGTCATGAGTTCAATCCCCGACCATGGCCTTATCTGTGTGGAGTTTGTATGTTCTCCCTGTGTTTGCGTGGGTTTCCTCCGGGTGCTCCGGTTTCCTCCCACACTCAAAAAACATACTGGTAGGTTAATTGTCTGCCATCATAATTGACCCTAGTCTCTCTCTCTCTCTCTCTCTCTCTCTCTGCCTGTCTGTATGTGTGTCTATGTTAGGGAATTTAGACTGTAAGCTACAATGGGGCAGGGACTGATGTGAATAAGTTCTCTGTACAGCGCTGCAGAATCAGTGGCGCTATATTATAAATAATGATGATGATGATACTTTCGTCAGGATAACACCAGGCAACCTAACTTTGGCTAGTCCAAGTTTCCCTCTCTGGTCACCGGCCACTAACTGTCGTTGGTCATCAAGTACAAGTGCACAATACAGTCTTTTATCCTCCATCCAAACACTGCATACAAATCAACAACAAATCAATAACAACCATATGTTACATCTGTGTGTTTGTTGGCTATGGAAACCACTGTGTGGAAATTAACCCTGTCTGCAGCCTGTACCTGCAGACTCATGGGATCTCTCCTGTCCCTATGCAGGAGGTGTGGCAAAAAATAACTCTTTATTACACATGTCTTACACCTGTATGCCTCAACCTAGATGCACTGCAATAACTGTGTGTAACCCGGTCTGCAGCCTTTCTTTACCTGCAGACTTTCAGCTGAATAGCTGATTCCTCTCTTATAGGTCGATTTATCAAACCTACAAAAGTAAGTGTTGTCCATAGCAACCAATCAGATTCTAGAGATCATTTTCTAAAATTTACTAGATAAATAAAAGCTAGAACACCTCCACTTTTCCTTTTCAGAAGGTTTGATAAATCTACCCCATAGAGGCTTGTGGAAAACCACTCCCTTTGTCATAATACATTCAACTAAATTTTCAGACCTCCCAACATCCACAAATGGAAAATGGGGGCTAATTAAGCCACTAACCACAATGCCCAGAACACTCTGATTATGTTCTGAGGGTCCCGCCCCTTATGGTCAATGGAAATAAGGACCAACTGTCAGGAGGCCGCGGGCACCGCCGAAACTCACTGCCCCTTGTCTCTGGCGTTCCAGCCGTCGCTATGACGACTGGTACGTCACTTCCAGTCTCCACATCCAGGGTCGCCTAGGCAACAACCAGAACGCCTGTATCTCCCTGCCGCCGCGCCAGCTGTCAAACAGTTAGGTTCAGCCAAATCATGGCTGTTTAGTTTAGCAGCTGGGCACTCTGCTTTCTCATTCGACAACTGTGTCAGCAAAATCTGGGAGCACTTGCAAGGCCTTGCTCTGATTGGCCCTTGATAGCCTTGATTGGCTATTTAAGGCTGGGCAGCACAGTGGCCTAGTGGTTAGCACTTCTGCCTCACAGCACTGGGGTCATGCATTCGATTGCCGACCATGGCCTTATCTGTGTGGAGTTTGTATGTTCTCTCTGTGTTTGCGTGGGTTTCTTCCGGGTGCTCCCAGACTCCAAAAACATATTGGTAGGTTAATTGGCTGCCATCTAAATTGACCCTAGTCTCTCCCTTTCTGTGTGTGAGTGTGTGTCTATATAAGGGAATTTAGACTGTGAGCTCCAATGGGGCAGGGACTGATGTGAATGAGTTCTCTGTACAGCGCTGCGGAATTAGTGGCGCTATATAGATAAATGATGATGATGATGGCAGTGAGGACTGAGCCTTACTGCCGGGTATAGCGTTCTGCCTCAGTACTGCTGCCTGCTCCTGTGCTATTTTGGTGTTGAACCTTGGATTGATTTCTCTGTGTATGACCTCTGCCTGTTCCTGGACTCTGAACCTTTTGCCTGTGACCCTGACCTTCTGCCTGCACCCGGACTCTGAACCATTGCCTGTGGCCCTGTCCTTCTGCCTGCATTCGGACTCTCAACCATTGCCTGTGACCCAGACCCAGATTGTAGCTGACATCTCCACCTGTGCTCTGTACGGTCCGCAGATCTCTGGCCTGTCTCTACTACGTGCATTACCTCCTGTACCTGTGCGCTGCCGTGTGAACATAAATGTGTACTACACTGAGTGTAAGACCTGGGGGCATCTGAGTACCAGTGAGCATAACCAGTCTCTACGAGTCTACGGGAAAGGCGACTGCTATAGGTGAAGACCTCTTCTACTATTGTTCTACCATTTTATGCCGCACTGGTTGCCATAACACCAACGGGGGGGAAGGGTTTATCAATCACAGGAAAAGTAACCTAAAAATAAACATGACTTAAGACAACTTCAAACTCTAGGATAGCTGTTTGTAGATCTGATTCTCTAGAATATCAACATAAAATATATCTTAAATAGTCATTTTGATATAATTTATATCAGATTCAGGGCAGGAGGAAACAATTATTTTTATCGGTGATTTATTTAGATACCTTCAATCATATTACGCAAGGCTGTACAGACAATATTCATATCAGTACCTGCCCCATTGGAGCGTACACTCTAAGGGGTCTATTTATCAAAGGGAGATAAGCCCTAGGATTTTAGGCTTATCTCTATTTACCAAAGCCGCTGGCTGGTGAAGGCTATCTCCTGCGGGTAGCCATCGCCAGGGGACTCCTGCGATATTACCCATGTAAAGCATAGAGAAGTCTGTTTATCAAGGACAGCAGCAGTATTCTGATTGCTAATGCCATCTCAGGATGCCGTTAGCTGGAGGTGGCTACAGGAAGAAATACTTAATTATTAAAATAAAGGATTTTGTTTTGTTCTTTCCTATACTTTTCTTTCTTTTTTAACTTTAATTTCGTTTTATAGAATCGAACTGGAAGTCCAAATCTGGTCGGTCAGTTCCAGTGCGTATGCTCGAGCTAGCATGCCACTTAAAAATACGCAGAGGGTCTCAGGACTGACTTGGCAAGCAGTAAGACTCCTCTGACCGGTGCCAGCCATCATCACCTGGGCAGTTGAGCCCAGTGACATATTCTTAATAAATTGGCTGAAAAAATATTTTCGCTGTGGTGATCTGCAATCAAAAACCTGATTAGCAGAGGGTTCTCGATAAACAGACCCCTACATTCTCTATCACACAGTGTGAAAACCAGAAACCGTAGCACCAGGAGGAAACCCACACAAGCACGGGAGAACATACAAATTCCTTACAGGTCCAAATCAAACTCATGAGCCTCAGCGCTGTGGTCGGAATCGAATTCACGACCCCAGCGCTGTGCTGCAGCAATGCTAAGCACTGTGCTACCATTAGAAGAAACATATTTAATTGCATGGTGTAAAGGACACAAATATGCTGTAGCCCATAGTAACCAATATGATTACAGTTGTCATTTTATTAGTCATTTAGAAAATGAAAGGAAATTTCTTATTGGTTGCTGTCAGGTAGCGAAGAAATATCATGTGACACTATGGCGAAGCAAAATAAATGCACAATGACTTATTTGTTAGGAATCAGTGTGCTCTGTGATCTGTGTGTGTTGTTCTGGTTCCTATGACGTTTATTATTGTCTGCTGATATCTTCTGAGCTTGTGTGAAGTTCCCTTCTTCCTGTGTGTAATAAATCAACCTCATGGTTAAATATATGTGCAAAGATTCTCACAGCACCCAAACTAATCCCAGCCAAACTTCCCTTAAGAAATCACACACAAAAATTAAGAAATAACTCAGTAACTAAAATAATAAAGGTATATTCATTGCTATCAATTACCACAACATGTAACAGTAAACTTGTCCAGTGATTCTTCTTCTCTTGTTCTCTCTTTATTTTCAATATATTAGTTGACATGCGAACACAAAACATAAATAACAATGCCATTAAGATATATATTTGTGTAATACACATTAATCTTAGTGATAATCTTAATAAAATAAAATAAGTGTCCAAATATATTCAGTGCAGATTCCAAATATTCTTCCAGAGATCCCAAGAATTCCCAGGGTATATTTACTAAACATCTCCACTTCTTCAAACCCGCAGTTTAGTAAATACACACCTAAGTGTTGGTTCCTGTTTTTCGTGGGTATCTCCCCTTTAGGTGATGCACTAACTAGATGAATTCTTGTGTGAATTCCAGACATAGTCCTTTATGAAGTCCAGATCCTAACTGTCTCAAAGATTTATCGTCCGTGCATTCCCAATCGTTACTACGGTGACTGGGTGTAGAAATAAAAAAGAATAAACCAACAGAAATGATAACTTACGAATTTTCAGTTTCTGTCTTGCTGGGAAAGCATGAAAAAAGAGACACTTCTCAATATCAATTTGACTCCCAGAAAAGTGAACAAGGTAGAGGTACAGGACTTTTTAAACATGCTGCAGGTACCCAGAGACCCCTTCTACTGTGATATCAGAACTAGAAATTCTCTATAAATGCAAACTGTTGTTTATAACACTTTTCAAGTCAGGTCTTCTTTAGACTGGCCTAACTTCTCACCAGAATGTCTTACAAAGATAATATTACACAGCAGGTCATAAGTTTCCCTTTCTTTACATATAAGACATGACTCCTTTAAGTATAACATTTAAGAAAATATGATATTTTCCTGTCTCCTTATTTCTTTTCATTCACATTTATCCAAGCTGCTCTTCTCCCCGTTGATATGTCCTGAGATCCCTGATGCTATTGAGGTAACCTTAAAGAGAGAGTTCAGAGAACTCAGTTTTTACGACCCGTGCCAAAAATTGGTAATAGGCACTCGCCTGTAAACAGTCTGTAAGCATGTGTCTAGAGCTCTCTTATCCATAACTACCTCACAGGGAGGACTCCCAGATAATTTTGTATAATAGTAGTCTTTTTCCACCATTAGGTTAATTTGACAGCTGTATTTCTGGGGATTTTGTTTTGCCTTCCTAAAATGGGTAGAACTTGGCGGGCTTTTAAATTTCTAGTCTGAATTTCAAGAGTCTGCTTGTATGTAATCAGAGTTTGACTTTGTGCTATGCGTTCAGTGCAGTGCAGTAAAGTTTGGTGTATATGCCATAATACATCTTTATTTGGCTTTTATACCTTTAAGAAATATTTTTGCAATAGACATTTTTCCATTTTCTACCTGCCAAGTCATAGGCAAACGTGACAATGATCTCAGTGTGTCATCCGAGTACTATACCTGATGTTGTTATGTAGCTAGTGTAACATAGATTTTCATTATTTAGTGGGATGATGCACGGGTAACAAGGCACTCATACAGTAACTGTACTACACAAGAAGCAGGCCTGGATTTACAGTTATATCCCCCATACCTCGTCTTCCACTAATAGCTCTCTATGGTGTCTACCACTAGTGCATTCCATTTGTATTACAGAAATGAAAATGATTCTGCTCTAATTGAGCCTACAGCTAAATGTTTAGAATTTGAAAATAATACATAAAAGCAAACGTGGAGGTTTTAGATTTTAGCTATATTTCTAGTATTTACTAAATAAATGATAGCTAAAATCTCATTGGTTGCTATGGGCAACACTTCCATTACTTCTTTTTAAAATCTCCTTTGACCTTCAAAAATCCAGACTGTTGGGTGGCACTTTGAGAAGGCAACAGATACACATAAAGGAGCTGACATATGGCAATTACACTGAGATGGATGTTTTTCTGACTTTTAACTTGTGTAATTTTCTTATTTAACTATTTTATCAAAATCCAGTGTAAAATTACAAGTGTTACATAAACATAGTAACCTAATATGATTATTGAAGTATAATGTACACCAGGAATAGCAGATATGCTATAAGTGAGGGGTTATTATAACTTTGGTCTGTTCTTATATATTAGATATATATGTTCTTATGTATGAGAATATCTATTTACGTCCTGTGCTGCTGAGTCATACCAGGAATCATTATCTGTCTGGGGAGTAGAAAAAGAACTAACGCAAACTGTCAACCAGCACATTGTCTACAATAGAATCAACAGATCTCTCGCGGTATTGTGTTGATACAACCTAGTACCAGCATGGAATTTAGTTCTAAAACTATACTTTCTACTCTTGAATGACTGTGGCAGTTCTCAGCAGTGAATGTGGCGGGACTGAATATCATGTAAGGTAGAATCCTCTGTTATGTGCAGAGTCAATTCTAGAGGAGCTGAAGGAATCGGAAGTGTTTCTGGACAGCACAGTTTAATAGACTTTGGATCCCCTTTTCTCCAGAAGCCTCCAGAAGGGCACCAATTAACAATGGGAACAAGACACATCAACCTGCCCAATACTCCACAATATCTGTCTTTCAGCACCTGTGACCAAATCCCAAAGGACTAAATTCCCTAATGG
The DNA here is from genome assembly GCF_038048845.1 of Mixophyes fleayi. Classification (NCBI taxonomy): domain Eukaryota; kingdom Metazoa; phylum Chordata; class Amphibia; order Anura; family Limnodynastidae; genus Mixophyes; species Mixophyes fleayi. The sequence goes on from NC_134410.1 coordinate 26,582,562, forward strand.
GAGCAGCAGTTAACTGGAAAATAACTGGTTGTCTGGCTTGGGAATAACCCAACCAGTGTCTTACTTGACACTAGGCTTGCCCATATCTAACTGATGATAATCCAGAGGTAGAGGAGTCGTGCCAATGATTCTGACACTATAAAAGACCAGAAACGAAGGTTTACAGTGCCTAAACCCTTTAAAGAATCATCTATACCTATCTACTTTTAACACTTGAAAAGTGCACTAAAAGTATAATGAATGATTTCTTATGGGGTTGATCCTACCATCGTCTTGTAAAATGTTAACTATGCATTTTAAATGTCAGAACGTGACACAACCTATTTTTCATGCGGTAATGCATACTTCTGGTACCAGCGGTGCAGAGCAGCACTGAACAGGTCATATCTCTTACACATCTGACAGTCGGGACAAGTGCCAACGTTTGGGATGGCGACATCCACTTCAAATTGATACTGTTGGCCTAAATTGGAACAGTTGGGAGGTATGACCTACCACTCTTCATATCAAAGTAAAGTACCTCTGATATGAAAGGCGAGGATTTATACCACAAACGTGTAGAAGAAGATATTACTTCAGAAGACAACAATGGTGCAACGTCAATAACACTCTTTAA